>NC_049169.1:126153506-126468359 GCF_009769625.2 Cygnus olor | reverse complement strand
TCTAAACCTACTATCTTTGAATTTAGACATTATTCCTTGTCCTATCCCTACACTCCCTGACAAAAAGTCCCTCCCCAGCTTTCCTGTAGGCCCCCTTGAGGTACTGCAAGGCCACTGTAAGGTCTCCCCGGAGCCTTCTCTTCTCCAGGCTGAACAACCCCAACTCTCTCAGCCTTTCTTCATAGGAGAGGTGCTCCAGCCCCTTGATCATCCTTGTGGCCCTCCTCTGGACTCACTCCAACAGGTCCATGTCCTTCTTGTACTGGGGGTCCCAGAGCTGAATGCTCCAGTTGGGGTCTCATGAGAGCAGAGAGGGAGAATCACCTCCCTCACCCTGCTGGCAACATTTCTTTTAATGCAGCCCAGGATATGGCTGGTTTTCTGGGCTGCAAGCACACATTGCTGGCTCATGTCAAGCTGTCAAGCTTTTCATCAGCCAACACTGCCAGGTCCTTCTCCTCAGCACTGCTCTCAATCCATTCTCTGCCCAGCCTGTATTTGTGCTTGGGATTGCCCTGGCCCAGATGTAGGACTTTGAGCTTGGCCTTGTTGAACCTCATGAGGTTTGCCCAGGCCCACCTCTCCAGCCTGTCCAAATCCCTCTGGATGGCATCCCTTCTGACCAGCATGTTGACGAAACCACACAGCTTGGTGCCATTGGCAAACTTGCTGTGGGTGCACTCAATCCCACTGTCCATATCACCAACAAAGATATAAAACAGTGCTGGTCACAGTACTGACCCCTGAGTACCACAGCTTGTTACTGATCTCCACTTGGTCATTGAGTTGTTGACCACAAGTATTTGAGTGCAACCATCCAGCCAATTCCTTACCCACCAGTAAGGTCTAACCATTGCATCCATGTCTTTCTAATTTAGGGACAAGGTTGTCATGCAGGATAGTGTCAAATGCTTTACACAAGTCCAGGTAGATGATGTCAGTTGCTCTTCCCCTATCCACCAATGCTGTAACCCCGTTGTAGAAGGCCACCAGATTTGTCAGGCAGGACCTGCCTTTAGTGAAGCCATGTTGGTTGTCACCAATAACCTCCTTATTAAATATATTAAATTAATTGATATACACAAATTTATTGGCTTTGCAAGTACTAAGTAAATTGTGATTTTTGTTTTCCTCCTACCAAGAAAAAAAGTGTGATTTATTTTCATAAAAGTAAGAAATTGCTATTTAACAGCCCACCCCCTCACGAGTAGTAGTTTACAAAATGATGCCTGTCAAAAATGAAGTCTTAAACCTCTTTGGTGTTTCCCACTGGAAAAATAAATAAATTGGAATGTATAGCTGTTGTTAAGTGATGGAGGAGTAATGAATTTATTCTAACAATAACCCCCGAAAATCTTATCACCATGGAAGTAGCAAACTGTGGAACCAAAACCAGAGCTAAGTGAACAGCATTCAGAAAGCATGAGGTGAAATTCTCTATGCAGTGTGTATAGTCAGCCTTGCATTTTTCTGGGGCTCATCATCCTAAAGCGGAATTAAAGAATTTAACATCCCAGATGATTTTTATTTATTTATTTATTTTTGACAACATTTCAGTTTGAATGTCTCTCAGATGTTAAAACAAAAAAATGTCCCCCCTTTTTAATCTTGTTTTCTGCTGCTTGTCAGCACACAGGTTTCTGCAGTGATCTTTTTTGTAAGACAGCCCCTTGCTGAGAAATGTATTTTTTCTGACTCATACCATCTAATTCTATTTATCCAACCAACATAATCTTAATATAATATTAAGCTTGGGTCTCTGTGTATATTTGTATAGGCAAAGCTGCCCAAGCTCACACATTGCCTAAGTCTTGGCATTTGCATTCAGATCAGTCATCAAATAAAAGTGGTTGGACTGAACTGAGTTGTTTTACTCTATGTTATGGGAATTGGGCAGCAAGTAGGGAAGGAAAATATCTTAGTTATAAAATGGTTGGAGATCAATGTGGTGTCACTGCAGTTTTCAATTGGAGCAGCCTTGGGAGGCATGTTGCAGTGTAGAGTCCCAGTGGAGGAATGCACCACTCGGATACTTGTCTCACCCTGTATTGAAAAGCGTAGTCACTTGACCATATTTTTCTCTTGATATTGTACGTTCTTGCATTTAAAACAGAATCTCTGTTGACTACACATGTTCCATTCTTAATGCTCTGATGAAAACCAGAAATCCAACTGCAGCTGGCAGGCGTTTGGTTCATCACACATATTTTCATCTGTTTGGTTTGTGCCCTTACAAAGTAGTTCTTGGTAATACTTCCTTTAGATAATGTGAAACAGAAATAAGGGGCTACAGGGAAGAGAAAGAAGACTGTAGCAACTTAGGAGTGGGAAGATAGGAAGAAGGGTTGTCTCTTGGGTATCCTTATATCAATTTTACACACTTATAATGTGTTTGTTTTTTTTCTTAATTATTGTTATTATTATTTTTAAGGGTAGCTTATGTGATATGTGTATGAAAACATAACATTTTTAAACAGAACCTCATCCTGGAAGCAGTCTAGAAAGGCTGAGGCATAAAGATGTGGAACAGGAAGCACTGAGGTGGCTATACTCTCCATGCATCATCTAACAGTTTATAGCCAGAGCCAGTAATAGATCTTAAATACCCTGACTATTAGCAGGTGCTTAATCCATTAGATGCCACCTTTTTAGGTATTTAATATTGATACATTTGTTATGGATATGAACTGATTTATCAGCTTTCGCCTGTGGTTCTTTAGTGTCTGGCACATTCCAGTCTGGTTATTTGCTCTGACCCTGAATTTTGCAGCTTCAGACCGGATTGGATATTGACAAAATATGTATTTGAGAAAAGTCTCTCATATTAGTATTTCTAACTGTGGTGGTTTTACTCAGGTGGGCAGCTGAGCTCCACCACAACTACTCTCTCACTTCCCCTCCTCAAAGGAAAATGGGAGAAAATGCAACAAAAAGGGCTCAAGGGTTGAGATAAGGACAGGGAGATCACTCACCATTTATCATCATGGGCAAAACAGACTCAGCATAGGGAGATTAGTAAAATGTATTAACTATTACTAACAAGCTAGAGAAGTGAGAAACACAGGAAAGAAATCAAATATACCTTCCCCCCATCCACCTTCTTCCACCTCCTCCCCACAAGCGGCGCTGGGGAACGGGGAATGGGGGCTGCGGTCAGTCCCTGACGCTTCGTCTCTGCTGCTCCTTCACGGTCACTCTCTGCCCCTGTTCCACGTGGGGTCCCTCCCACGGGACGCCATCCTTCCCAAACTGAGCCTTGGGGGCTGCCCACAGGCAGCAGCTCTTCAAGAACTGCTCTAGATATGGGTCAGTACCACGGGGTCCATCCATCAGGAGCAAACTGCTCCAGCACGGGTCCCCCACAGACGGCAGCTTCCCCCAGACCCCCTGCTCCTGCGTGGGCTCCTCTCCACGGGCTGCAGCTCCGGCCTGGGGCCTGCTCCTGCGGGGGCTCCCCATGGGCCACAGCCTCCTCCAGGCCACATCCACCTGCTCCACCGGCGGCTCCTCCACGGGGGGGCTGCAGCGTGGAGATCTGCTCCGTGTGGGACCCATGGGCTGCAGGGGGACAGCCTGCTCCACCAGGGGCCTCTCCACAGGCCGCAGCGGAACTGCTGCTGCGTGCCTGGAGCACCTCCTGCCCTCCTGCTGCACTGACCTGCGGGGCTGCAGGGCTGCTTCTCACTCCTCTATCCCAGCTGCACAGCAGTTTCTTTCATTCCTTCAACCTGTTCTCACAGAGGCACAAACAACATGGCATATTGGCTTGGCTCTGGCCAGCGGTAGGTCCCTTTGGAGCTGGCTGAAATTGGCCCTTCTCTAACATGGGGCAGCTTCTCGATTCTTCTCACAGAGGCCACACCTGTAGCCCCCTTCTACCAAAACCTTGCCATGTAAACCCACTACACTTATATTAAGCAGCTATAAGTCTTGTTGGGACTTAGTTACTTCTAGGTTAAGAAATTAACTGTTTTGGAAAGATAATTTAGGTGTAGTTTTCAAATTCGACTTAACAGGAAATTGTTCCAAGTTCTTTTACTTATGCCTGGTGTCATACAGAATTAAATTAGATGTGAACAAAATTCTTCTGTATTCAACAGAAGGAGACAACATTAGGGTTCTACTGCTATGCTGTGTCTCAGGTTATTTCCCAAAGAAAGTTTAAACTGAGAAGGATTTGGCTAAAGTAATCAGTTTTTTTTTTTTTTTTTGGTATAAATTATTATTTAGAAGTGTATCCACAGGAAGCAATTAACGGAGATTGGATATACCATTCTTGCCAAGAGGAAATGAGAAACTGCATACATTGTTTGTGGAAGATACTCCTCTGGAAATCATAATTCAATACTGTTCCTGTCGAGCAGGAAGACGGCTTGTAATTTTGCTTGTAATGTGCTTGTAAATTTTATTCATTGATAGAAAAGTCATACCAGTGTCAACGGCAAGAGAAAGCAGCTGGACAGTGAAAGAATGGCTGCCAAGCACACAGTAGAAGGCATTTCAGACTGTGCCACGGGAAAGAATTAAAATAACAAAAAATAAACCTAGTGTGGGAGGAAACTGTTAAACTCACTGAGGAAGTGGTGGCTTAAGTATCTGTCCAAAGAAAACAGCTTTTTTAATTTTTATTTTTTATTTATTTTTTCTTTTTCCCTAAGGACTACCAGGTTGATCTGTTTCTTGGCTTGTCAGTGTATGCTTCTTACTCTTTGCATGTATATTTAGACATGAATAAGATATTTTGAGAGGCTCTGTGTGTGCAAGTGTTGGTTGCCTGGGGTAGGTATGGTGGGGGAGAAGTTATAAGACTTGCTTATGTTTATACCCATAGGGCTTTGAGATAAACTTCAAAGATAACATGTAGAACATTGCTTTTTGAATTCAGTAGTTACAGATGTATGCCTAATGCCTGGGTTTAGTAGTAGCTTCCCAGGAGGGAATACTCTCTCAGATGCCTGGTTTACTTGAAGGCTTGAGGAAATAACTTCCCTGTCTTAAACTTCTCAGAGGCAGGCATGGCTTAAGAAGAGCTTTTCTCACCCAAAGCACTCTCAACACAGCCTGCTTTCTGATGTATGTTTATCAGGGTAGCTCAGGGATCTTCCTATTGAACAGTGACTTGTAAATACAAAATAACCATTTATAGAGAATACTGTATGCAGAACCCTGTATACAGATTTTTATTTATTTTTTATCATTTTTTTTTCAGTGGTTGGAAAAATACTCCAATCATACTGGGTTTGGATTGAAGTATTTTCTACCCTTTAATTAGTAAGAGTGTTTGCAAACTACAGGTGTATCTCACAGCATATGAAATTATGATTGTTAGCAGCATAGTCACAATATGGTCATGATACATTCACTGTCTTAAAATTGTTATAAAAAAATCTTGTTTTATTTGCAAGCCAATACATATTTGGAGCTAAGAATATATGTAGCAGAATATATGTATTCTGCCATAAAGTATATGTCAGATTAAAGGTAAATGTTTCAGCCGTACTTGAAAATCATGGAGGTAAATATGTAAGGTATTTCAGGTACTTACGGAACTGTATAGTGTACTCTGAATACAGCAGTGCACTACTGTACCTAGATCTGATGGCAATTTACCTGGAGTGTTTCATTACAAATGCAAACCTTGGTCTTCCTCAAAAAGACAAGGAAAGGAAAGAAAAAACACACTAAGAAAAGAAGCAAATTTCATATCAGACAAAATATATTTTCCTGTTAATCATTTAAATACTGATTACTTAAATCACTTAAATAGTACTGTATTTATGCTTTGTCATATGTACCTCAAAGGCAAAATACCATGTAAACAAGAAATTTCACTTCAGTGGGAACTAATTATTAGACTAATTAACACAAATAATTATTAGACTGAGAATACAACTGCCAGCATAAGCTAGAACATGAATCTTTGGATAAAATAAAATAAAGAATACCAGGGAAAAAAGATATATAACTCTGAAAAGATTCACTGCCTAGTTTCAAGACAAATAAATCAAAAACAACTATGATCACAGTGTTCTGGAAAGCACTGATATTACACTATGCTGTGCATCCTTTATAGATGGATTTTTCTGTGTGTGGTACAGTTGGTTTTATCAATAGGTCAAAATATTCAATCTAGGTGGCTTGCATTTCTGCCTGAAAATATGTATGTGAAATCCTACATAGAAGTAACTTGATTTTCAGAGTCATCTAAAATTATCTTAAAGGTTATGTGGACTTGATGATGCTCCTTGCTTCTATTTCAAGCTATTATTTTAGGACACCCAGTGCAGTAACAATAGCCCCTGCTAACATAATTTTGTTTTCAGATATGTTAGTGGAAATGTTTAGCCATGTAAAGTGTTAGTTTTAATGTAAGTTAAAATATTTTCTATGTTCTCACTTTTTTTTTTTTCCCTCCATTATATTCTCCTGTTTTCCATACTTTAGTCTAACTGCTGTAAGATTGTAAGATTGGGGTTGTTTCACTGCAGGGAGAAAAGAGCTTTAGTTTCTCACAGTAATGAACTGTGGGAGGTAGTGGTTAGCTACTAAATCGCAGTGGTAATGTGTTGCATTTTCTTTTCTTCTTATGATTTTCACTTTTTTTTTTCCTTTTTCTTTTATTTTCTTTCATTTTTTTCCCCACCTTTTTTTCTTTTCCTTTTTCTTGGAAATAGATCCCATGTTAGGCTGTTTGTTTTCCATTTGGTGGAGTGTTGGTCTATACCTCTCTACGGAGATGTTGATGAAGAAAAATAGGGAACATCCAGGCAACCTCAATGTGGGCCATTTTGTAAGTGCTCTCACTGGTGAGAGTGTTTGGGAGATGTGATGGTGAAAGTAGTCATTTCACAACCTATGGAAAAATGGGGACATTTGGAAGAAGGAAGCCCCAGATTAGTGAGAGCAGAGACATCCAAAATCAAACCAAGGACCTTGTGCTGTGTCGTTATCTCTACAGAGATTTTAATAATGCCTTCTCTAAGCTGAAAGAAAGGAGGGAGAGAAGAACTGTTGCCTGTCTTCAAGTGAGATGATCTCCTGATGTATTTTTCAGAGATGGTCCTTGAGATTTTATGTACTGTGGAACACAGTAGTATTGCAGAAATTTAGCATGAACATCATGATTGTTAGGAGACACTGTGTAAGGAGCATCTTTGTCCATTAATCTGCTTTCTGTTTGCCACACAGGTATGTTTCTGGGCAGTTTCACTCTGGTGAAGGCACTTCCCAGGTGATGATATGTATAGGTGTAATGTGTTTCTCAGGGAGGTTTCACTGACACTTCTTTCTCAGGTTGTGTGTGTGTTTGTGTTTCTCCAAATATCTGGGGAAAAAAAAAAAAAGAAAAAAAAAGGACTGAAAGTACGTGTTTGTCCTTTGTACATAAATAATAGGGAGGAGAAGTGCAAGGGTAGGAATAGATGCAAAGGAATTTGGGACTCATTCAGTGTGTCTTTGACACTTCATGACATGTACTTTTAGCTTTATGAATTTAAATTCCTGTCATCTTAATATAGCTTGTAATTATTCCTCAGGGCACTTCAGTTATTGAATGCCTATTTAAAGTAACTAATAAACTATCTTTGACAGATGTGTGATTCAAGTTCTATCAGCATGAATGTGAAACAACCAATCTTTTTCCTCTTCAGTGCATATTTCCTAATAATTTGATGAAATAAATCTTTTTTTTTCTTTTTTTTTTCTCTTCCCCATGGTAAAGTTGATTTATTATTTGCGTGTTGATGCTTTACTAGAAAAAATATTTATCTGCACAAACTTACATACATTTGGTACATATTAAACTCAAAATTGAAGAGCTTGTGCTTTTTTCTTTTGCTGTAAGTGATGGTTTGGATTCATGTGGTAGGGCTAGGCAGTGGTGCAATTTAAAATGTTCATAAGCTACAGATTATTGATTAGAAATGTTTCACTGCATTGAAAGCTCATTTTCAAGATGGATACATTTAATAACACGTCTGTTTTGTGGAATAAGTAGTATTTTGCAGCAATCATGGAATGCAATGGCTACTATGTTTCTTATAACTGTAATTGGGAAAAATACTTTATGGTGAAACTAGACACCCTTACAGGTGTGTGTTTATGTAATATACATCATATAAGTTGTATGAATTACCCAACTGGTTCCTCACGCCTCCTCCCCAATGTAGGTCCTTCTCAGGTCTTTCATCAGCCTATGACAAAAGCAGTAATGGTCATGTTTGCGTAGGCTGAGCTGATGGTGGGAACCAGATAACTCTGCTCAGGGATGGAGGAGGAATTACAGTACCTTGCCCCATTTGGATTTTTTTTAGCCCTTGTACTGGGGTGACCATCCATGTGCAGGGGGAGTGCTGGTTTAGACCTCTCTGTGACACACTTTCCTCTCACTTTTCTTCTGTCGTCATAAAACTATTAACACTGTGATACTCATGGTTCATCAGAAATTGTTTTGAAAATAGCTGTCTTCATTTCTGGAAAGAGTGTAAAGTATTCTCCTTTGTTTTTACTTCTGGTTTCCCTTTCAGAAATGGAATAGAATAAAAAGCTAGTGACAATGACATTAGAAAACAGATTTGATTAGAACAAACAAATAAACAAAAACCAACAAAAACAAAACATGTAAGGCCATGCTGCTGTGTCAGTAACTGGCTCTCTGTGCTTTTCTTTTTTTCTTTCAACAAGAGGATATGAAACTGGTGGAGGCAGCGTTTAAGCAGCGCGGAAGTTTGATTATCTGTGGCGTCAGTTCTGTGTCCTGGGATGAACTTGGTTGGTTGAGTTGGTTAACAGGGTCTCAGCACTTTAGGATACTAGTGTCTAACTGTAGGAGCTATTCAGAAGCAAGCACGGTCCTTGTAGAAATCAGCATCAGTCTTGTGGGAGGAAGTTGAGAGTCTTTCATCCTAATGGTCACTGAGAATGGCAGGAGGAGGAACTGGTGGGTAGCAGGTTTGAAAAGAAAGATGTAGATCAGAAGTAAGGAACTCAGAAGAGAAAAAGAGAACAAAAATAACGCAACTGAGTTTTAAAAATTCCATTATAGTTTTCACAGGAGAGTGTTTAATTATCTCCAGCAGAAAACAGCATTTCAGTCCTAATCATTTCCTAAGCAAGAAGCAAATGAGGTAGATAAACATCACCTGGATGTTACTCGTGGTGGCAAGGAGTAAGAACCTTACAGATGTTTCTCTTTTTCTGAAACTATAAGGGGCCTGATCTGACAATCGCAGAGGCGGAAAAAGAAATGTACCATTTTATCTTTATTTAATTTTTTCCACTAGAGAATTGTGCCTGAGCAGAGACCAAATCTAAGCTGTAATCAGCAACTCACATTCTTTTGTTTGTGAAGGGTAAACTGTCCATCCAAGTTTTATTTTCCATGTGGGTCAGATCAATAGCTGAATAATTGATTGGCTGACAATTGAACAGCTGAATTATTGAAGATTTTAAATGAGAATTTCATAGAAACTAGGACAGATGCCAGCAGAAGCTTAAGGTACATTAATGGAAGTAGTAAGGTAAAGCTAGTCAGGACCCTTTACTGAAGTTAAGATTATGCATGTCAATTCTTGTTCTGTGTGTGTCCTCGGCCTGTTCTTTCCATAAGTAATAATTTTTATTCCACTCACCTGGACACTGGGATTGTAGCTTTTCCATTTTCCAGTAAGTCCTGCTGCCAGGATCTCTTGGCAAACACAGTTTTACCAATGACAGAATGTTGTGATGCCGTTCAAAATTGTAAAAGGTGTCAGGCTTTGATTTTGCAAAAGCACTGCTCTTTTGTGACTCGATTGAATCATTCTTGAAATCAACAGGGTTGGATTAGAAACAAATAGCTCTTGTGCTGTTGGTTGGAGAAAACTTAGCTATTACAGTATTTTTCTTTTTGCAACCATTCTGTTTGTTACATGTGTTAAAAATAAGTATCTTGATGTTTGTCTATGGTTTTCGGGTACAACCCACTATTAGGGGTAGAGAAAAGGCTTCTGTAATGAACATAGGCACAACTCTTTAACTGCCTGTTATGCAATTTGTGTGATTATTAATTTTTGTAACCCAAAGGTTGACCCGCATTCTCAGCGTGCAAAGATGTGTATCCTAGCAGAGGGTGAAAGGGAGGGACTGTAGATGAAAATGTATGGGCTTCTGTTCTGTGGAACACTTATGCATGATTTTTAGAACTCCCTCGCAAGTGTGCTTTAATGCTTGTTTTACCCATATGAGTTAGAGGGAAATTTGCTGGTCTCCCTTGTATTTAGATCAGCTCATGCTTTCCACTATAAAGGCAATTTTTTCTTTTAGAGTTCTCAAAGATGGCTGTTTACAGCTGGCCTTTGATGATCAGCAGAGGGATTTTCTGTTTTAAAAGTCATTGTTTCTTGCTTCTCTCAGAAAAGATTTTTATCTAGTGAAAATAATTGAATGTTGAGTATAAATAGTATACTACAAACACAGTGATGATGATAGAGAAACACACAATGCTAAAGGAATATTAAATTTGTGAACTCTGGCAGTGGACATTTAGGAAATGCCATATTTATGATGCATCAAACAGTGCAGTGAGAGAGGAAAGACTCCTGAGACAGCATTTGTTACTTAACTGTTATTTAATTTGCCTTGCAAAACAAACAAACAAAAACAACAAACCCCCCTGAAATCGAAGACTTGGGTAGTACATGCTGTGGTAACAAAGGACAGAAATGAATTCTTAAAATACAGGAGATGGTGATATGCTGCAAAAATAATGTGAAGTGATGAACTTGCAAATAGTGGTGTAGCTTTCCTGGTTTTGGATAGTGATATAAGTACTTCTGTGCTAATTAGTGACAGATTATTTGCTGGACGAACAAATTTGTTAATTAAGCATGTTTAAAGTGAATAATTTTGTAAAATCCATTCATATATTGTACAGGTTTCCCTCTGGGAGTTTTCTAATTAGGGAATTAGAGACTAAATGAAGAGTAATTGGGAACTGAATTGTGTTGGGAAGGGTAATAAATGTAATGGGGAGTCATAGTTTGTTTTGGGATGGTCTTAAATGGAAGTTTCGTTATATTAGATAAGGGATCACAAAATCCCCATTTAATATCATATGAGGGAACCTAACGTAGTATAAAATGCATAGTAGCTTTTGACATAGAGAAGTTGCTGTGTAGACTATATTTCACATGTGAAGCTCTTTCTTATTTGGACTGAAAACATGTAATTCTTTCTCCTCATCAGAGTCCAGGGTACTGTGTCTTGGTGAGTGATGAAGGAATGGGTAGGGAATATTCACCTGGGTGCCCTGGCACCTCCTGATTTTTGAGTACAGTTGAATAACTCATCTGTTACATTGTGAAACTGCAGCTTCATCTAAAGTATGCATGGCATGCAGTAAATGAAGTGTTCCACAATCGCATTGTGAAAGGAGAGCGAGAAAATGACTTCTGGGAACTGGCACTCAAAGGACACTTTTAAGTTAGAATTGGAAGTTTTGTGGGGCTCTTCTTATTGTTCTGTATTGATATCGTGCACTGCACAGCAAGTGACTTGATCATAGATACCATTGCAGTAACGGTGATGATGTTAATAATGGCAGCAGAAGCCCAAGAGTCATCTTAAGTTGGTACTTCTGCTCACCCTTTCTGTGTGACTGTGCTCTTGAACAGTCAGCTGAATTCCTACAGAAGTAGATTATGTGAAGCATATTAGTTGCTAACATATTTTTTCCATTTTTGTCCTTTATAACACTCTGAAAGGCATCACAAAAACTACGCAAGCATTTAGCAAACATGGATTCTTAGTCTTAGTACGTATTTTTACAGAAAGTTTGATTTGTACAGTGATATGATTTCCTTTGTTGGTAGGCATGAATATAGTGTCGCTTGCCTTCATGGAATATTGACTCAGGGCAGAGTAAAATAAGGATGAAGGACACCCTGGTGTTTCTCTGGGCTAACCTATGCTGGAGGAGTCCTTACTGTACACTTGACATGGATTTGTGAAAAATACCTAAATTCATAGAATGGTTTTGGTTGGAAGGGGTCTTAAATATCATCTAGTCCCAACCCCCTTCGAATTGTATAATTAAGTTTAGGTCCCACTAACCTGTGTAAAAGCATTTTCATGCAGACGAACGGCATCCATTTTAGAAAGGAACACAAAACAGCTAGCCTTGTGTAAGTTCTATACTTCCCAGCTACAGAAGTCCTCTGAGGGGGGAAAAAAATAATAAAAAATTCTATCTTATGCCACTTGGGTGTATGTTATGAGTTTTCCTTTATCTTGTTTCTCACTGTGAAACTCTGTATGGTCTTAATAAAGAGCAGAAAATATTAATCAGCTATAATGCCTTTCATTGTTGAAGGAAGCTCTGCTAGTAAGCTTTGTGGTTTTGGAAAGGTTTATGCTTCATTCCAAGGCTGATTTAATAGTCTCTGAAGTAGAGAGGTCATGTTACATTAAATACAGACACTATAAATTAGTATATTAAGATTTATGTAGGTAGCTTCATTCATAAATCTCAAAAACAGAAGCTTTAGGTGAAGAGTTTGCTAATGGGATGAAGGCTGCAATTGGTAAGGACAGAAGTGTTTCTGTAGTAATTTTTATTTAATTATTTTTTAAATCCCTGTCATTCTTGTCCGCTTGCTCACACAATAGCAAAAATTATATGCCACAGACATCTATAAATTCTCATGCATCATAGACTCCCAGTTATTTCCTTATCTCTGTTGTAGATCTTAAGAGACATTTGAGTGCCAGGATTTTCTTCACTGGCAGAAGTCATTAAAAAGCCTTCCATTTAGGATTTCATAGAACAGCATTCCTGCTACTCTTCTGTCCATGGACATCACTACAGACCTCTGAAAGACTTTGTCTGGAATTTTTGAAAACAGAACAACAACAAAAATTTTGTACATGCATAATCATGGTTAAAATCCTGCCCTTTGTCACTGGCCTCATACAAAAATGTTGATCTTTGCCATAGAATTTTTCAGAAGGCAAGAATTTATTCTTAGTGGCTTTCAAGGTTTTGCATTTTCTTTTTGTTTCAGTGCCTGTTGTTATTATTACATGACCAAAAACTTCCAAATGCTGTTTGGAAACAGAGTTATGATTTTGCATTTTGGTTTGCAGCAAGGCCATTTAATGGAAGAAGACTTCTTGCATTCCACTAGTTGCTCTCTCGGTCCACTTTGGCTTTAAAACCATTTTCTGATGATTCCTCCATATGTCTGTGAAACATTTAACATTTAAGGCCACCAAACAGTTCTGCTCTTTACAGGCCAGGCCTTTGGAATAGGATGAATTGTTATGCTCAAAAACAAATTAATGAAGATGAGAATTTTTTAAATCATTTTGCTTTATTCTTAAGACAAACAGAAACTTTACAGAAATCTCTGCAAAGAGCAGTCTCACTATTTCTGAAAGGCTAAAAACTCCCCCTTAACATTAAACATAAATATATGAATTAAAAAGTCGTGGGGTAAAAGAAGAATACGAAAAAGAAGTGGATCAAAACTACTTTGTTACTGCTACTTTGAACACTATTTCTAGAAGCCTGCCAGAAGTGCAAATAGTCTGCAAATGCCTGTCAAAGTACAGGTCTGTTACTTGAAATATATAATTATCTGTATTACCAGTGCATCTAATTGACAACTAATAATTTGTAATATGTATAGGTAAATCACTTAGTTGAAGTATATTCACTGTCAGATTAGCAATGAAAATACTTCAACATTCTGGAATGCAGGTCCAGAGTTGAATTACAGGGTAATATATTTGGAGTGGAAACTACACTGTATCAGTATTTTTAAGCATTAAAAAATGGTTAAAGTATGTTCCCATATTTCACAGGATAACCATGTAATGGTATTTCAGTCATGGAAAAGGGTATCAAGGAATTGTTATTCATTGAATCAGGCATAAAAATCATCAGACCTTTAAAAATGATGTCACATCCTAATATGTACCTGAGAGGATCTCCCCTGCTGTTGTATTATTAAATACTATATAGTCTTCATGGTATTGCTCAGTGTTTAAATACCATAGTTTTCCCCCATTCCTTTGGTGTTGTAAAACTTTAATCCTACAGGTGTACTGTAGGCAGAGCTGTGAGTTGAAATCCAGTATATAAACACACTTGTGCTAGTTTTGAACATAGAGGCTCAGGTACTGGTAGCTAACTACAGTTTAGAGTGGGATACGTGCCAGATAGCTGCTCAGTGAGCTGTGCTGTGCCCTGTGTTGCCACAGCTATATTGCTGTTGTAGAGCTATTTGCTGTGCTAGTTCTATCTACACCTCTTGGCTGTCACAGCAGGGGCTGAAGTCTATTCCTGTCCTTTATGAACTGATGTTTTGGAACAGGCTTCGACTAAAACAGCCTGAATCATTGAGGTATTCTTTCTCTGTATGTTGTAATCCTTTGAGCACACCAATTGCATCAACACTGTGCCCAAGTATGATGAGCTTTATTATTATTATTATATATATACACATACATATACACACACACACTTCATTATTATTTTATATATATATATATATACACACATATAGATATATATAGCCTGTGAAGTAGGACATCGAGCAGGACTTCTAAATGAGTCCTGACTCTTTGTACAGACATTTCTCTTCTACAGTCAAGGAAAGAGAAGGAGCAAATGAGAGTTGAGAGGAAATGAGACGTGGTAACTAAAACTCATTGCACACCACTGAACAGATCTATATTTTTATGCTAATCTTTATATGCTTAATCCACAAGGCTTGGAATGCATGAGTGAAATTGTTGTTGGTTGTATTATTCCACGTTCACTGACATAAGTTGCATTCTCTTTCTGTGCTACTCTTAGGAGAAAGTCTTTCTATTCATTACATACAAGAAAGCTACAGTTTTCTTCTGGAAGCTAATAGCTATATCCAGCTTTGTTCTTAAAGCTTGATGTTCCCCCAGGCTTTCCTTAGAGAGTCTCTTCTATCCCTGGAGAGATATTCCCTGTGCTTCAGCTTTTAGACAGAAGCGATATCATTATGTTTATTTAATACTTGGCATATTATCAAAGAGGATGATTGACCTTCTAGAGCACTGCAGAGATGGAGTCACTGGGTCACATGAAGAGCAGAGTTAATATTTGCCAACATGGGGGATGTGTAGGACAGGGAACTATGAAACGTGAATATTCAAGAATGGATTGCTTAAGACAGCAGCTCATCCTGGCTCCATTGAATATAGGACTTCTCACGACTCCTGCTTACCTGAAGCTGCTCCTGCGTCACTTTCCTTGAAAATGTGCAATGAATTGATAGCATCTGTCAGAATGAATCAGCAGGTATCAGCTGCTCCCTGAAGGGTTCATGCATTAGCTCCTTCATACTAATGAAGGAGCTTTGCTGAAGATCCCTGGCTCCTTTTAGAGATCTTTTCTCTGCTTTGTTCTCTACTGTTAAGAAAAGAAAGTGTAGTAATGTTGCTAAAGGCAAAGTTGAAACGGTAGCTGTATTTGCAGAGCCATGAGTATTACCCTTAATTAGGACAGAAGTGTCTGTTGACCTCACTGGCACTCCCAGAGATCGAAGGTGACACAGACTTTCAGACTCTCTACAGTAGTACGTAACTTTTCTCAGAGTAGGATTTTCTGGATTGCAGGTTCTCAAGTTTAGCTTAAATGTCCTTCAGAATGTCTTCACAGTGCTTCTTTTTTTTTTTTAAGTTGTATGGCTTCTTTTCAAATATTTGAACAGATCTTCTTTACTGATGTCAGCAGATATAGTTATACTATCAGAAAGTGCCAATGTGATGTATCCACACATATTCTACTAAATTATGATTATTTAGCATCCTAAATACCACCATAAATGGAATGTAATCTGAGTTCATTAAGGTGGATAAAATTCACGGAATCACAGATTGGTTTAGGTTGGAAGATACCTTTGGAGGTCATCTGGTCATGGTGGTATGTTTTGTGCTTGAATTTCTTCTTTGACTTTGTACCTTTGTAAATAAATGATTGTAAATAACTATGACCAGTTAATGTTTCAGATCATCTTCCAGAACTTATATTTTATGGGATTCATCTTACCTAGCTTTGACCATCTATAGCATTAAACTCTGCCCTGAGCTTGTTCACTCCAAGCTCTCTTTATATTCAGTGAAAACAAACAGGTAGTTTGGGGACAGGATTCATGTTGATCTACATTAGATATTGATCATGGGCTGAAATCAATTGTATTTGAGAAATTCTTCTCTCAATGGTATCTAAGGAGATTAGATTACTCCCTCAGATAGAGAGAGACATCCAGTTCTTGACACATCACAAGTCTCTCTCCACACCTTTTTTGTAAATGATGACTAGTTTGCCCATAATATTTTTTTTTGTCTGATACAGAATTTGTTATTAGAATAGTTCAGTTGGAAGGGACCTTCAGAGACCATTGAGTCCAGCTGCCTGAGCACATCAGCTTTAACCAGAAGTTAAAGCATATTGTCGAGGGCATTGTCCCAATGCCTCTTGAGCACTGACAGGCACGGGGCAGCACCCACCTCCCCAGGAGGCCTGTTGAGGTGCGTGACCACCCTCATGGCAAAGAAACGTTTCCTGATGCCCAGCCTGAACTCCCCGGCGCAGCTCTGTGCCATGCCCATGCCCTACCATCAGGTTCCAGGAGCGGAGGCCGGCGCCTCCCCCTGCGCTTCCCCTCCTCAGGAGGCTGCGGAGAGCAGCGAGGTCACCGCTGGGCCTCCTCTCCTCCAGGCTGGGCAGCCCAAGTGTCCTCAGCCTCCCCTCACAGCACATGTCTTCCAGCCCTGCCTCCAGCTGTGCTCTGGAGGCTTTCAAGGACCTCAACATCCCTTCTGCGTTGTGGAGCCCAGAACTGCACACAGTATGCGAGGTGAGGCCTCACCAACACTGAATGCAGCAGGAGAATAGCCTCTTTTGACCGGCTGGCTGTGCTGTGTGTAATGCATTCCAAAAAGCGTTTTGCCTTCTGTCTACCAGGGCACACTGCTGGCTCATACTGAGCCTGCTGCCAACCAGCACGCCCAGGTCCCTTTCTGCAGAGCTGCTCCCCAGCCACCCGGCTCCTAGCCTGTGCCTGGGTCCAGCATTGCTCTGTCCCAGGGGCAGAACCCAGCATTTCCCTTTGTTGAACCTCATGCCATTGCTGATGGCCCAATGCTCTGATGTACCTAGGTCCCTGTTGTGGTTTAGCCCGGCTGGCAGCCAAACACCACACAGCCATTCGCTCACCCTCCCCCCTCCCTCTCCGGGATGGGGGAGAGAAACGGGAAAGTGAAGTCTGTGAGTTGAGATAAAGACAGTTTATTAAGACAGGGAAAAGAATAATAATAATAATAATAATAATAATAATAATAATAATAATAGTATTAATAGTAATAATGTGTACGAAATAAGTGATGCACAATGCAATTGCTCACCACCTGTTGACCGATGCCCAGCCTATCCCCGAGCAGCCGGCCCCCCCCCTCCACCCCAGCTAGCCACCCCTATATATTGTTCAGCATGACGTCAGATGGTATGGAATACCCCTTTGGCCAGTTTTGGTCAGCTGTCCTGGGTCTGTCCCCTCCCAGCTCCTGCTGCATCCCTAGCCTGCTCGCTAGCAGGACAGAGAGAGGCTGAAAAGTCCTTGGCTTGGTGTAAGCACTGCTCGACAACAATTAAAACATCAGCATGTTATCAGCGCTCTTCTCATTCTAATCCAAAACATAGCACCCTGCCAGCTACTAGGAGGAAAATTAACTCTGTCCTACCTGAAACCAGGACAGTCCCTCTACAAGGCCACTTGTAGTCAACAGCTCCTCACAGTTTAGTATCAAGAACCCACTTATGCCCATGTTATAGGCTGAAGATGCATTTTGCTAATTTGCAAACAGTAGGTTTAGCCCAGTTAGACTGCATGAGTTGTTAGTCCACCTGATGCAGCAGAGCAGTTTCTTTCATGTTTATTTATCTGAAGATTATGTGGTTTCAAAATGGCATCCATGGAAATGTCTGCTCATTTGTGCCCTAGAAGGGAGAGGTATGCACCCTGAACATCATGACTCAAAATCTACTTACAGCATATAAACTAACTGTGTGACAAATGCTTTAAGTTTCATACCTAAAACTTGACAGATTTCCTATCACACTGCTGTACACTGCATTGCTTCTCCATGCTACGTGATTGCTTTGTGTGGCATAGCACTGTTCTTTTTGTTAGAGGCAGGTACGTGTGCTCCTTTCCTTCCAAGCAGACATATTATGCGGTACAAACAGGGAGCTTGTATCCTAAAACTAGGCAAGAACACAACTGTGCATCTTTGTCATTAAATGGCAATGAAACTCAATGCTCTTGAGCTCTCTTGTGTTCTCGCCCCGAGTTTTGATTTCTAAAGAGAATCTATCAAGGAAGCCCTGATCCTCATCAGCATGGTGTCACCTTTTGTATTGCTGTCTGCTAGATTTATACCAGAAAACCTCATGAAATCTGTTCTCAGTTCTTCATGGTAAATGATTTTCTTCACTTCTAGTGCAATGAATGATGCCTAGTTTTCACTTGGAGATAGTAAATATAAGACAAATTCAAATAACAGAAACTGAAGTGGGAAAGTTGACTAAGTAAAGCTATTTTAGACATAGACAAGCTTTATTGTTACCTGGAGTCCAGGGTGAAATATTGTGCATTCTTAAGTTTATTTCTTTTTCCATGTTAGTTTTGTGGGTTTGGAAAACAATTAACAGTATTCAGTATTTTAAAATCTTTTTAAAAGTTCCAATTATATGAGCATTATATTACTATTTCTCAACTTCTGTGATTTTCAGCTTCATTTTTAATTTCATCCAATATCCATTGAAAAGGTGGTGTTATAAGGAAACAGTTTGATAGATGTTTTAGTTCCTGTGAAGCGGCTAGAATATTGTTGCAGGTGTTGCTTATGGACATAGGTAATACTGAATATTTTCATTTTTAATAAAAGTATGGAGAATTTCCCTTTACATTTTTCCTATGTGTGTGAAACACTGAACTATGAAGCATGATTTAGGGAGAGACCTTAGAATATCTAGTCCAAGCTTTTGGCTGTTACGTCCAGTTTAAACAACTTTTTTTTTTTTTTTTTTTAAGGTTCTGGGCATAATTAAGGTCATCAAGAGTTAAGTTCTTCAATTAATTGGCATTTGGGAATAATATTAGGAAGATTTTGTAGATACTTGAATCACTAAAACACTACTGTACCCATGATAGGTGGTCTCTACCACCTTACTCACCTGGATAGGGATCTTTCATTGTTTTTGTAGTTTCTCATTAATACTGACTGACATAAAACTGTCTCAGGAGTATCGCCCACAGCAACTTTCTCAGAACCATGAACATCATAAAATTTGGAACTTAAAATCTACTATATGCAAAATCCTATTGACCCAAACACTTTTGCGCATAAAATCGGAAACCATCTTGAACACCCCAAAGTTGTTGATTGTATCTGGCAGTCTGGTTGTTTACCACACCTGTCCATGAAAAACTGATCTTACCACCTGCCTTAGAAACTCATAGAGGACTTACACCAAAGACATTTCTCCAGACAGTTAAATCATATTTTTGAATAAGCCAACTTCCCGTCACTAGGGTGCAAGGAAGAAGGTATCACAAAACTTCCAAGCAACTGTTGCACATGACCTGATGCTGAAATCTCTATTAGAAGCCATCAGCAACTACAATTTATGTAGAAGAAAATGAGACTTAAAAAACATTACCCTGGATTCCCTCTCCCACTTCCAACCACTCAACCCAAGCAAACACATCACTAGAAATGAATTTTCTGCAGACCAACAAATGTTAGATGTAACAGCCTTGTAAGAACGACAAACACATATCCATTGCAGTAAAATTTCTGCTGTAAGGTCAATTGTTTCAGCCATACACAAGAATGTTTTTTGTGATATATTTCATTCACCACTTCTTTGGAAAGTATGAATGAAAATGGACAACCTCTATGCAGCAGACTACTTTCACAGCAATTGATAAAGAACAAATGAACAGCTATTTGCATAAATAGGGTTTCAAAAATATTCACTCCATCTTTGACCTATCTGTCCTGATTCCTTGATGATGATTTACAGAAAATAACTGCAAAAATATTAAGAATAAATTTTGTAATATGGATAAATAAAATTGAATACTTAAGATAATTTTTTCATGATTGTGTATAATTTTCCTCATATACAATCTTCGCTACACCTTCAGTCTTTCATTGGTGCAATCTACTTCCTAAGTTTATCTAGTCTATTAGTTTACACAGAGTGGTGTCTCAGCCTCCACTTAGTTTGATGTTTGCTGTGTTGTTATATCTGAAGAAGGACTAATGTGCCTCAAGAGATGGCCATTTTTTACAATTGTGACACTTAGTATAATAAAGAATATTACCTCTCCCTCAAAATCTTCCATTATTGGTGTTTGTTACCTCCTAATGTGAGAATTTTATTTTCTGTAGGTGGCATCTTTCAGTGCTTCACTATTTGTAGAATAAGAAAGGCTTTCTTCTAGAGGTCAGACCTGAATCTCATTTGATATGATTTAAGCCTCCTTGTCCTTTCCATATGTTCAGTGGCTAGGATATGGGAAAGTAGCTGTCATTTTCATCCTTTAAGAAGACAAAGGAAAATAGTTTTTAGCCTAGAAACTGAAATTTATTTCAGGTTTTTATGGTGTTTAGTGTAAAATGTTGAAGAATGCAAACTTGAAAGTAGCTGTTTCCCAAATGGCAGACTTCTCAACTTAGCCTGACAGATAAAAACCTAACTTTCAGAGTATCAAGCAAACCTAAAGTAACAGCCAATGTAATTTGTCCTTGTGTGACTAGCAACGAGGAAACAACATCATTAAGTGTGAAATATTGGATGGGAAGGAGACAGAGAAAGAGAGGTGTGGAAGGTTCTGCCAAGAATCTATCAAGTTGAAGATGGACAAAGTGCATTCGGTACTCTATAAAGAAGACATAAATGCATATGTTGTAAAGACACATCTCTAGTGTGCTATAGAAAAAATGCCATTAAGTGGGTAAAGCAGAGTACTCTGCTTTCTTCTGTAATTAGTGAAGTAGAAGTGTATGTAATAATGAAGAAAATTGCACTCTAATCCACAAGTGCATTACTCAATGTTAGCTCATGAATGTGAAGTATCTGGAGGTGCTACTATGGTGAGGTCTGTGTAGTGCAATTTACTTTCTGAAACAAATTCCCTTTTATTTTGATAAATATTCTTGATATTCGAACACCACCCTTCTCCCCCTCCAAAAAAACTACTATAAGCATGCTGAAAATTAAAAGATTGAATATGCAGTTAAATTGCCCATAGGAATTCCTTCTGGGTTGAAACTCGACATGCACAATTTTAGTATAATAAAGCACTTCTTTGTCTTTTGTTTTAGAATATCCACATAAAAATGAAAAAAAAATATTAAAAGGACAAATCAAAAAAGAAGAAAAGGAGTGAGACAGAAAATAATAAATCTGAATTATTTCCTGAAATTCTGTCAGTGGGTTTTCCCACATACAGAACAGGTTATTAATAGATCTGATCAAAGGAAATGAATTGTGAGAATCTAGTCATCTGTGGTAGTTAGATGATATTTTATGTTCTAAAAAGATGGAGCATATTCCATTACACCGAAGACAAGGATGAGATATTACAAAATCTGATTATAAAAGTGCATTCCAGTTGTTATTCTAAAGGAGGTTTTTCAGGTGTTGCTATTTCTAAGAGAGTGATTCATTTTCCTCTATGGGAGTTAGAGTGGCTTTCTAATATGATAATGTGTGAATTTTTGCTCCTGTGGCTTACGTAAAAAGCTGTAGGCCAGTTCTTCTGATAGTGGAGTGGTAACATTAGTTTTTTGTTTGTTTGTTTGTTTGTGTTTTTGTTTTTCCTTTTGGTGCAATTAAAAGATCTTAATTTTGTTGTAGCAGAGGATTTTAAAAACAAAGTTATTAAAACAGGAATTGTGCAGCAGCATAACTCAGGGCACTATTTGGAAGTCTGAGGTCTCAGCCTCTTGTGGTTGTGATACCATTGGTACTATTTGAGTGGCCATATCTGTTACATAGCTTTTTAGGGATTAAGGCCTTGTTTTCAGTTCATGTGTAGTGGAAGTATTGTTTGCAAATGTGGTGGTGGAATTCATTAGGCAGTTGACAAAACTGCAGTAATAATGTCATGGAAAATCATAGGCCAAAACAGTATTTTGACTTTGGGTGCTTCTGTTTTAAGATGCCCACTTTCATTATGCTAGATATGACTTTGTGAGTTATTAAGTGTTTGAGTGTATTGGTTGTACATTTGGGTTATTTTTCAGAAATACTGATTACCCATAAGTTTCCGTGAAGGTTGCAGCTCCCCAGGTGGTGGGAGAGCAGAATATTCTCAGAAAGGAAACCCATTGCAGAAAGAAAACGAACTGTTCTCTACCAGAAAATTGAACAGCATGTGGAAAGCTCATGCAAACAAGAGTTACTGCAAATGAGGGGACAGATGGGCTTGGCAGCCTGTCCTTAAAATGTCATGTAGAGAAAAAAAAAATACCCTTAACTTGGAGCGCGTGTGAATGGGGGTGGGAGATTATTGGAGATTTAATGGCCACTATGTTTGTTTTTGGAAAAAAAAACAACAAACAAACAAACAAAAACTTCATTCTGTATTTACTTTTTTTTTTTGGTTGTTAACTGGTTGAATTTTTCTTGAACTTCTCCAGGTAGAGCTGAATGTAATGATTTCCTTTTTCTTCATTCTACTTATCAGGAAGTAGGGTACACATATCATACCTGCAGTTCTCTTCATCTGACCTGAAGAACAGAGAAACTGGTTGAGAAGAAATTCACCTTCAAAGAATCATTGACTAGTCCTGGATGTTATCCTTTATATCTGGCATTCAGATGTATTCCTGTGCCCTAGACAACCCAGGACACAGGAACACTCTAGAGAATGACATTTTTTATTCTTGTGGTTAACCTTAGCTCTTACCATCCACAGTCCATAGAGAAGTACCTGTAGGAATATCTGCCAGATAGAAAGATATAACAAAAGCAATATACTCGTGTGTGTGTAATATGCCACTATACTATTGCTGTGCATAGTTTGTCTGCAAGAAGCAGTGTGCTGCAAAACCAAATCCATTAGTGTTCATACTGTAACAGAATCAATAGCAATTTTTAAATGAAAACAAAATAAAGATAGCCAAACCCGAAGCAAACAAATGGTAAAGAAAAAAAGAAGGAAAAACAACAACAGGAAACCCAGCCAAACAAAACCAACCAATCAAAAAAATAAGCCACCCCAAACAGTAAAGAGGAAGAACAAAGGGAATGTTCTTTCGTGTTTCCAGGAATCAGGCATGAATAGGAATAGACTGCTGTGGTAGGTTCCTGCTGTAGAGCCCACATCAGTTTTAAGAATAAATAATAGATGTCACTGCTCAGTAAGAATTCATTAACAGCATCTTCATAGCCAGGCATCCTTGGTGATGATCAAAAGCCAATTTTCTATACTGGGAAAAGATGCTGATAAGATGGAGCAGCTGATGGTCTAATAAGTCAAAGTATCTGAAAGCCAGGTGCCATAGAGGTAATTTCCTATGGATGGTCAGAGCTATATTATGTGATAGGAGCACAAAAAAGGAGAGGAGCTGATTTGCCTAGAGGGTATCAACAGGCACCTCCAGGAGTCATGTTATTTCTTGACCCCAGGGGCACAGAGACTCTGTTTTGTCTACAGAGCTAGGCAAGCAGAGTCATGACCCGTTCTTGGGGCTCTTTTTGTCTTATTTTATGTGCCTTGAAGGAGGCAAAGATGCAGGAGACCCTGTGTGGCTTCCAAAGGTAGACTGGCAATTCTGCCTACCTTTCTTGGTACTAAGGCCGTCTGAGACACCAGTAATGATGTTGGTAGAGGAGAATGAGTTGGCGGAGACTGGGAGTTATATGAGCTAAAGTATTTGATTTGGTGCTGCGTGTACAGAGAGCTCTGAGGGCTATCGCAGCAGTGCAATTCTGTGCTGAGGTCTCCCACAGCTTCATGTGTCATTTACTGGGCTTTTTTCTCAGATTTGCACCAAGGTATTTGGTCCTGTTTGTATACCTGCATTTGGATTGTGCACCATCTGGTTTTAATAAGGAATGAAACTTACAAAGAGACTTCGAATGGATAAGGAATTGTTTAATGTCTGGCATATTACCAGAAATTCCCACCAGACAGCTTCAAAGTAGTAGCTACTGGCTGCATAGTGGCTTTCAATAATTATTCACACATAAGCTGCTTTTAACCTAAATTGTCTATTACTAAGAAAACTAAATTGAAGGCCAGAATGCCTTGTATAAAGGCAGAACTTTTGTGTGTTGCCAAAGCCATAACTAGGACAAAGACTACTGCATTTGTTAGTCCTATCTGAATAGTAAATTAAAGAAATCAGCAGAAAAGGCATAGAAGCATTTTTTTATCTTTCTTCTGTCTCCAAATGGGAGAGAGCCTATTAGGCCATTTCATCATCTTCTTGCTTATTCCTTAAAAATGTACAGCCTGCACCAAAGTATGTCCATGCATCTTACTTCAGGCACTTTTTTAATGAAAGGTTTGGATTGTGCATATTTAAAGATGACTAAGTTTATGTAAAGCTTTAAAAACTGCACTTGCTAATCAAGCTGAGAATGTTCTAGATACTCATTTTTTCTGTGATTTCTTCAGATTGTCAATTGGTATAAAAACAGAAAAAAAGGCATACTAATAAACGACAGACTACAGCTAAGGTAACATACCAACTTCTGCATATTTCTTTAAGCATAACTGATCTACTCATCTTATTGTAAGCATTGCTACAGGTTGGTGTATATTTATAGGTCTTATCAAATACCTTAATACTAGTAAGGAAACATTCGATTTTTACCATGTCTTTGAAAATCAGTTGCACAAAATTTAAAAATTCCTAATTTATCAGAAATTGTATCTCGAAGAGGAAATAATTTATTATTATTGTTATTTTTCTAATGAATCAACAAATTCTTAAGACATTGTTCACAGTATGTTTTCTTTTTTTTTAATTAAGTACAAGACACTAAAGGCTCATGGAAGGAAAAGCTTTAAAGCTTGGAAATGAAATAATTAAAACTAATTTACAACTGAGCTCTGGGGTGATGATATCCCTATTAAAAATGATGTTTTATGGTTGTTGATATAATTGCAAGATGGAGGAGAAAGTACCTTGGCTGTTGACTCAGAAGGCTCAGTCTTGATGAGGTCATTCTTTGCTTTATACTCCGTTATCTGTAGCCAATGCAGTTATCATCCGGAGTTGCCCAAGCCTCCTTCCGGTGGTTTGGTATCACCAATATGTTGATGGTTATATCAGTTCTGTTCCATTCACATACACAATAAACTCTGTCAAGTATATTTAAGTTGCCTAGAAAGGGTCTCATTTCGAAGTGACCGGTTCAAGTTTAGCCTTAACAACTGTGGTATGTGCAACATGGGTTTTCTAGATGTCAGGCTGTAGAAGGAATAACGTAAGCTCTTTGGTGAAAATGCAGAAGGCTAAATGCTGCTCACAAACAAGTCTGTGAATTCTGGTAGATCTGCTTCTGTTTAAAGACTTTTTTCAGCATCTCAAATTTTCAGAAATGGGTTCAAAATATTTTGCACCTGTGTTAAAGAGACAAATTCTGCACATGGCATTTTACAAAGGGGCTGTGTGCTCTGAAAAGTGTAGAAAGAAAGTGTAGGTTGTCTGCCATCTGATGCCACTTACTCACTTCTCTGAAGTTAACAGGTAGCAATCTCTGATGGGTGGATTGCACACAGTACCTGACTGTTCTTTCTGAGAACATTGGCCAGGTTTAAAGGGTTGGGACACTCAACTTGCTTGAGTTTCATCTGTTCACTTTGCATAGACAGGTGTAGTTTCCCTAGAAAAGTTCACTGCATGAGGAATTTCCTGCCAGGGAAAGTGAAGGTTTTAAATTAAGACTTACCCACATCATCTATCCTATACCTGTGCCACCTTTTACAACAGGACCTGTCTGATGTTATCATCTCTTGCGGTTTTCCTGGGAATATTTTGGTATATTTTCCAGGGCTCCTCACTTCTCAGATTTATATGGTTAGATAAGAACCTCAGGTTTAACATTGTAGAAAGTGTGTGTCTAAGCTTTTAGTGATACTGTGAAAAACTATAAACTTGACTATAAGCGGAATCTTTTAAGATAGAAGCTAAACACAGCCATCCACACATGGTGATTTAAATAATGTGTTTTGTGATTCTTAGACTTGGGGTTGCCATCCAGGCTTGTCAGGATGGTTTGAGGCAGAGAATGGGAGCAAGGGGGATTAGAAACTAAAGCAGCAGAGTACCAGTGGGTCACTCGTGAGTACTCAGAGGTACAACTTGAAGGTTCATGTTGGGGAAGAACAGGACAGAACAAGGGGAGCCAAAGCCATTGTCATCTCTGTGGTCATTTATATCCTTGCCTTGCTCCACAACATTGGAGAATTAGGTCGATCCCTTCAGAAAAAGGGCAGAAGATGCGTGAAGCATTATTTTACATCCTTGCAAACATGACATGTGGGTAAAATGTTCCTTCTCTTTTATTACAGTTGTATTTGCTGATATTTCTCACACTGGAATTACATTACCAAAAAAATCCAATCATTATAGGAAAAGCAAGCACCCCACATTCTCTCTTCTGACAAGGTCTATTATGCTTTCTGAAGAACCAGTATTTATAGATCCAGTCCCTCGGGATGCTTTCAGCACAGAGCCAGTAAAATATGAGTAGTGACTGACCAGATCTTTGTTAGCAAGGTGGAGCTGGCTGACTGGGCTTTACGCAAAGGAAAGGGAGCCTCTCACCTTGTCCTTCCACTCTCCTTCGAGAGTCAAAAGCTTCCCACCTCAGCTCCTACTTCAGCTCTTAGGCAAAATCATCCATCTGTCTTGCATTTCAGCTAAAAGCCTAAGCACTGCTCGTAATGGCCATGCCCCATGGTGCGAATTGGGTTCCAGAGACCGCCTTGCCTTTCCTACTTGCAAAACTTTCAGCAGTCAAGCTTTCTACTGGCCTGGCCATGATGTAAAGGTTAAAGGTGTCTGTGGTGAATCTGCTTTGGGCTGTGCTCTGCCTGTTCAGACTGAAGAACAGTTCAAGCTAGAGGGGATGTATGGCCATGGTTGGTCTCAGAAGAAGGTTTGTGCTGCATGCAGTGGCGCAAGTGGCTGAGGGCAGGTGACTGTGCAACTATTCATACCCACATGAATGTGGAGAGGAACAGAAGAATGTTATTAGCAGAAGTAACTGCTACCTTTGCCGGTACTCTGAATACATAGAAATCTCCTCCTAAACAATCTGTCTGTACTTGTCATGCTCGTCATTTGCAGGACAGGGCCTGGCTGGGACTGGGAGTGTGGGCACAAGGGAGTGGTATTGTCTTGGGCTGTGAACCCGGAGTAATGCATTACACCTCGGCAGTGAGGCCCAAAGGTGTCCTTTAATGCTGATGTTCCCTTGCAAGGTTTTCTGCAGAATCCATGGATGAGGACCTCAGAGTGAGTGCAAAGACTGTCCTCTCCTCCAGAATCCACATGGGGAACCTGGGACATGGGGTCTGGTCTGCACCAGGGAGGGCAAGTGATGCTGGTGAAAGAAAGCGAGAGAGACGGTGTGGGGTTCTTTCTGGATCTCAATAAGAAAGGGCTAACCAAAAATGGCTGTGAGTATATATAGTGAGTAAATCTTATGCCCCTTCAGATGCTGGGAACCCTGCATTTGTGCAGCATCAGAGACCCTGTATGGATTTTTCCATAGTAGGCTACGCAGATACTGTCTGTGGAGAGAGGTTCCTCCTTTTCAGTCAAGCTATTCTATAATTTGCTTGCAAGAAAGCAACATAAAGGATGTTTGTATGAGAACTTGCTGTACTTTTAGATAACAGGTTGTGTAATAGCTGGTACCCAGTGGGAGCTGCTGTCAGGCTCCTCTGTTACAATGAGCAGGTTGAGTTTGTCCTGCTGCCAAGGGATTTGTGCCCCACAACACAGCTTGAAGCCCACACTCCCTGCAGCATAGTTTAACACAGCACAGGCTTGTGCCTACAGTTATATGGATCACTAACTCCTTGGTGCATGGTGATCTCCTAGCCAGGATCAAAACATTCCATCCCTTGATCGCCATACAGTTTGCTTTTCTCAAAGTTATTACAAGTTACAGATCATATTGCTAACATAAGGGCTTCTCAAGCCCTAAGTGCAAGGCCCAGTAGAGAAGATAAGGCCTGTTCAAGGTCACAGGTTCCTCAAAAGCAATGTCTTCTGCAAGGCTCACAGTATAGAGTCTGAACTTTCAAGTAGTTGTGGACAGATATCTCTTCAAGACCTCTGTACTAGGAGGACATGGGCTGCCCTAGGGCTCAGTTGTCAAGGGTTTTCAGGAAGATGACCCTCCTGTTCTGGAATCTGAGATGCACTGATAACAGACCTCTCATCCCTGGTGGTAACCATGAGGCAGCAGCCTTCTGTTATTTCACTGGCTTTAGCTGCTGCCACAGGAGCTCTTGGGCCTCGTGGTCCAGGAGGGTGGGCGGTGTGATTTCCTCTACACCCCTGCAGAACTACACTGGGTCTCATGGTCTGGAAAGGTTGGTTCTGCATCAGGAAAGACAGCAGTGGTAAAGGAAGGGGGTTAAAAGAGTTGTTTGAAGAAATAAGGGGTTTAATATAGGATTGGAAAAAAGTACAGCATGTGAGAAAGGCAAAGGCTATCAAGGCAGGAGAAAGGTAGGGTAGAGGAATGCGTAAGTCAGCAAGAACTAATCATTTGTGGCTCATAGGAAATACAAGGGTACAGATGGCATTGGCTGTTTATATATCAAGACTAACATGTCAGTTTGTTTCAGAACTTAGCTCTTGGTATTTTGTGAACTTTCTGTTAAAGCACGTGGCCTCAGTAAATGCTTGAGGATTTTGTGGTGACATGCTTATAGGCTTGTATGTCCTAAGAGTCATGATATGGACATGGAACAAATCGTCTGGCTTAATTTCCTCTACCAGGTACCTAGTCTGCATACACCAAGCTACTTTGAAATTTGCATCAGCCCACTAGATGTGGGAGTGACACCTTTTGTTTTAACAGCTCAGCACTGCCTTGCATTAAAATATTAATATAGCCACAGCCTGTTTGCCCCAGAAGGGACTTGCAGCTGTCCTTCCACACTGTATAGCAGTCAAGGGGAGAGAAATGGTTGTAGACTTAAGTTAGAATCTGTGAGAGCAGCTACACCATACTTTTTACATTCTTTGCAAACAGGGTATACAATTTTTTTTTTTTTTTTTTTTTTTTTCCCCATGGGACAGAGGGTATAAGGTGCCATGACCATAGGACTGATTTGATCCATGTTTTTCATCTTAGAACGCTCCATATTCAAAGGCCCACCTGAACTGACCTGTATTCTTCCATTTGTGACTCTCAGTGGTTTTCATATTGCTGAGTTGACAGTGGTACTTATACCAGTGTAGGTCACTGGAAGTCTTGCTTAATGGTGACCCTTGGTTTCACGAGCCTCTCATCTAGCACAAAGCCCAGGGTATATCTTGTTTGTGTTCTTATGCTCTACTAGAATCTTTCTTTTTTATTTATTTTTCCTTTTTTTCCTTTTTTTTTTTTTTTTTTTTTTCCCTAAGCATTAGCTGGGTAATTACTCTGATTTTTGATAGATCTGACTTGATATTTATGTTGGGGAATGCAAATGAAATATGTACGCTGTGGAATACAGAGAATGTACTCAGATGCTTGAATGACAAATGTGCCCAGTTCCTCCTCAGATCCCTGCAGCTGAGCATTTGGGACTGGCAAAACAGTGTCCTGAAGTAACTTCAAATAACAAAATTTTGTTTGCCATGAGCTGATGAAGTCCTAAAAACGACATGAATATGCAATAGAAGGCTAGAGAAGGGAATGGAGAGAGTATGACTTAACGGCAAGCATTTTTCTAAAAAAAATGCTTCTGCTGTAATGACGCTTGTTTAATATCCTGAGTTCTGAACTGTCCTCCACTAGGGTCCAAATAGTCTATGACCTTTTAAATAAAGTTTTGAAAGTGAAGCTGAAATTGTCTTTTCTAAAGTAAGAAAATCAGGAGGGTTTGTACTGGCTGGAATGGTGACAGCGACCTTCCAATCGGATGTCAAGTCATGGAGTTTAATGGCCAGAGTTAATATTGTTCCAACTTTCTATATTTACTGGTGCTGGATTTGTTGTCTTCTTCATGTTACATAATGAAATTATAATCAAGTATATTAATCTGATGTTCGTTTTCAAACATAATTGTATTTCACTCAATTCCAGTATAGTTTACTTTTAGATTTATATTTGTAAATTGGTACCAAAATTTACCTGAGTGACGTAACTGTGTATTTTCAGATTAAAGTGTTAGAAAAATTTGATAAGTAATTTCTACCATTTTTTATATTTATATTTCATGAATTTCAAAGAATATTTTCAACATCAAAAATCCATCTTTGAAAGACATACTTTCTACAATTAGTTTCTATTGTCAGAGTTTAAATGCCATGATTTAGAGAAGCACAGTTTTATTCTTAACATATTTCTATTATTAAATATAAGATATATTTAAATAAAAATGGTCTGAGTTTTGTAGAAGCACTTCAACATAGCTTCACCTTATGACACCTTAAGTGATTTAGTCAAGTGTATATTTCCTGTTAACAATACGGGATAGATAAGCAAGTGAGGCTATTTCCATTGCAAAAATGAGAAGACTATCTTTCAGATACCTTGTAGCTTTACAAAGAGAACATTTTATCTAATGAGATCAAAGCCTTCATTCAGAGGAACTGAATAAACCTTCTATTGACCTGAGTTTTGAAGTTAAGGAGAATCATGGGTATGATGTGCAGCCTTTGACACTCTGTTGAAGACAGGGTGATTTATCCTTTTTTAAATGTTTGTTTTGTCTGTGTTCTGTATTATGAGGTTATTTCTGTTAAAAAGAAATATTTTTCCAAATGGACATCAGCCATCACTATCTACTTTCAAAATGCCTGGCGTTGTCTATGAGTTGGAAGCATACCTTTTATTGAAATCCCACAACAATCTGTCTTATAAACTGTTTTTTTTCTTTTTCTTTCTTTTTCTTTTTTTTTTCAGAAACTTTCTACTGTGTGTCCTGATATTATGTAAAAGCACAATATCTCTTTGAATGTGTTAATTATTTATTTATTTTTTTCATCAACAGGTTTATCTCCTGGGAAAGCTACTCATGGGAGATGAACTACGTTGATTCAATTAAATTGTTAATGGGAGTGCAGTTATATAGCTGGAGATGTAGAAAATGCCAGGGAAGGAAGAATGTTATCCTTTCTCTCCAGGTTTAAGCCCATACCTCTGATACCTGGCACATCAAACACCAATTCAATAATCTTTCTTCCAAGATGCCTTCTTCGAGAAGCAGGGCTGATGCAAATAGTCCCTTGCTTGGAGTTCTGCTACTAAATCCAGATAAGACCTAACGTCCAGGGAAGTGGAGAACAAGGAGAATGAGGTAGATTTCCTCTACTATGGTACCGGAAAAAAAGAAAAAAAAAAGAAAAAAAAAGGGAAAACCTTAACAGGACATCAGATGTTTTGAACGTTATCTCTGAAACCAGCCGTGTATCTTTTCATCTGTTTCCTGCATAATCCAGGTGCATCCTCCCTGGGTATGCAACATGTGTCTTAGTCCAGTATCATGGGTTATAAAGCTGTACACTTATGAACCCTTTGCTTTGAAAGGTCCTTTTAAAAAGAGCAGAGGAACATGTGCCACTGGTGCTAAGGGTAGGAATTACTTGCCCTGTCTTAAGATGGAACTTGATTAATTTACAATTGAAATTATATAGCACAGTTACTTGTGGCAGCCAGATAAAAGGAGATAAGAATTTCACACCAGTAAGCTGTGACCTTTGAGAAATATATTGGAAGTAGGTTTTAGAGAGTGGAGATTTCTAGCACAGATTGCTGTGTTGCTACCCTAGTAACATCCATAGAAGGAAATATATGGCAAAGATATTAGCTAAGCCAAAGCAAGATATCTTTATAAAATTAATGTAGTTTCTGGTACTGTTAGCCAAACTCTGTCAAACCATACTTTGAACCATGCAATCAGAGTTTAGATGGCAATGGTTAGAGCTTCACAGGGTACTGTCTATGTGATTTTTCACCCAAAAGAAAACCATGAAAAAGATGAAGAAAATGTTTGAATTATTTCAAAACATCATCATTCATTAGTTACACCAGAAGTCAGGCAAATTATATATACATATATAGAAGATATGGAAGATGTATGAGGAGTGGCTGAGGTCACTTGGCCTGTTCAGCCTGGAAAAGAGGAGGCTGAGGGGAGACCTCATCGCGGTCTACAGCTTCCTCATGAGGGGGAGTGGAGAGGCAGGTGCTGATCTATTCTTAATCACCAGTGATAGGACCCGCGGGAATGGTGTCAAGCTGAGGCAGGGGAGGTTTAGGCTAGACATCAGGAAGAGGTTCTTCACTGAGAGGGTGGTCGTACACTGGAACAGGCTCCCCAGGGAAGTAGTCACTGCACCAAGCCTGTTGGAGTTTAAGAAGCGTTTGGACTGTGCACTTAGTCACATGGTCTAAAATTTTGGGTAGACCTGTGTGGTGCCAGGAGTTGGACTTGATGATCCTTATGGGTCCCTTCCAACTTGGGATATTCTATGATTCTATATTTTAACTTTAACTCAAATTATAACAAACTGATATTTTCCTGTACTTACGCAGTTCTGATTTTAGGTCAGAATGATGTTTAGCATTGTCAGTCTATGGAGATTCCATTCAAGGGCATTCATGGGAAACACATGTGAATATTGGATGTCTTTTAAATATCTTTTAGAAATTTTAAGTTCCTTGAGTCATAGTCTAGGTGATAGTGCACTCTAGAGAGCTGTGCTTTAGGTAAGATAAGTTCTCTAATTTGATAAGAGAAGAAAAAACAGCTAACTTCAATATCTTAGAGAGAAGAATGATGCTGACTGAAGAAAGATTGTTTTTTTCTTTAAAATCCTATTAAAAAAAATCAAGATAGAAGAAGACAGTGTAGTGACTGTGTAATGTAAATAATTACATGGCCTTTAAACATTTGAAGAAATTCTCTTAAACATGGGACTTAGAACATACAGATGATGGCATTTTATAATAAAGAGAACAGGTGATGCCCTTTCACTGAGTAATTTTATTTATTTATAAATTCCTGTTATGCTATTGTGCGTTGGCATATTTCGAATTTATAAGGATTATGCACAGAGAAAATGTTAGGCAATCATCTGTAATTTCACTGAGACCTTAATTTGACTTATGCCAGTAAAACTGTAGTAAAAATGATTGAAAAGAAGAGAGAGAAGGAAGACCAGGAAAACAATGTCCAAAAATGATTTTTTCTCTATGTACATTGTAAATTAAAAATTGAAGTATCTTGTTCATAAATTGAAGTATCTTGTTCAGTTCCAGGTAGTGTAGCCATTTCAAGGAAGTGACGGAGCAAAGTGAAGGACAATGAGAATCTGGTTATTAGATGTTCAGCCTGAGCTATTGGAGACTTGCTTTCTCGCAGACTTGTCTTATTTTGGACACTTGCACTTATGCCAGACATTTCTCTTGTCATGAGCCAATTTGGGGTATACCAGCTTTCAAGGTGATGGTGCTTGCCACTCCATCAAAACTGGATTATTTTTGGATATCTCAAGTGGGGAAACCAAAAACTCAAGAAATTAAAAAAATTATAATTACTTTAAGAAAAAAATGATCTTACTTTGCTGGGTTAAAATTGCCCATGCATGTGCGTAAGGGTTACTCATTCTTCTTTTCCCAGTGATCAGTACACTCAAGATTGTGAGGTACTTAGGGGTACTATGGGAATGTGGCCTACTAGGTAAGATTAATATACCTGAAGTTATTATTTTGGGCTTTGTGATCACTCTACACCAGTGTTTTACCTTCTAATTCTCTGGGAGCGGTTGGAAGAATTTAACAGGTTTTGTCAGAAAACTTCCTTTTGCAAAAGAAGAAATTGTTATTTTTGGTAGTGTACTGTTTCCCTTAACTGTGCGCAGTATGCACCAAATTACACAGTCCATTCATAGATTATCTTTGGGCACCTACAGTACTGCAGAGTTTCTGTAGGCAAAGAAGTCAAAAGCTCTAACGTTTTGTCATCAATACCCCACTCAGGAATGATGGAGCACAAATAGGAACATTTCTGGGAATCTCATTTTTCCTGCTGAATTGCAGCCAATGTTTTGTTTGGAATCATTTAATTCTGGTGTCCTTTTGTTTCATACACACTGTTGAATTGTTCTGTGCAGAGAGAATGTGGCACCCAGCGAGGAAGCAGAATCTGAGACCTAGAAAAAGGGTTGCATTACTCTGTGATAATATAACTGGAAAGTTTACAGAGAAAAAAACCAGCCATTTCCTTATCCCTTTGCATGCTGAGACAGTAGCAGGTGCTGGTTGGAAACAGAAATTAGTGTCACAAGATGCTTGTATATGAAAATAAGTCGCCATGCATGAGAAGTTTTCATGTTTTCAGTATGGGGAATATTTTGTATACTGTACCATGTTTTAGAATGGAAGAAACTTACCTAGCACAAGTCTCTGTATAAATTAACACTTTCTTTCACTGGCCCATAACATGCTGAGTTCGTTATTCAAAGGAAATTAAGGACAACTCAAAGAAGTTAATGCAAACATACAGTATCTTTGCCACATACCAAACTCATTTACTTAAGGAGTTTTGTCACTGTGATCTGGAGATTGTAACCTGGAGGCTTTACAGTTTTTGTAAAGATTTGGTCCTATGAATGCTTCCTGTCTATGACTGCAGTGTCATGGGATTTGGTCTGATCAGTTTTACATTACAGCCCTTAATTTTGTAGACTCTGACTGTTCCAAGCTTTTGAAATATGCACACACTGAGTTTTTGAAATATTCAGACCTAGACCGAAATTTCAGATGATTACTTTTCCTGAACAGGGACTAGAAATTATTTTAAAAATATATCCCATGGAGTTTTTAATGTACTTTTTTACTTTTTTTTTTTTTTAAAGAAACTTGATAGTATTTTTGGAAAGCCTAAACTGATCAGTATCATCAGGATAAATAAAATGATAATTAGGTTTAAAAAAAAAAAAAAAGCTCTGAATATTATGGTAAACAGCATTTTAATTTTCTGACTGCTCATTAGGCAGCAAGAAAGTCTAAAGATAAGTTTCTTATAAAACAGCACATGAAAGCATTTGATACCCTGTGCTTCACTGCAGGTTGTGGTTGATCTTATGCTGTTACTTAAATCATTAAACAAGTTCACCTTTTTCAATATTCTCTCTATAATCTACCTGGCTATATATAGGCCATTAGCATACCCAGAGAAAAGGGGTAATATTTAGGACGTCTACTCCATAACTATTTCAGGCAGCCAGCCCATTTACTGGGGCTTAGGGGAGTTTAGAATTGCTGAAGTTGTTGTAATGTAAGTGGAAACCTAGCAGCCACAAAGTCTAGGTACAAAGCAGGTGACCAAAGCATGATGACCAATATGTATAGGTGTTCTGCACTTAGTTTTGCATAGCTGTGAAACCCTATACACGAGACATGATGCAAGCAAGAGCAGAATCAGTCCTAACTGCTTTATGTCAGGAGACATAAGTAAACCTGGCAGCTGTGAGTGGAGTAGTGGGTTCATCCTAAGCATTGTGGCAGTCATCATTCAGATGGTATAAAACCTAAGTAAAGGCTTATTAGGATGCTGAAAGTCTTTGTGAAGCTTTGCATGAGATGGAAGAGCTAAGACCTGTATGGTGGCCAAATATCACTGAGATAATTATTTACCACGTACTTTAATTCCTCTTGCAGTTATTCTTCTCTCTCTGTCCTCATGTACTGTGTACTGTTGCTAGGTAAAGTGGTTGTTATGTTTCACCCCAGTGGGGAATTGTGGAAGTGATAACTGTGGAGTAGCATTGTTGGCTAATAAAACCATAATTCTAAAATGAGCCCTGTTTTCTCTAGCTTATTACTTTTTCAGAAATTCTTCCTTTGGGATAAAAAACTGTTGAGTCAGGAAGGGATAGGGACAAGTGATGAAGGTTTAGATACTAAATGATTCTCTTCAAGGGATATCACCTACCAAAGAAGTCATTCCTTCCCTAATTCATAGCTTCCCAGGATAACCTGCTTGTACTTTTTCTTTACCTGGAACGAGCTGTGCAGCTGCAGAGGAGAGTTAGGATCTAATGGGGACAGATGCCCCCAACAATAATAACATGAAATAATACATTGGAAAAATAATGAAAAAAACTAAAAGTTTTTTTTTTTTTTTAAGGTGTTGTTGGTGTTGTTTTGCAAGATCTTCAGAAATTCTACCTCACATGAGTTTAGTATTTATGGATAGGTAGCAGTAAGTACTAGGAAAATCATTAAGTACAAATTCAGTTGCTTAATGCAGTTGTGTGTCTAAAACTTCAGCATACAAGTCAGTATCTAGATGCTATTTACTAACGATACCAAAAATGCTGCAGATTGCCTCTTGCATTTACCGTTATGAAGAATCATTACCAAGTTAAAATGAACAAGTACAGTTAATATGAATGAGTGGATGACACCAAGCTATGTGGTGTGGTTGACATGCTGGAGGGAAGGGATGCCATCCAGAGGGGCCTGGACAGTCTTGAGAGATTGGCCTGTGTGAACTTCATGAAGTTCAACAAGGCCAAGTGCAAAGTCCTGTACCTGAGCTGGGGAAAACCTAAGAACATATAAAGGCAGGGGAATGAGTGCATTGAGGGCAGTCCTGAAGCAAAGGACATGAGGGTGTTGGTGGATGAAAAACTGGACATGATCCAGCAAGGTGTGCTTCCAGTCCAAAAAGCCAACCATATCCTGGGCAGCATCAAAGGAATTGTGAGCAGCAGGTGGAGGGAGGTGATATAAGTATTTAAGGGAAGTGTACAAGGCTGGGCTGGATGGGGCTTTGAGAAACCTGGTCTAGTGGAAGGTGTCCCTGCCAATGGCAGGGAGGTTGGAATTACATGGTCTTAAGGTCCCATCTACAAAGCATTTTGTGATTCTAATAAGAAGCAGCCAGCTAGAGATGAGAAACAAACAGAAGTTAAAATGGAGGCTGTTTCTCTCATTATAGATAAGAGAAGGTCAGGTTGCAGCTGAAAAGAGAAGGCATTTAAAAGGAAAAGTCAAACATAAAGATAAATAATTTATATAAATTACAAGAGCAAAAGAGGTGAATTTATATTTCAAAAATAAAAAAAAATACACCCCAAAATACTTTTACTGTCATTTGGAATGTGAATTGATATTTTGTGAGTTCTAAAAAGGAAGGACTGCTCATCTTGGGACAGTTTTCCACTTTGTTTTGTGTATGTCTTAGGTGTTAAGAACTCAAGAGCCTCAGGACATTCAACAGTATTCGCAATGACCAGATAGCATGTTTGCAAATACCTATTTGTGGAGCACCCACTACTACAAACTGGTTTGAGTTTGGTCCCACTTCTGATAAATTGTGTGCGTCTCATCATTTTGTTGTATTAAAACTTCTGTGTCAGCAGCTTAACCTTTCATAACTGGAAGAAGGCAGAACGGTATTCACTCATAAACATGGCTGAAACTCCCTAGTATTTCCTTATCATCAAGTGTAGACAGGTTGTTTTTGATTACAAAAGACTCAGGGACTTTAGAGATAGATTGAACAGTCAGCCCAGAAACATTGCTTAGGTTGACTGCAATCCCAGGGGAATGCTGGTGGACCTAGACGGATAGGCACTAGACAGACACAAGGCAGTAGAAAAGACTGACCTGAGAAGACTGATAGCAGGTGCTATGTATAGGTGCCTGCTGGTGCAGGAAACTATTTTAATAATTAATGATGGTTATAAAGCATGATGTGGCCCTATTACAGCACAGGAAAAAGTAATTATGCAGGTTCTGCTGCAGTATATTGATTGACTGACTTGATATATAATTTGGGCTTTATCCTTTGAGAAGTGTTTTATGTGGCTGTATTTAAAAATAAAGAATTATGGTTGTGTTTTTGCCCACTATGGACTTTATAAATTATACAGCTTTCCAATTCCATTAAAAATCTAGTATCAGAAGAGAACAAAACTTTAAAACATCTGGAGAATAAAAAGGTGAAAAGATCCCTAAAACCTGATGTTTGCTACAAATCTCAGATAGGATGCAGGGCCATTTTCATAACTCTGACCCTGGCTAATTGCACAGCCTGTATAGCCTTTTCTTTTGCCCTGGCCTGGTTCTGTTAACTGAGGAACTGTTTTGTCATTTACTTAATTTTTTTGAGTTTGAAAAAAATTTCTGACAAGTGCCTTTTTTTTTTTTCCCCTCTGTGTTATTTGCAAACCTGCTTCTTAGTAGCTGTGTGTATATTTTTTTTCCTTATGGGAACAGTCTAGAAATTAGCTTTGGAGTCCCTTGAATAGTGTGTGTGGATCATTATCTATATAAGTCCCATTTAGTTTAATTGAGCTCAATTTAAACTTAAGTATGTTGTCTTGAAAATTGTGTTCCAGAACTGTCCTCAGAGTATCTTGGAAAGGATTCTGTGCTTGATAAAAATAGCGTTCCTAAAGCTCTGCCTATCTGAAGCTAACATGACCTTTAACCATTTCCAGGGCATTTTTCCTACTCAGTACTAAGTTGTAAGGAGCTACTTTTCTTAAGAGCATCTTGGCTGTCATAATGAGCAGGTTCAGTAATGCCCTGGTTTGTTTGCTTAAGCCTGGAGCAGAGTTAAAGCACAATCTGCTTCAAGGAAAAAGCTAGTTTTCCTTTCTCTATAAGCAAAAAAGGAAAGCAAAGGCTGCATAGAAGTTGTGTACATTGTTGTCTTTTGCATTTAGACAAAAATGAAGACATACCTAGGCTAACATTAACCTAAACAGCCCAATATAAATACTGCCAGAGTACCATTTAGCATTGTCTACAGAATCTGAAGAGGGAGAGGCTGTTAGTTAATATTGCATTGACCTTTTTATAGTAGCTACACCTCAAAGAGCTCTCTGGGATATAAGTTGAGATTGTTCCCAGGAGCTGCTGTCCTGGCTGTGACAGCATGAGATGCCATTCATGCTTTGTGCTTTTTGTTGAAATCAAGCTTCAGGATGTAGCTCCGATGCTGTCTTCTGCCCTTTCTGAAACCTGCAGTGCTTGTACCTTCAAGCAGGTGAGTAAAGCCAGCCCAAACTCTCTTTTCTAGTACAGGAGCAAAACATTTGTAACAGGAATGTGTTATGCCATGACAGGTAAAAAAAAAAGGAGCTGTGTGAAAGTGAGTCTGTTGCACAGATGGCCCCTGACACTTTTCTGTTAAATAGGCAAGTGCTCCCTGAGGGTTGTGTTGGGCACCTCTGTAGCGTGGTGCCCCACTCTTCCCCACCTTTTGGCTGGGTTTCCTTTCCATTGAAAATAAAGTATGTGATGGAGAATTGGAGTGAGCCAGTGCATGGTCAGCACTATTCCCCCCATGAAGCAGCAAAGTCATATAAGTAACCCCTAGAAATTGGAAAGCAGACCTTTGTTTAATAACATAGACTATGTTAGAAGTACAGAACATAGCTATAGACTCCTTTGGTTTCTTTTGTAATGAATGATAGGAAATAAATGGGTTTGATGAAGTTTGTCTGAACTACTTTTTGGAGGTGCCTCTCTCTCTGAATATAAAAGGAATCTGGGCAATTGAGCTCTCGCCCTTTAGGTAGATGATCTGAGGCCAGAGAGTTCTTCTGTAGGGTCTGAGCAAGTGCTCTGTCCTTTAGATAGCCTCAGGAGTCTGAAGACTTAAAGTGTTCCAGAAAGCCTAGATCCCAGGAAAGATCCCATTATACAGGAGGAGTAGGAAGAGTGTTCGACTCACTGGTTTTTGAACAGGAGGCAAAAAAAGAAAACAGATGCAGTGTTCACTGAAATTGTGTACAAATTGTGTCTTCCAGAGACAAAATAAATAAATACTATTTTAACTTGCTAGCGGTGTGCTGCTGTGCAATCTTTTGTGATGTAAGCTTTTAGCCAGAGGGGACAGGAAATTAATCAATTCTAGCATGTGAGTGTCAGTAATTGTTTTTCCTAATATGAATTTGAAATGAAATGTACTGCAAAGAATGTTTCAGTTATGGGAAAGATCATTCCGCTCCTGAGGCCCCCATCCTTGTTAATAAGTTGCTTCCTTGCAAATAGAATCTCACTGATCCTTAAAAAATCCAGAGGCTTGTACTTTAAAAACATTGATGCTGCTGCAGGCAAGGTGATTGCAGCCATTAGTTCCTCTTTATGTCAGGGGAGGATCTGGCATCAAAAACCCAGAGGATTCCTAAACTGCTTTGCCAATGCCTTTAAAACAAAAGTCCTTATTGCCTTCACGGGAGAAAAATCGATAAAGTGGGAAACTTCCCCTTCATTAATCTGTCTGATGAATCAGAAAATCAAAGCAATTGTAAATGAGAAATATTGCCTAATTTTCTTATTTTTGAAGTGTTTTACACCCTACATTCTTGGTTCATGTTTCATACATTCTTCTTGGTAGCCTTGAAGACTGAGGTGGAAGATTTCTAAACTGTGATCGTGCAACCTTATGGCTTCTTTTTTATTCATCTGATGTTTTAAGTGGTATCAAAGTTGTTTATAAAATGGATGTCTAGCCTTTCTGGAGCAGAGACAACCATTTCAAACCAAACAGATGTGCTGTTAGTACTAACCATAATTATTAAATGATAATTGCATTGCCTTAAGCTTTAATAATGTTTAAAATAGAAATTGTTAGGAAAACTCCCAAGAACAAAAAATACTTATATAGAGAAAGTCTTAATGCTGAAGTTAGAATATAGAAAGCCAGATATCCAGCTGATCCATAATTAGAGAAGTCAAAAATGCACAGGTGATTCGCTGCTGATTTGCCTTAGTTTATTTGAGCTAACACAATGGAAAAGGTCATTCAGGTGGCTTCAGGACCTACTGTCTGTGTTTTTGCACTTTTAAAGCAATTCTTGATAGAAAAATATCTTCAAGTATGTGGAAGAGAATAGAAATGAGCATGAAATGCAACATGTGTTTCTCAGAGAAAGATGATTGCTTGCTACTCTTGCTGTTTATCTGAGAACGGACAGTACCATACTGGAAAATTACTAAAGATGGAGAAGTTGGGTCAAGAATAAAAATTATTCCTTTGCAAAAAAAGAATGTGTTTCAGAGCAATGCCAGTTCAATGAACTTCTGCTGAATTTAGAGAGGAATTCTGGACAGTTGTGCTGAGTTTCTTGGTGGATCTTTCTGGACCAGGATGAACTGAAGAAATTGAGCTTCTTGACCCTGAGGCTCTGGGAGCAGTTCATGTAGGAGAATTCAGGGGCTAAAGAGATCCCACATGCACACGTCAACTGCTCATTTACTCTGTTTCTTATCACATTCTTTGTGTTTGCAAGTGGTGGTGAAACTGACTGCCAAAATGTTACATTTGCTATTTAACATTGCTGGCTTTAACAGATTTTATATGTTTGCTTCTAGAACTGCAGTGAGAGACTTGAGTGATGAGGATACACCTCCATCACCAGTTCAGTTTTGCCTCACTCTTCTCCCCTGCCTTTCCACAGCCTTTATTACTAGCTGAAGGTAATTTTCTTTCCTGGCCTTCACCTTCTTTTCCATCTGCTTAGAGTCACAGCCTCACTTTTTCTTCCTAGGAGCCTCATCTAGCTGCTGCATGTTAGTGATAGGGATTTTAAGTGGCTGGAGAGAGCTGAAAGAGCAATGGAGTGGGGAAGGGGGAAGGTGGCTACGACAGAGAAGGCAGCACCTGATACTTTGCAATGATTCTTCACTGTGGTGGAGAATCCCTCCTCCTACTGTAGAAGGACCTCTTGCCATGGCTACAGGCTGCATCCTTTTGTCAAGGAAGAAATGCAGGCTACAAGGCCTATCTCTCGCTCACAGCTTTACTGCCTAGCCTGTCATAGTGAACCACCTTGCAGAAAGGAATTTTACAGGTGATTTCAGAGCACTGGGAATAGGCTGCATTGTGACCCCTCTTCATCACCAGAGACATATCTCTGTGGGCATATGGGAACAAGCATAAGCATTTTCTTGGTTTTATGGTCCACTAGCTACATAGTTTAATGAGCATGAGCTGTGATCTAGCAAATGTTTAGTCACCTGTAGACAGCGTGATCTGTGGGCAAAACGAACTTCAGTTCATCTGCCATCCTTCCATGTAGAATGACCAACATTAGTCCCATTCGTTTTCCTTCTAATTTAGCTCAGAGGGTGAAAAGGAGAACATTAAGAGCTGCTAGAACCCCGTCACCACGAAGAATCTTTTTTGGCATTAACACCCATGCATCTCAAGTGAGAGATTAAGTCCAAGTGTTTGAGAAAACATGTTTAGGGTCAGACAGATGGGTATATTTATCACTCTTAACATGATGCATTGGGAGGAAACAGAAATATTGTGTTCCATGCAACAATTTTGCCTGATGTATGACAGGATTCTGTTCCAACATGGGGGAAACAGAGAATCACTGAGCAAAATGTAGTGCCTAGAAAACAGCTGTTTGCACAAAATGGAGCTCTGTGTCTTGCCATGCCTGTAATTAGGAATCTGCACAGGCCAGTGTATCAAGAAAGATGTTAGCAACACAAACTAGAACATGGTTTCACCTGTGCAACATCTTAAAGTGTTGTCAGACTTATTTCTAGTTTGGAAGAACAGATGTGATTTCGTATCTTCCATGGAGATGAGTGTGATGGGTGCCCTGTGACTACTGTTTCCCTCTGTAATGTCGTACACCAGCCCCAACTAACACTGTCTTATGCAGAGCTTTGTGAGCAAGCCAAAATGCGGAAAATGTTACATTAACAATATATCTGAAATTCAATGCTGTTTAACGACTGTTGTTATGATTACAAGCCTCTGGTGGTTATTTCTGTCTTGCCTATCTTAGATTTTCTTTCTTTGATTAATCAGGATTTGTGAGAATATTATGTGTGTAGCGCAATTATTTGTACTCCTTGCAACCCTACTGGGTTATCTTGTCAGATGCTACTTCTTCCCCACCCTCCCCAACAGCCTGAGACAGTTCACCAGGTTTGGAGTGAGGCAAATCTTGCAGCTTCCAAAAAATGTTTCACATGTTGATACTGCCCTTAGAGCAGGGCCGTAAAAGCATAATAGTGTACATGACTATTGGTAGCAATTAATTAGTAATTTATACCCAATTTGAAGCTCAGTTTAATAGTCCAGCATCTCTTGCTCCACAATTTTACCTAAATTGCTTCAAAAAAATTCACAGTGAATAGGTAGATTTCAGCAGAACATATCTGGGACATGGCTGAGCATGGTTTGCAGTAGGTTTGCAGTAGAAGAGGCCTTCTGTTAAAAGCAAATGATGAGTGGTGTGTGCTTGTGAGAAGCGCACAAAGACCAAACTCATTCTTTTTTTCCTGAAAATTTCCCACCTTGTCTGCATAAATAAACATTCATTGAATAGGGAATGGACTCTGACATCCTCTTTTCCATAGTGAGTGCCCTAAAAAGCAGACTGAGAAATCTTTCTAGCTTGCTGTCTTAAGAACATTTTTTTAGGGTAAAAATAGTGTTGATAGAATAGATTGACAAATCCCACTACAAGTACAATGCAGCCAGGAGCAAGGACTCTTAGCTCATGTAAACAACAGCAGACGTGCAGTCCTTCCACCATTACAGTTCAATCATTCCTGTAATTTCAAGAAAAAGGGTCTAAGACTACCATGTAAGTCACTTTTGTCGGAGGAGAGATCCCTAGATTTATAAATAGAAGGCCATCTCTATTGCTTTGATGAATAATCCAGTTTCTAACTTGTGTTTAAAATGTAAACAATTACCTGAAATGAAAAGATTCGTGTACAATACATCCTGGTCTTGGTCTTATTCTTTCTAACTTTTCTGTCCAGAAGGCAATCTCAGTGCTTACTGGCAGGCCTGTGAACCAATGTATGTACTAGAAATTGGTTTGAGTGACATCCTAAAGACTAACATAATGTAGAGTTCCATTGTATCATGTAGGATAATATTGAGATCCTAAACCTAATTCTAAAATAAACAGTCCACTTACAGATTTTATGTAACTCCAATACCTAAATATTCTAGTAGCTTTACATTATCACATAGTTGCCAAATAATGACAGATTTTTAAACTCGGGTTACTGCAGATGTAGTTAGTGCAGATTTTTTTAATTCAAAAACTAGCTGGAGAAAGGACCAAAATTTCTTTCTAGTGTTGTTTGGAGAGAAAACTATCAAGTGTTTCCTACTTTAAACCTAACCTGAACAAGTTCTGGTCAGACTTCCAGCTGAGTAGTTTTTCTGTAGCCATTTCTACCATTTAACCTGCAAATATGAAACTAATCCCTGATATCTCTCTTCCATGCTGGAAAATTCCTCAGGGGAAAGACTCATTTTGTCTATGTGAGAGATAAAAATGTGAACTAACTAGGTTCCCTCCATCCAGAATTGATCCAAAGTTTTTACATATTGCATTGTAGAGCAAACTTTAACAAAGGTTGCTGTATCTTAATTTACAATGGCCTTTCATTCTTTATCTTGATTTTATGCAGGAATAAGTAAAGGCAGTGACAAATATGTTTAGTTTTCACATTAACTGATGAAATAGAGCTGTGGGTAGGACTTGGTTAAAGAGGGTATTTCATCTGAACTGAGCATGCGTGTTAGCAGAAATGACAAACTGTTACTTGTAAACTCATTCAGAGTTATTGCAGCCAGGCTGAGCAAGTGTAGTGATGAGGAAAGTTTCCTCTCAATACGTAGACGTGTGTGTGTGGTGTTGAAGATGAAGCGCAGAGACAGTTTCTAAATTATGGCTGCTTTTTACAGGTAGCAGTTCCGACTCAAGCATGATATTTTACTTTAGGCTAACATGCTAAGGAGGTTGTGTGCCCTGATCTTTACCTGATCTGACTTTAGGACCATGTGTGTCCCACTGGTGTTAGTGGGAAGAAGCACTGCTAATTGTCTCTTCAGCGTGCCTGCACTGCAGAGACAGCCAAGCTAGCTGGACTGAAGACAGAGTAGCAGAAGCAATCTTGATGTGATCATAAAGAAACTCCATGCTATTGGGGGAATAGTGCTTCCATCAAGGTGGCCTGTTGGTTTAGAGATAGCTCACACTTTGCTCCACCAGTGCTTCCCACCTGCTGGTCCATTGATGCTCCTTGGGACATGTGGTCCATGAAATTACTGGAATTGCTTTATTTTCTTAAAATAAATGTGCATTTCTCTATGAAGCAGTGAGGGGAATTCAAAGCAAAGAAATAACACTTAGAGTTTTCTCTATTTTTAATGTGTTATGAAGCAATAACTCCAACAATACAATGAGTTGCTGTGGTACAAGATGAGCCACAAGATTTCTTAGGTTAAAAGAGGCTGAGAAACACCGTTCAACTCCATGCTGTTGCAAATGGCTTGTATATTATATCTTCACAGACAGAAAATGCATTTTTAAGCCTAGCTGTGAGAGAAGGAGTGACTGGATAGTTGAAAAGACATCTTTGTAAAGTTTGTAGCAATGAAGAGCACCACTTGGAAAAGTTTTTGGCAGTTTTATTTTTGTGTTAAGGACAATACAAATCTAAATGCAGAGTGGCAGGTTGGAGCAGGAACAATGACACTCTGTGAGCCATTTCTGACTGTCCTTAGTCCTCTAATCATTTTCCACTGAGCTGTCAGCTCCTGTGGCATTGAACTATCATTTCCAGAAACTCTGGTTTGGTGAAAGAGTAGCCACTCCTTTGAAGGAGAAAAGGATTTCTGCCAATAAAGGGCCACAGAAAATCACTACTTACCTCAATCTAATTTGCTGCTAGGGCTTTTTTTCCCTAGCTATTTTTTTTAATGGGGTGTGTGATTAGTGAGGAAACAAAGTTTACTTACATATACAGATTGCATCATTGCTGAATACCAGGAATCCCCAAGGCTCTGACAAGGCTCTCAGTGAAACAGCAGGCTTTTCTGAATGGTGTGCATTTCTTCTGCCATTAATTCTCCTTTAGCTTTTTCTGCTTGTCTGTTTCTCTTTGCTCATCTAGTAACCTAAACTAATATTATTTGCCTCCCTCAGGTCTTTTTGATTTTAGGTTTTTCCCTGCGATTAGCCATCTGTGTCAAGAGAAAAACCGAAACAGCTTTACAGCATTGCCAGTGCAAAGGTTACTCATGTAAAAATAAAAATCTAGCTTCCCGACTCATTGACAGCACCAGGGAAATTTGCTTTTTGAGTAGGTTACTTGCAACACTTTTTGCTGTATTACTCTCCCTTTTCATCTTTCCTCTCAGTTTTAACCTCAATGTGTCTTCTGGTGCTGTATCTTGTGGATTAGTGTGTCCCATTGCAGAATGTTACACATTAAATCCAGAACATGACAACATTTAGGCACAATTGCTCAGATTCCGCAAAGGACAAGAGGTCTAAGGAGCTCCCTGTTTATAATTTTGAGCCATTAAATGGCATTTCTATTTATTGTTTATCTGTTGTCAAATTACAGTGGCAAACAGCTTTTCTTCTAAATGTAAACCCCAAGTAATGAACTCTGTGAGACTGAAACATAAGATTTTCCATGGTGGATCTGACTGTTTTGCCATTGTCTGTAGTATCCTACCACTGTCAGTGACCAGTAGCCTTCCAATCTGTACTAGAAAGGTAAAGTAGAAAAGGAGGAAGTGGCTTTTTATTGTAACTTTTTGAAGTAACTTTAAAGTAAAATAACATTATAATAATAATAATTTTTAAAGATAATAGGATTTTACTTTCCACTTACTAAAATTCAAATACATAAAACTTTTCAATTCATCCTCATCCATGCTGTTAATCTTACTCTCATTTTAGACTGACTTGTGTACAGGTAATGCTGTTGTCTACATATGTAGATAGTTATTATGAGAAAGTAAATGAAAAGAAATAGTGCTAGGCTTGATGACTCTGACATTAATACACAAGTAAGACACTCAGGATACAAGGTGCCACAGCTGACAGGAAGATTCAGTCCAAGTCAGGTATTTGATTAAGACTGTACATGAGTCTACCACTCATCATACCTGATAATTGGCATGTATCCGTTATGCTGTTCAAATTGGGTTAGTACATCCATCATACATTATAGGTCTGGTGAATGGTCTGTGCTCTTGCTGTGTTCAGGCTTTCAGTTCTCTTTCAGGTATCAGTATCAGGAAGGAAGCTGTGTAAAAGTCCTGCACAGCCTGACTGGCAGTGTATTTGGCCCAGATGGCACCAGGCCATGCAAACATACAGGTAGGTTTGTTGTTGTTGCTGATTTCTTCCTCTAGAGAAGGTTCAGTGGATTTTCTCTTCCCAATCTTATTAGTTTTAAAAGTCCTGAGTGGGAGGTCTTAAGAAAGCCTTTGTTCAGATCCTGGCAATGGCAAGGGTAGCCTGCAGCACTGTGTTCATGGTCTTAGCTGGAGAGATAGACATGAGTGTGGATTAATGACAGAAAGGATGAATGACAGAAAGAGGTCCTGAAGGGTACAGGACATCAGCAGAGCAGCTACCTCTTTGTATAAGATTAAGTCTCCATCTTTAAGCAATTTACTGCTACTACATGCCTGAAGACAGCTGCCCCATCCCCATGAACTCCCTAGAGGGCTCCTAACCCCAGCAGAGTACTGTGTTACTGTTACAGAGTAAATACATTTTATTACAATTTGCATAATTTTTAGTTCATATGTAAATATTTTAGTTTACTGTGCAAGACTATCCAATTATTTTCTAATCAATTAACACTGCCAGCTTTCCTGCCTTAAACTGAAGAGCCCATGCTACATAATTTCAGCCTAATGAATCATATAATATTCTGTGTCTTGGCCCCAAACTTTCCTACTTTGCCCACAACTCCTGTGTCCTCTGATGTTCAGGGCAGAATATCAGTTTGGAATAGAAAGATAGCACAAAATATATGGAAATTGGAGGAGGTGATGGATCCAGGGGTATAACAGTTTTCTATTGCTTAATCTTGCTGAAGAAGGAAATACCAAGCCAACCCCAAAATCATCAGTGATTGAAAGCGTAGCACCAAAAACTGCACAGAATGGAGGGATGGTATTGCAGTCCAGTGATGTTCAGGGCAGGGAGCACTGAATACTGAAGGAAATAGGAGATCCACGGCAGATGCTGAAGTTGTGTCAGGCGCCCTACTGCTTTCTTGATGGGGTTGGTGAATTAGAGCATGACAGCTCACAGAGTTTCTGTGAGATGGTTCTACTTATGGCTGCAGCTGGGAATGTCATAGTGCCAAAGATAATAAAATATTTAATCTAGAGGATGGTTTGGCACAATAAAAACGGGGGAAAAAATGGCCCTGAATAGACTGAAACAGAAAATGGTTCTAACCCTTAGTGATGAGGTTCTGGAGCAAGTCTCAAGGAGAGGCATTGAGGAGGGCGAAAAAGGATGTAAGCAGTCCTGAGCAGGGTGTTGCTGCCATTTGGTGGATGCTGTAAGGTGTTGACAACTGGGTTAGCAAGGGACAAGGCTTTGAAACAGGGTCTGGATTATCAACCGGTTTCCTATGTTCTCGTCTGTTTTTCTGGTTCTGATCCATTCCTAGTCAGGATAATAATAATGATCAACCTTTTCTAATGTTTAACAGGGTTTCACACAAGGTACCTGCATTATGAAACAGCTTCTGTTTCTTAGTCTTAGGCATCCAGTGCTGTAACAACATAATGTCAAGACACCTTAATAAGCCCCTCTTTACTGTCTGACCCAGAATAACAATGGTCAATTCTGTTGTTTAATAAATGTTGGAGTAAGACCCCTTCCTTTCTGTCTTCTAACCCAGGTTTGCTGCCAGGCAGGGAGAACAGACCTAAGTGGCCAAAAACACAGCTTGTGTCTGACATTCTTTGTGATATAATGTGACATTCTGAAATCTGCTGTTCAGAGCTTGTGGAAATGCAAAATGATCCAAGTCTGGCTGCCCTGGAGACTCAAAGTACAAGTAAATATACCCATACTTGGATAGGGTGTCAACAACTCCCATAAAAATTCAGGTGGTAAAACAGTTCAGTTTTTAACATGATTTCATATGTTCTTATATTTCTGAAATAGTTCTTTTTCTCAGTTGTGAAGAAAAAAATAATCTGTATCCCTCGTCATTTCTCAGAAAATTAAAAATTCAAGTCCCACCCATTTTAAGTAAATTTTGCATAAGTCAGGGAGACACAGAGGCCTCCAGTAAGGCATTCAAATGTTGCAATTTCTGATAAAGAGCAAGACTTCTATCAACTCAATAAAAGTCAGTATTCAACAATAGCTTTTTTTTTTTTTTTTTTTTTTTTTTTGGAACCACAATGTAATATGCCTATTGTGTCTAAAAAAAATGGCTTATTTTAGCTCCAAATTGCCACTTGCCTCCTACTCAGTATTCTGACACTTGGGATTATTTCTGCCTCATCCTTGAAAGCTTTCCCAGTACATAATAAGCAAGTTGAAACTCATAACCAAAATCCTGTCCTTGCATGACTTCATTCTTTCATGTAAAAAAAAAAAAAGCAATCCCCCCCTGAAATCTGTTCTTCTTTCCTGACCAAGGTCTATGTAGCTAGCTCCTTAATATGAGTGCTCAGACTTTTCAGATGATAATTTATCAGTTAAATTGTATGTATCACTCATAAAGTATGAGTGATCTATGCTGAAGGGTTAAAGTTCTTCTTTTCAAGCGCTCCATGGTATGAGCCTGGTCACCTTAATATCATTTACTTTATAAAGTCCAATTGTTTTAATGCATCTGCTTCTGGCAGTGTTCTAGTAAACATGTTTGTCATTCAGGCGCGCCATATAATATTGTTTATTTTTTTTATCTCCAGATCTGTGCCCCTACTAGGCTTTTGTTTTCTCATCAGTTTTAAAACTTGATTTTGCCTTTCATCTCTTTCTGAATTTCCAGAGAGAGTTTCCAGAGGTGTAGTTATGCCAGCTCTTCATGTCTGGTACCTCAAGCCAAGACCATCTTAATGCTTCCCATATAAGAACAGAGGTGGGTGAGTTTTAAACATCATAGCAAAATCCAATTTTATTTGTTGTCCAGCATGCCCATTTTTTTTCAGAGATCCTTGTAGCTGACTTGAATCTTCCAGCAGGATGATAAACCTAAAACAGTTGTGTCTCTGAATTCAGAGAAGCTTAGGCATACTCATTTACAGTCATGAATACACTTTAGTTTGCTCTCAGATAGTGCTACTGGTTTACAAAACACAGAGCAAGGCTATCTCAGTCTGACATAACAGATAAGATCATCCTGAAAATTAAAAATGTTCAAAATCTTAACATTTCTACATTAAGGAAATGTTTTAAAGTAGCCATACTGCTATTTTTCATTCTGCCCACTCAAACTGTGAATGAAACAGTATCAGAAACTTTAATATGCTAATTCTCAGAATGATACGGCTGAGGAGAGATGAAGAGAAGAGTCCTATCCCTGCCCTTACAGAATTGGAAGACTCTTTCTTACACTTACATAAATATAGACACCATTAGGAAGTGTTTGGGATTTATATATATATATTTTTGTGTGTGTGTGTGTGTGTGAACTGACAACCCTAGTTTTTGTAGCCTCCTATGAAAAGCTCAGCTTTAAGTCATCCTAGTTTTTTTTTCCCTTTCATTGCTGGATTCAGAAATCTAAATAATTATTGTCTTTCTCCAACTACACTCCTTCTTTTTTGAAGAGGCTGTGATTTCTAGTGTAATAGAAGTGCTACATTTTTATGAGTTATGTTCTTTTTCTGTGCACATATGGAAAGGAATGTATGGAACATCTGGGTGGATGCACAACCTGTTTTCTCACAATTGGTGCATTTCCCTTTCTTAGAACTGTTTGCTTTTTCTTACTGTGTGTTTATCATCCAAGTTAAATTTCATACCAATCACTTTTGCATTTTTGTCTAAAGTAAAGATTCTGCAGAAATGTGCAGAAGTTTAGCATAATTTCTACTCTGTTACAGCTTAGATAACACACCTGAGGAAACTAAGCCTAGAAGCTTCCATATTTGATTGAGAGTCTGGGTTCTTTTTTCTGTTCCCTGGGTTTCAAGCAGTAAAAATCTCCCTGAAAGTAGACTACAGGAGCCAAGATTCTCTGTGGCAGACACAGATGACTTCTCTGTACTTTATGACCATCTTTCTTCCTAGGGAACTACCTTGAGAGATGGACCAATGCAACAGGATGCCAGCTCTCCACAGTCGATGCTACTGAGGCACTGGCAAAATCTGACTGATAGAAAAATCCTGCAAGCACAAGAATTACTAGGATCCACAGCTGGCTATATGGAGACTATCAGGATGAGTCGCTCTGGCTCAGCACCAGCACTACAGTAACAGTCATCGCTATTCCTCTTGGTTGTCCCAGCACTGATTCTGGCAGCACTTGCTAGCCTGAGAACAACATAACAGGAATGCCTGGCACAAAGTCACTTTCATGGCTCTGCATGGGACCGATTTTTGTCTGTCAGGGCATATTAGCTCTGGTGCTGCCCAGAAGAGGCTGTACTGCTTAGCAGGCTGTGGCCTGGAGCTACTTGCTAGTATGTGCTCCCGCTTTGCTCCTCACCTCCTCTTGACCTCCCACTAGATAAGCAAATTACTTAGAGATCAGCATGTTATACAGTCCTGTCCTAGGCACTCACAGGGCAGGGAACAACTTCCTCACAGTATGGATCCAACCCAGGGACTGTCTGCTTACTTGTAGCACTTTAGACATTCTTTTCTAATATCAAATTAAGTAAGACTGATATAAAATACTTGACACATTTACATAATTCAGGTTGCCTGTCTGAGTGTCTGTTATGTTACTTTCCTCTTCCCCCAGTCAAAATAAAGAATAAGAAAATTTTCAAGATGAAATCTGCCCATATTTGAAGGCCAGTGTGAAGCTCTCATTGACTTAAGCTGGATTAAGATAACTCTCTCTAATCATTTACTCTCTGGTGTTTTCAAGCAGCAGAACATCACAGTCAATAAAAATATCCCACAGGACTTGGAAAAGGTCTGGGAGCAATTCCATCCCAGAGAGGCAAGTGTTGATGTTCCAGACCTACTGTAATTTGAAAGGATTTTTTTTACAAAAATATGGTTATACAAAGTGAGTGTTGAGCTCTGGTCTACGTTGCAGCCTATTGTGAATAATAGGGAGTCAAATAACAATTAGTCTCTTGAGAAATGTTAGTTCAACTGAAACAACGACATAACTGGTAATGACAAGCACAGAGCTGTATTTGGTCTGCTGTACTCACTTACTCTTGCCATCAGTCATTTATATCAGCTTTTCTCTGTCACAACATCATGGCATGAGGACCAATCTTGTGTTGGGACTAAAGATTTGGTATTGTGGTCTTTCATAACAGAGCCTTGTTATTCTTTGCAGATCCTTCTGCTGTAGGGTGGTGTGAACTTGGAGGAAAGGTCTCAGCAATGCGTAGTCACAAAGTGGTGTTCTGGTCCTGATACACAGATTCCTGGCAAATAAAGATAGCTGTTGTGGGTGACAGAATCTTGAGATGAGTTTCTGCGAGGAAAAAAAAAAAAAAGCGATGGGCTGAAATTATTTTTAAAATAGGGATTTTGCTGCTCTCTGACTTACTTTGAATCTAGTTTTATCCTAAAAAATCTAGCCAGTGCCTGTAACTGTTATTTCCCAAGGGCTGTAGCAATTCTGGCCCTCTAATCAGGTTTCAAATTAAATAAGAATGAACGCAGGTTGTGAAAAAATTCTAGTGTGTGTGGGAAAGTATTGTGTACCTTTTGGAGTCATATTGACATGTTTCCTTAATTGACAAAAGATTAATGTGAGAAGTGTGTTGGTTTAAGGCACTAACTAATCCAGATATTTTCTGGAAGAATAAATGATACTTTCCACTTTAACTAACTGAAGCCTCAGTGCACAGACAGCAGCCTTGTCACAGAGAACTGAAATTAGAGCAAGCATGTTACCATGCTTATGGTTGTGACCTGAACTGAAACCAGACAATGGAGGCTGATTCTACTCATGTGGGTTTTTTTCTTATGGAAGTTTTTGGTCTAAAGGACTGCATATGTTTCACATGCTGTTCTTCATGGTCAGAAAGATGGTAATGAATGGCGGTCAGGGAGTTCACTCACTAATTCCTTTTGGATAGTGCAACTCATCGAGCTTAAAAAGAGTAGGGGAGTTCCAGCCATGACAGTTTCTGACAGGTCCACTTGTGTATGTCACTTCAAGAGCATTGGATGTTAGTTCACAGGTGAACATTGAATAGTAGCTAATTCAGTGCTGAATCAATCTATAAAGCTTTGAAAACATTTGGGCCTTTGGAAAGGAAAAAGAGAAGAAAAGAAGGACCTTGAAAAATAAAATAAAGAAGAGGGAATTCTATTTAGTCCCTGGCAGAATTGAGATTTCATTGTGTAAATTTGAAACGAAGATAAAATGTCTCCTTTTCTTGAAACCTCCTCACACTAAATCCCAACCATGTGCTTAAGTCTTACTGTTCTCACTGCAAATGAAGGATTAGGGAAGTTCAAAAAATCAAGGAACTTGCAGAGAAGTGTTCTAATTAGTCACTTTCTGCACCCCATGGCACTAATCTCTCAGTGACATTGAGGCAGGAGTCAAGTCTGTCCAGCAGCATCTCAAACCATCTGCTCTGGTAGGGCTGGTTATGCTTCATTTATTTTGACTCCTCTGCATTCCATCTGACTTCCAAATTTGTCTTTGGCTTTGGCTATCCAAGTGAAACTCTAGACATGTGAGTGTGTTCTGGTAATGACGCATACCTTTCCCGGTGATGATGTAATTTCTCCCATCATCCCAGTTTTGGGGTAGAATTTAGTCCTACCAGTCATTCACATGAAGCATTGATAACATCTGCTCATCCTCTTTTTTTCCTTTTTTCCCTAGTCTTGTCTTTCTTTCCAAGGACCATCTGTTTCAGAATACTTGCTGTCCTGGTTTCAGTTAGGACAGAGTTAATTTTCCTCCTAGTAGCTGGCAGGGTGCTATGTTTTGGATTAGAATGAGAAGAGCGCTGATAACATGCTGATGTTTTAATTGTTGTAGAGCAGTGCTTACACCAAGCCAAGGACTTTTCAGCCTCTCTCTGTCCTGCTAGCGAGCAGGCTAGGGATGCAACAGGAGCTGGGAGGGGACAGACCCAGGACAGCTGACCCAAACTGGCCAAAGGGGTATTCCATACCATCTGACGTCATGCTGAACAATATATAGGGGTGGCTAGCCGGGGAGGGGGCCGGCTGCTCGGGGATAGGCTGGGCATCGGTCAACGGGTGGTGAGCAATTGCATTGTGCATCACTTATTTCGTACACATTATTACTATTAATACTATTATTATTATTATTATTGTTGTTATTCTTTTCCCTGTCTTAATAAACTGTCTTTATCTCAACTCACAGACTTCACTTTCCCGTTTCTCTCCCCCATCCCGGAGAGGGAGGGGGGAGGGTGAGTGAACGGCTGTGTGGTGTTTGACTGCCAGCCAGGCTAAACCACAACACTTGCACATTTCTGAAATGCCCCCATTCCCTTCAGTTTTTGTTTCAGAGTTTTATTCTTGCCTTTTCATCAAGCTCTGTAGATCTATTCTTCATTCTTCTGATGTCTGCCTACCAAATTCACATCTTTCCAAAATCTCGTGTTCTTGTGATTTTGTTGTGCCTTAATTCTCTTGTGGTCCCTTCCAACCTCGGCCATTCTGTGATTCTGTGATTTCTGCAGTGCCTTGCAGTGCACTTCATTTTTCTTATGCTCTCTGTTCCCAGAAATTCTCTTCACCACTACTCTTGAGACAACTGATCATAATGTTTTGGTCTAACAGTGACACTTGCAAAGTCTGTACGCTGACAGATCTCTCTAGGGTGAAGTGTAAACTATACATGCTGTTATATTCAGTGAACTTGTTTTGCTTCTTTTTTCCAGCTCTGCTAACTTAATGTAACTACATGCTTGCCTAATCACTACTAAAAGAATTAGCAGCATTCCACAGGATGCAGAAGATTTTTGAAGAAAAAAAAATAAAAATCTGTTCTTCGGAAATATTTTCAGAACTGCAAAAGTGACTGTTAAAATATGCTAGACATTCTCCTAATATAAGCTCGATTAAGCAAAGAACTGGCACTTAAAATTTTTAAATTTACTAGGAAGTTCATTTTTCATTCTAAAAGCTGTGTGTTAAAAGCTGTCCATATTCTCCCATGAATTTTTTGATAGAGAGAAAAGCATATATTATCTCTTCTGCATTTCATATAGGTTTTGCTCTTCAGAGAGAAACGAGACTCTATACCCAAGTAGCATGTTTGTGATTCAAGAGAATTAGGGTTAGTTCTCATTGTAGCCTGAAACATGCTTTATGATCTTTGGCTTGCCATGTGCCAGGTACAACAATAACACCATCTTTGGCAATCAAATATATATATATGTATATATTATATATATATAATTTTTTTTTCCTGAACACAACTAAAATTTTACAGTGGAGAATCTTGTATAAAGCTTATCATTAAAGGTGCCCTATATAAAGAAAAGACACTGTAATTCTACTTCATCATCAGGTAATTTCCTGGATGCATCCTAGTGCAAAAACCTGTCTGAATTACTAGTGTTCATTTCCATTGGAACAAATGCCATGAGTTTAGTCACACACACAGGAAGTACTCACAATGTTCATCTTTAGGGAATTAGTTTAGATAATTAAGTCAGGAGACTGGTCTCCTTAAACTCCCTCTGTATCAATCAGTGGAGGGGAAGGCTCCTCCAGATCTCCAGATGACAATTGGTAACATAAACTTAACTGATGTTTCTGCACTAATTATATCTGATAAAAAGGGGGAGTCAGAATAGATTGCACTCACATTGCAGATTTTTTTCTAGGACCGCTTAAGCCCTTTCATGGAGCATGGGGCATGATGGTTTTGAAATATAAGTATTTTTATTTATTTATTTATTTGTTTATTTAATCCCCATGTTCAAATTGCCCAAAGGACTTTGATGAGCTATGATTGAATCATACATGAACCATACTGGTCCTTTCATGGGTATGTAATGTTTTATGAGTGTTTGGTTGTGAACCAAAGTGGTAAAAAATATGATGTGTACTGTCCAGGCAGAGCAGCCAAGGGTGAACCAACACTGGATTGTGACTTGGAGAGGTCTTGTAAGCTCACTCCAGAACAAAATTTGGGAGCAACATGAAATATATGAAATAAGGAGGAACAGAACACTAGAGTGCAGAGGTAAACATCAAAAGTGTTGGATATTTTTTTCCTTCTTCTTTCTTTCTCTCTCTTTTACAAGGTAGCAACAATTGAATTAAACTATGATCATTCTACTTTTGCTAAGCTATGCCCAAGTCACCAACTGGCTCTTTCCCTTTGGTTCGCCACTGGAGCACTGAACACTAGACTTCAGCTCTGGGGTACAATGTTGCCCTGTTCTGGGTGGAATGATTAATGTGGAAAAATTACAAAATAGTGAGGAAGACAGATGGAAATATTACAGGATAGTTTCTATGTAGTTAAACCAAGGTTTTGTTTCCTGGCTGCCAGATTCCCTCTCTCTGGACTCTTGGCTCTGGCTAACCTCTCTTCCCATCTGGCCATGTCCTGATTTCCCTCTGGAGCTGCCAAGTTTCAGCCTAACACTGGGCTGAGACTTGAAGCTTTTCAACATTTCCAGGCTGACATCTGCAGTCATATTGGTGGGATTAGGTTCTTTGTGGATTAATGTCAACCTGATGGAAAGTTAATCAACTCCTTCCTTTTTTTCATACATCTTCCTTGGAAGTGGAACCTTGCTATGCAGTGCCAGGGCTTGCATGACACCCTGCAGTAAAGGCTTTTTACCAGACAGTGTTGGGGAAGTAGCATCTACAAACCATAACAGTTCTGAGTACGAATGCCATTATAATGATGAGTTCTAAATACCTTTATACTGTACCTCTTGACTGCTACAACGACAGTGGAGAGCACTCCGTTGTACTAAATGAAAATGGTCCCTGCCATGGGGAACTTTCAGTCCAAGTACAGGATGGGAGAGAAAAAGTGACTATTGCAAGCAGATAGTGAAAAAGCATGCTAAAAATAAATGTGTGCTTTACTTTTAGACATTTTCTTTCTCTTTTATTTAGCCAAGTACAAGGCTGCCAGTGGATGGGTGTAAAAGTCCCAGCTTAGTGTCAACACAGTGTTTTTGATTTCCCTTAAGTAGCCGTGTTATTTGTATTTTTAAAAAAGCCATTCTGAACAATTCTATTCTGTGTTGTCCTGGCTTCAGAGTGTAACTTTCAAATTGGTAACTGGAGAGGGGAAAAGTTGGGGATGGAGCAGCCACTAAGGTCTAAACATTTCTGGAAGCCTAAGCAGATTTTTTAATAGTGGTTCACTAGCTTCTTGACTCTTCTTCAGTGTTCCAAGCTTCAAGTACAGAATCATGACAGCAAATTCAGATTGGATCAAATTCTTTTACTTACTTTTCCCCTTCTTTTCCTTCAGAATTCAACTACTCATACATCTCTCCTATCCTGCTCTTTTTCTTTCCCTTTTCCCCTTCTGTTCCCTTCCCTGCTTCTTAGACCTAGTTTTAGAATGCTGTCATGCGGTCATAATTAGTCTGGAAAGAAGAGAACTTTACTCTTCCATAATCTCTATGTTTTAAAACATACTGACGCAGACACCCCCGCCCCTAACTCCCCTAGAGGTTTTCTTCATTGCATTTTTCATGAAATATGTGAGCAAACATTTAGTGGGTCAGAGAGATATCATTCCTTTGGTCTGTGAGAGTCACACTTTATCCATTCAGCCAAGAGTATGTCAACAGGAAGAAATTACATCTCAGTTTATGCAGTAAAATAATGAACTGTTTACAAAGATCAACCTGTGGTAAGTGATGTTTGTTTATTTCAAAAACACCTTGTGTTTCCAATTAACTTAGATGTGAACACTAGCATATTATAGACCAGATGGGGTTCTTGAGTATATGTAATGGTGTATGTGTGTATAATTTAGGAGGGAGAGGAAATACATTATCACCTTTTCATAGAGAGGGAAAGTGGGAACACGGAGACTATGTTCTCTGCTTAAATCCACATTACTAAGTTTCCATCAGAGCTGGTAAGTTTAAATGTTTTTCACTCCTAGTTTTGTACTAATATGCCTTTACAGGGATTGTAATAGATAGACTAATGGATGAAAAGCTGATGGTTGTTTAGTCAGGTTCTTCTCTGGAGACTTCTGGAGCTTACCTGGTCCAACACTCTGCCCAAGCAGGGACACCCAGAGCAGGCTGCCCAGGGCCACGTCTTGGTGGCTTATGAAGATCTACAAAGACAGAGACTCCACAATCTCTTTGGGCAGCCTGTGCCAGTGCTCCATCACCTGCACAGTACAGAAATGCTGCCTAGTGTTCAGAGGGAACATCCTGTGTTCCAGTTTGTGCCCACTGCCTCTTGTTCTGTCACAGGGCACCACTAGAAAGAGCCTAGCTCTGTCCTCTTTGCACCCTCCCTTATGTATTTATACACACTGATATCCCTGCTGCCTTGCATTGCTATTTTGGTTTCTCAGTACCATTTGTGAAACAACCGTATATGCTGCTATTTCTGTCACCCTGTGAGTACAGTTTTACCAGGGCTGTAAGGAGGGCTGGAGCTTCCTTGGCCAGTCACAAGATGTAGGATGACCATCATAACTTGTCAGAAAGGAAGACAGTGAAAAAAAAAAGGAAAAGGAAAGAATTCTTGCATCAACAGAGAAGGTCTGAACCAGAGTTACTGCACACCATAGATAAGGAAACAATAGACTAGGATACAGAGAAGATAAGGTGTTCTTATTTAGGTTGGACAAAAACTTTACCTGTGCTTAAAAAGGTGTGTAATTAATATATGTATTAAAACAATTATTAGTGTTATTAATATATGTATTAATATATGCACTGCTTCAATAATTACTTGTTCAGCAGTAGCTCTGGAGCTAACAACAGGGGATCCTCTTATAGCAGTGGACAGAATCATTTTTCTTTCTGAATGTAACTATGAGAATTGTATTTAACTAACACAATGTATTTCCTCATACTCCAAATACAGTTACACTTTATGTAAGTTCTAGAAGAAAGATGTCCTTTCATAATCTACTAGAAAAAGCGTTTGTGAAAAATCTACTTTTTTTACCCAACAAACTACTTTTATGGACATTCAAATTGAACTTCCTAAGTGTAGCCTACTCCTACCTGCTCACAAAAACTCTCAGTTTTTTTGTACTTTACACTTGTAGCACTCTATATACGCTGTGAGAGTTAACTTTTTTCTTTTTTGCTTATTCCATTCACATTGGAGTGGTGATGAAATACTCCTTATAGAGCCTTCATTTTTATTAAATGCTAAGAAGAACTTATTTCAGATGACAGGTTGAATAATCAAGAAATCAAATACAAAAATTAGAAAATGTTCCTTTCTAAACACTTTAATTAAAGTTCTTGCATGATAGAACTTAAAAATGAAAATCCTAATTATTTCAGCAAGGAAAGGTTTGTACCTGGATCTGGATTATATTATAAAATCATAGAATCATAGGATCATTAAGGTTGGAAAAGACCTCCAAGATCATCTGGTCCAACCATCCCCCTACCACCAATGTCACCCACTGAACCATGTCCCTAAGCACCATGTCCAAACTTTCCTTGAACAACCCCAGGGACCACTTCCCTGGGCAACCCATTCCAATGCCAATTCCAATTTCCAATTTCTGAGAAGAAATGTCTCCTAATTGTTTTAATTGTTGAAGAGTAGTGCTCTTTGTTCAGTTCTTTGTTTTAACTGTTGAAGAGTAGGGGCATGAATTTCCCATTTTTCCACTCACGAGGGACATTGCCCAAATGCCAGGACTTTTCAACTAGGATGGACAGAGGCTTGGCGACTCCATCAGCCAGTTCCCTCCGGACCCTGGGATTCATGTCATCAGATCCAATAGACTTGTACCTGTTTAGATTCATCAGGTGGTCTTGAACCTGCTCTTCACTTACAGTGGGTGGGACTTTGATCCCCCAGCCTCCATCAATGGGTTCAGGGAAATGAAAGACTTGGGAAGCCCATCTACCAGTGCAGACGGAGGCAAAGAAGTTGCCGAGTACCTCAGCCTTCTCCATGTCTGTCGTTACCAATTACTCAGATATAGAAACTCACTCCTAAGATAAGAAATTAGCCACCCATAATCGCTTACACACTACTATTTTCACCCCTCAGTCTATTTTCACAAATGTTAAAGGCGCATGGTGGCCCTCGGGGACTCCTGTCACCCCAGCGCAGCAGCCCGAAGGAAGCTGGGTCCTCTCTTGTGCTCTTCCTTGAGGCTCTGTGCAGAAGGGATGCCACCTCTCGCACAAGGGCTAGGGGATGGGAAGGAAGCACTCACACAACCCCTGAGAATTGGCAACAGAGTTCTTTATTGCCGGGACACCTCACAGGTGAGCCTGCGGGATGTCCGTGGTGTTTGGTGGCTCCAAGCTAGTGCTGGGGATGGAGCCTGCGCGACGAGTAGGGAGCTCACCGGGCACTCCTACGACGCTGTTGGTGCGCTCTGATGGCAGGGAGCAGAGGCATGCCAGGGTAGTCGCGGGTCTGGTCTGGCCGAGGTGGATCCAATTCCATTGGTTCCTCCACATCTTTTGGTGCATCCATCTCCATGGGCTCCACAGTGTTTGGCAGAAGGACAAGCCAGTCCTTGCCCGGGACTGCCCACACGGGATGCCTTCCATCTGGAATGTTTTCGGGCCAGGGTGCTGAACCAGGGCGTCGTCCAGTTCCATGCCGAGTTCCCATGCCACTCTCTGGTTCATTTCCATGCATGGGTTCGACGCTGCTGTCTGGTTTATGGCCATGGCTGGGTCCTATGCTGCATTCTGTACGATAGGCACGCTTCTCCTCCACGTGGCTGTCCAGCTGATGCTCCTGTCTTCACCCCATGCTACCGTTGCGCCATTGGGAAGGCCCAGGCCCCCTGTCGCCGTATGGCTGAGGGGGCGGCCTGTTCCCTGCTTCGTTGTGGTGCCAGTGGTACTGCCTGTAAGTGTCTGTGGGCTGTGCACCAGAGGTCCCTTGGGCACTGGTGTCTTTTGTGCCGCAGGCGCTATCTCTCTGCCCTTGACACGTCTCCTTCTCATTGCATTCCTTCTCAGTGCTTCCTTGGACTGCATCGCTGTCCTCTCACACCGAGGAGGCCTGCCGCTCGCCTTGCTGCTTTGGCTCTCCTTCCTGCCACACAAGTTGGCTGTCACAGTGCATAGAAGCTCAGTGAATGGTGGGCCAGCTGCAGGGGTCCTGTTTTATAGGGCCCGCAGCAAAGGCGCGGCAGTGGTGGCCACTGTGACCTCAGCAAGCCTCTATGATGGAGTGGCCCATGTGTGGCCAAAGGTGGCTGTGTTGGGGGCGGCCTGGAAGATGCCCTCACGTGGAAGAAGGAGAAGGGTTGGGGTGGCTGAGGGCCCCTTTTCTGGGGCTGTCTTCCACAGGCCATTTGGCTTGCCAGAGAGAAGGGCTCCCCCTCGGCCACAGGGACTGCCCTCCACCTCCCATCCTGTGCCCTGGGTTTATTTTTAACACTGGTTTTTAGGTAATTAAAATTAATTTACGGAAAAAACAGAAGCAAGGTGCATCTTCAGCCCTAATTCCCATGTGCGCTTTGTGCTCTGAGTGAACAATTTCTTCCTCACATCACATCTACTTGAAACCTGCCCTCCATTTGTTCAAAGCCATTATTCCTTGTTCCATCTCTACACTCCCTGATGGAGTCCCTTCTCCAGCTTTCTTTTAGGCCACTGTTATGGTTTAGGTTATGTGGCAAAAGTGCAGGACCTTGCAAATAGCAGCCTTATCTACCTTGTTCCACATGCTCCACGTGACGTTTTCCAGCTCAGGCTCTAGCCTCTCATCAGTGTAACATAGAATCATAGAATCATTCAGGTTGGAAAAGACCTCCAGGATCATCATCTGGTCCAACCATACCCCTACCACCAACGTCACCCACTAAACCATGTCCTTAAGCACCACGTCCAACCCTTTCTTAAACACTCCCAGAAATGATGACGCCACCACCGCCCTGGGCAACTCATTCCAATGCCTAGCCACTCTTTCTGAGAAGAAATTTCTCCCAACTTCCAACCTGAACCTCCCCTGGTGCAACTTGAGGCCATTCCCTCTTGTCCTATCACTATTTATCTGCGAGAAGAGGCTGATCCCCAGCTCCCCACAACTTCCTTTCAGGTAGTTGTAGAGAGCAATAAGGTCTCCCCTGAGCCTCCTCTTCTCCAGACTAAACAACCCCAGTTCCCTCAGACACTCCTCATAAGACTTGTGAAGATGAAAGAATAAGTCTAGAAGCTTATTATGAATATTGAAAGAATAAGCTTAGAAGCCCACAAAGATGTTCTGTGAATTTCTTTTACAAAGTAACCAAACTTTAGGGACAATGGCTTTACTGTAGTCCTATGTATTTAACTTGCTTTTCTGTTGCTTGGAAGATCTCTAAGCAATGGGCAATTTCTAGTCATGCAGAGTAAAAGTCATTAGATCATTATATTCACTTTGGGAATGCTTTCCAGTCATTAAAGTATTATGAAATATTATCTGAACTAAAAATGAGAAACTTTCTACAACTAGTAAACCCTCTAGTGAAGACACTTGTTTATGAGTCTCCAATTTCAATTCCAATTCAGTTGAAGATGCCTCAACAACCTTGCTGTTAAAGCAATTTTTAATACGTTTGAAGGTTAGAGGGGTTTGTATCTCTCCTTTTTATAACAGTTACCATTACATGTTTTACTTCTTCTTGTACTGATTTCTTCTCAGACAAAATTTTAATGTGTTTTCAAATTGTTGAAGAAATTTTCATTTCGTGTTTTATACTTTCCTAACTGTAGTTAGTGTTTCCACATGGACAAGAACGGTCATCATGGAAGTATTTTTTTCTTTTGTGATTTTCTTTTGAAAGTCATTTCAGTTGAGCTGAGCTGTTCATTGAACAGATGATACAGATTTTTGCATGATGCTTGCACAGCAAACCACTGAGGCTACATATACGATTTTGCTTGTCTTTCAACCCAGCATACATGTTGTTCAACACCATACTACTTTGTATTTTGTATTGGGTTTACATGTCAAGGTTTTGGTAGTGGGGTGCTACAGGGGTGGCCTCTGTGAGAAGAATCCAGAAGCTGTCCCATGTTAGATAAGGGCCAGTTTCAGCCAGTTCCAAAGGGACCTACCGCTGGCCAGAGCAGAGCCAATAAGTGACATTGTTTGCGCCTCTGGGAGAACAGATTAAAGAAAGGGAAAAAAAACTGTTGCACAACAGCAGCTGGGAGAGAGGAGTGAGAAGCAGCCCTGCAGACCTCACGGACCCCAGTGCAGCAGGAGGGCAGGAGGTGCTCCAGGCAGGCAGCAGCAGTTCCCCTGCGGCCTGTGGAGAGGCCCCTGGTGGAGCAGGCTGTCCCCCTGCAGCCCATGGGTCCCACACGGAGCAGATCTCCACGCTGCAGCGCGTGGAGGAGCCCCCGGTGGAGCAGGTGGATGTGGCCTGGAGGAGGCTGCGGCCCATGGAGAGCCCCCGCAGTAGCAGGCCCCGGGCCGGAGCTGCAGCCCGTGGAGAGGAGCCCACGCAGGAGCAGGGGGTCTGGGGGGAGCTGCCGCCCATGGGGGACCAATGCTGGAGCAGTTTGCTCCTGATGGATGGAGCCTGTGGTACGGAGCCATGTGGGAGCAGTTCTTGAAGAGCTGCTGCCTGTGGGCAGCCCCCAAGGCTCAGTTCAGGAAGGACGGCATCCCGTGGGAGGGACCCCATGTGGAGCAGGGGCAGAGAGTGACTGTGAAGGAGTGGTGGAGACGAAGCGTCAGGGACTGACCGCAGCCCCCATTGCCCATTCCCCTGTGCTGCTTGGGGGGAGGAGGTGGAAGAGGGTGGATGGGTGGAAGGTGTTTTTACTTGTTTTTTCTTGTTGTTTCTCACTGTTCTAACTTGTTAGTAATAGTTAATAAATTTTATTAATCTCCCTATGCTGAGTCTGTTTTGCCCATGATGATAAATGGTGAGTGATCTCCCTGTCCTTATCTCATCCCTTTGAGCCCTTTGTATCATATTTTCTCCCCCTTTCCCTTCGAGGAGGGGGAGTGAGAGAGTGATTGTGGTGGAGCTCAGCTGCCCAGCTGAGTAAAACCACCACATCTTTGAATAAGGTCTTAACCTGAGAAGACTGTCACAACTAACCTTTACTTACTCTTTTTATTTTTGCTCACAGATCCCTCTTGTACTTGTTCTCCATCTTCCATGCTCATTAAATCTCTGAAAGTAAGGTGAAAGATATTTCTTACATCTGAACAGCACACCAGCTCAGCCCTGTCTATACCTATGACCCCATTTCAAAATATTTTTTTTTTTCTGCATTGAAATATAACTGTTGGCTTTTTGACAGTTTCAAGCTCTAACCTGAAATATGCTGGAGCAGGCCTTGAATTATGATTCCTTTCTGCATTACAAATTTATTGCTTGTGGATGCTTGTCATGTTGCAATGCATCTGCACACAGATGACAAGATTCAACTTTTGCCTATTTTCATTGTCTTCCAGTGGTGGTCTGAGCAGTGATTTTTTTTTTCTCTTCATGAAAGGCATGTGAAATGTGCTGAGCAGAAACAAAACACATTACACTGTAATTCACTGGAGTATTGTGTGCCCGTCATGCAAGTTGCTTGACAACTACTGCCTTCCCTCTACTGGGCCACTGTTTGAATCTGTGTTTCCCCTACATTCCCCTGGTCATTTGTTATTTTTGTTCACGAAATCCCCAATTTATTTATAACTGCAAAACACTGTGCATTTCTACTAACTGGGCCATTCATTTCTGTTCCTTCCTTTCTTCCTCCCCAGCTTAGTCAGGACACAAGTTTTTTCTACGATATGCTCTCCTGTGTTATGCCTCATTCAATTTTAAATGTCTTACATAAAGAAGCTCTGCTTCAGAGACTACTTAATACTATTTCAGGGCCAGATTGTGACTTGGATTTTGCATACCCGTAAGTTACATAAGCCATATGAAACTTGGCTTCGGACACACAGAATTTCAGCTGCTGTATTCAAGGAACAGGTACAAAAGACATGTGGGAAAAGTGTGAACTTTTTGCTTTCCACTGTCTATTTAGAGGCTAGAGCACTGGTGCAGGTGCAAGGTAGTTGCTGCAGAACAAGTCAGCAGTATATATGAAAAAAGAGGCATAATGGCAAAGATATGAGCATGACTTCCTTTACTGCCTGTAGCTTCTCTGAGGCTCTTGGTTGTTTTTCTTGTTCAGTTCGTGTTAAAACTGACATCTGTGCTGATAGTTAGATGTCCCTACCTGTTTATCCTCTGAATATTATCTTCTGGATCCTTCAGAAAAAAGTTTCGTTTTTTTCTAGTTTTACATTTTCATCTTAGCTTGTGCATTTGCTGAGCAAATAAAGGCCTTGCCTGCTTGTCCTTAGTTAAATTGTGAATGAAATTCCTACAGTGTTTTAAGCAGTTTTAAGTGTTTTAAGTAGTTTACAAGATACAGCTGAACTTTGTAAAACCATTAGGTGGAAGCTAGTGCCAATTATTTTTTCTTTTTCATGAAGATTTGCCAACAGCTGTAGATGGACTGACTGTAGGCTAAGCTGTAACATCATGGTTCCTGGAACAATACAGAAGTTTGTTACACACAAAGCTAAGACTGATCAATTGTGTCAATGTGGTCATTGTGGCTTTGCCTCCAGGCGCTGGATAATGTGTTGCCTCATGGAATGCAAAGTTTGAAACTGGATATTTTAGATACCCTGTTATATGTATTAGATGTGAACAAATGTGAAAAGTGTAGAGTACCATACTTTTGGTTAATGTATGAAATAACAGCCTTGTGACTGTAAATAGGATTTATTTCTGATACATTTTAAAGCCTAGAGGCCAAAGTTGACTAACCTTTGCTAGCTTATGGATTAAGGCAAGTCAAACTAAAATAAAACATGGTATAAATTTATATGTTATTGGTCTGAAAGGGACAGTAGTATGTTCACTGAGTCTCATCTAACTCTCCTTTCACCTTCTCCAAATTCTTGTGCACAGGAAGCAAATAGGAGTCACAATATGTATTCGTCATAGAATGGTTTGGGTTGGAAGAAAGTTTAAAGATGTAGTGTGACATCCTATGGGCAGAGATGCCAGCCACTAGGTCAGGTTACTCTTGGCCCCATCCAACCTGGCCAGGGTTGGGGCATCCACTACTCTGGGCAACATGTTCCAGTGCCTCACCACCCTCTGAGTAAATATTTTACCTCCTAACATCTGATTTAAATTTCCCTTCTTTTGGTTTTAAATCATTCCCCTTTGCCCTATCACTATCTGTCTGTGCAAAAAATCGCTCTCCATCTTTTTTATAAGCCCCCTTTAATATTGAAAAGCTCCAATGAGATTTCCCTGGATTTCTCTCTTCTTCAGGCTGAACATCCCCAGCTCTCTCAGCCTGTCTTCATAGAACAGGTGCTCCAGCCCTCTGATCATCTTCATGGAGGTCCTCTGGACCCGTTCTAACAGCCCTACATCCTTCTTGTGCTGGGGACCTCAGACCTGGATGCAGGACTCCAAGTGGGGCCTCACAAGGGCAGAGCAGAAGGACACAATCACCTCCCTTGACGTGCTGGCCACTCCTCTGTTGATGCAGCCTGGGATGCAACAGACAAATTAGTTCTTTCCAGGTGGAATGAGAACTGAGAGTGCAGATTGCTGCCATTCTGGATGTGAGTGTAGTGAGGTGTCAAGGAAAATTTGAGTTTGCGGTGTTTCTCCACAAGTTGGATGTTTTCAGTTCAGGAATAGCTTCTTCTGGAATGAAACAAAACTCTTGATAAGACTTTGTTAAATAATTAAAAACTGACTCACTAGTTCCTATATAAAAAGTCAATAAGCTTCCACATACAAAAAAACTGTGTTGGGAACCTATTTGCAAGAAAGGAATAGTGTAGTGGTTGTGTTTTTATTGCAGTGTTCCTTCATCTCATTCAAGTGTATCTAATTCAGGATGTGAAGATTTTCCTTCTGTCTTTAAATGTAATTAATGGATGCTTGCTTATCATTAGCCCGAATTACTGCCAAGAACTTCCTTGAGAACTACAGGCTTTATTTTATGAGACTTTGAAAAATGATCTGGCTAAGAGTATTAGAAATGAAAAGTTTGATGACATTCAATGGCTATTCCTGAGCCCATTTGACTCATGGCAGTCCATTCGATAAAGGAGCACAAGCATTCAGCAGTGGGTTTGTTCTTTGTAATGAAATTATAAGATGCTTGTTATCATAGCACTTTTCCATCTGGCTTTCTATCATTAGGCAAAACATAATGTCTGACTTTTATCTTTTTTTTTTTTTTCTCCCCTGATTTTTTTCCTAAGTTCTAAGAAACTGAGTGAACTAGATATGGTAACTAACCCTAAATTCATTGTGTCGTGTCAATTAAGAGATCATCTTTCATTTGTCTATACATTGTGGTCCACAAACTCTACTTTTTCTTAAAATAATTTTCTTCATTTCCCAACAAGTAATGAGACCAGCAAATAACCATACTGGCCTGTTGCTTCTTTGTTCTGTATTTGCTTCTTCTCAAGATGATAGTAACACTGCTTTTGACTTCAAAGGAACATGTTCAGGGTCTGTACAGTGAACAATCCAGCTGTGTATCATCAGGTCTTGACTTTGTATGTTAATACTGAAAAGCAGTATTGCTGTGTCTACTCTGGAGAAACTTCTTTTGGACATGAGAAATTTTTCTGATGAAGGTCCTGGAAGCACCTAGAGGAATGACAAAAGCATGGGTGAAACATAACAACGTTTCATTTCTATTAAGATTAAGCATCCCCGCAGGTGGATTAGAACACCAGGCAGGCACACCGTGGTTTTGTACTCCGTTGCATAGCTTGAGTATTTCAGCTCTTGCAAATGTTTATCAGTAAACAGAATGTGCTCTGAGCTTAGATTATAATGTTTTGTTTTACCTGTACAAGCTTTTTTTTTTTTTTTTTTTTTTTTTTTTTTTTTTTTTTAATACAGACTTCCCTTAATAAAAGTATGAAATTAGAAACTTTCATTTTCTGGGACTCCTGCACTCAGTTTTATTGGCTATGCCAAAAATTTTGTGCTAGCATTCCCTGGCTTTGGCAAAGGTTCAATGTATTGCACCACCATGCAGCTGAGCATATTGGTTTCTCAGTTTCTCTTCCATTTTCTCTTCCTTCCTTCCTTCCTTCCTTCCTTCCTTCCTTCCTTCCTTCCTTCCTTCCTTCCTTCCTTCCTTCCTTCCTTCCTTCCTTCCTTCCTTCCTCCTTTCCTTTCCTTTCCTTTCCTTGCCTTTCCTTGCCTTGCCTTTCCTTGCCTTTCCTTGCCTTTCCTTGCCTTTCCTTGCCTTTCCTTGCCTTTCCTTGCCTTTCCTTGCCTTTCCTTGCCTTGCCTCTCCTCTCCTCTCCTCTCCTCTCCTCTCCTCTCCTCTCCTCTCCTCTCCTCTCCTCTCCTCTCCTCTCCTCTCCTCTCCTCTCCTCTCCTCTCCTCTCCTCTCCTCTCCTCTCCTCTCCTCTCCTCTCCTTTCCTTTCCTTTAAAATATTAGAAATTATTTCTGTATTTGCTTGGCAATAATAAACTGCCTTTATCCAATGAGGTTTGAGTCTGTTATATTTAAATCCCTACAAAATTTACACTCCAAGCAGTACAGTAATTTGCCTACATGATGACCTTCAGAACCCAAGGCAGACTAAATTTTTCATTTGTGTTTTAAGGGAAACTTTTTGTAGGATCATCTTAAATGAATATATTGGTTGTAAGGGAAGACAGTTAAAATGAAAATATACAAAGGGACTGGATTAGTAAAAGAAAGCTGTCTCTGAAAATTTGCTATTTACAGGTACAGGTTTAAAGTTCAGAGCTAGTATAACTCAGACTGGCAAATGATGTGGTCTCTTCTCTTACTGATGTAGTATTCTTTTTTTATGTATTCTTTTTGAATTCAGCTTCAAATTGGGACAAAAAGCTAGTCAGATGGAGGAAGATTAGGATTTGTGGAAGATCTAAGACAGCAGCCAGTTTACTGAACTTGTTTGAAATAAGTAATGCATCTGCGTTAATTCCACCAGATCCAATAAAACTATTGCTGGAGCCAGGTGTGCTTCAGTGTGTTATGATGGCCATTGAAATTCAACATCACAATTTTTTTAGAAGTTTATTCAAATTAGTGAAAAGACTTACATTCTATGTATTTTTATTGTTTCTCTCTTTTGATATACACTTATTCTTACAGATATTTTCCATTTTTTCTTAAAATACACAGTTGTACACTTCCTAGAGTGCATCAGACCTTGATGATTGTTTTCAAGCTACTCTATTCTTGTGGCCCTGAGTATGCCCGCATCTTAGCAAGTCTGAGGTCTGGATCTGAGTCTTCCCACCTAAGATATCTTTAATATGTACTGGGAGAGAATCAGAATAGGGGAAAAATCAATGTCCAGTGGGAGATTCGTATATTAAATGAATGGTGTTATCAGTTGTCTCAGCTCACTACAGGGCACTGCTCTGGGACAAGCTCAGTTTAATAACCTCTGTTTGTGAGTGTCTTGCAACTGTATGCCAAGTACCTGGCAGAAAAAGGATGTAAGATCACATGGCAATAGCTTGCTGTTGCTTGTAGTCATAGCCACACATCCTCTGTGTTAATACAGCAAAATTAGAGATCTTTTAGGATCAGAGTCCAAAACTTGTGATCATATTTACAAATAATATGGACTTCTTATAGCATTGTGAGAAGCATGTAATGACTGGGGATTAGGACACCAACAAAAACAGAACATCATATCTATTTTAAGGTGCGTGAATGCATTCAGCAGTAGAACAGCAGCAGATCCTGGCTTTTTTAAAAACTTTTTTTTTTCCCTCACATATTATCAAACACTTTGTTTTTTCCTTTCAGCTTGGAAAAGATACCAACTGACTACTAATCCTTGAATATAATGATTATTCTACATATATGTTTCCTTGATTCTAATAGGAAAGAAGAGTGTAGGATAATGTGAAAAATTATTTGGTATTGATTTTGTATTTATTTGGTACTGAAAAGTAAATAATAGTTCCCTGTAAATAACTGTATTTCACTCACATGTGACTACACTCTTTCAGGGTCAGGATTCAGGAATTTCCCCTTTCATAAAAGCAGAATTAATACAGTAATGTAAATACATGGATTAGTGGGAATGTAAGTACAATTGCTTTTGCTTCTGCATTATTATTCCCAGGCCAGTGAGCACTTGCATAGATGATGGCAAGACTGTGTTCTTCAGATAAAATGTCAGTTCAGAAAAATACTGCTGATTGGAAATGGTTACACACCACTGCAGTGTGTAAGGAAAACTGCAATGACTCAGAGAACTAAAGGACATATTCCCTGGGAAAAGATTTCTTGCCTGATAGGACCTATTGACAAAATATTAGAACCTCAGAAAATGTAGAGACCCATTTCTGAGACTGAATTTGAAAGAAATAAATAGATTTTATAGTTAGAAGAATTAAATATATTTTTTGAAATAATATTTTATTTCTATATGATTATAATTTTATAGGCTGTATTATCTTGTGGTGGTCAATTACGTTTATGCAGAGAATGATGACTGAAATTTCCTGATTTTATGTGCATGGCTTAACTTCTTTAAGGTCAGCCTGGATCCATAAAGAGTTTAACAGAATAGCACCGATCTCCACAATCTCAGCCCAAGTATCATATAACCTATATTGTCAGTTGTATCCCAGGTGATGGAGAGCAGACCCTAGAAGAGTCATCTTTTATTCATATTTGTAGACCCTAAAAGGGATCAGTCCTTGATTGTGCATACGTAGGAAAAAATGTTTATAGCCCATAGAATATGCAGTTTATCCCTTCTAAACCACGAAAACTGACAGAGGCACTTCCATTCAGAGCTGAGATGCCTCAGTCTCCCTCCATAATCATTGTGGGATGAGAGAGAGGAGTAAGGAGAATCAAGTCTTAAATGTGTGTGTAGTTGTGGGAGGGCAGGCATCTGTCCATAGCCCAAACAATTTAAAGGAGCACAAGAGAGTGAACTGAAAAGGGGCTGCAATACTGACGTAATTTACTATGGTGGGATCATCAAGTATTTTTGTTTGTTTGTGTTTTTTTGTTTGCTTGTTTTTTGTTTGTTTGTTTGAAAGGTCTTTGTTATCTTTTTAGTATATTCCCCTGCAGCCTTGTCTTTGCTAGCAGTAGAGCTTCCTCCTTAGTTGCTCTTTGGTCTTCTGCTAGTGGTGGTGGGTACAAAGCATCTGAATCAGTGGAAGATGTATTGTGTAACATCCCAGTAGTGGTTGTTGCCTGGTGAAGAGTTTCCTCAGTGAGCCCATTTTTTAGGGTAACTATTTTCCCTGTACCTGAAATATTACTCCTTCATCAGAAAGTAAGGAAGGTAGTACATGAGATGTGGTTTGATGGCATGATATGCATTTAATTGGCTATTATGACAAATTCACTGTTGCATGGTATAGAAGTTCCAAATACAGGGCAGCATAGCAAAATTGCCTTTTCTTTGAATGAGGATGGGACTTTGCCTAGAAGATCTTGCATTTATATGATGTCTCATGGTGTGCTGCTGCTTGTGCTATCTTCAATATAATCTCATTTTTGTTTCCTGTGACCCAAAGACTGTTTGCCTTAGCAGTGGTGCTGAAGTTCAACTCATAATGCTCCAGTCTCTGATCTTGATTTGATACTGTTCAAATCACAGAATCACAGAATTGTAGGGGTTGGAAGGGACCTCTAGAGATCATCGGGTCCAACCCCAAAATATATAACTAGTCTGCCCATCTTGCTTTGTTGCAGCCTCTTATAGTTCCCTGCTGGTATTTGAACTTACTAAACAGCTTCCCAGATCTGACCATTACAAGTTTTTATATAACATCCTCGTTAAGTTATAGATTGCCTTTATCACCTCTCTGAGAGAAGGGATTGTTAACATGCTATTGTGCATATTACACATTTCTAGGCAGACTTATCACAACTTAAGAAAACATAAATAATGCCATAATACATCACTCCACATTGCAGCAGTGCAAGCTATTATGGACAAGTTCAGAGCCTAGTGCTTTCTCTTCACCGTTTGGTGGAAATGATAAAACCAAGACACCTGATAATGAGATGTCTGTGGATTAAAAAACTTCCCTTCCCTTCCCTTCCCTTCCCTTCCCTTCCCTTCCCTTCCCTTCCCTTCCCTTCCCTTCCCTTCCCTTCCCTTCCCTTCCCTTCCCTTCCCTTCCCTTCCCTTCCCTTCCCTTCCCTTCCCTTCCCTTCCCTTCCCTTCCCTTCCCTTCCCTTCCCTTCCCTTCCCTTCCCTTCCCTTCCCTTCCCTTCCCTTCCCAACAGCAGGATCTGGAGTGTGGAAAGGGCACTGTAAGGAAAGTTTGTTTCTATAACAACATGGTGTACAATGCAGTTCTCTTTCTTAGCTTCTTTCTCGAAGTAGAAAGCTACCAGAGTTTCCTTCAGATTCAAGATACTGGTTAACATTAGTGGTGTGTGAGACAGTAGCTAGAGACAGAAGGAGGCTAAACCAGTGCTTGTTTGTGGGGAATGTAGCTCCAGGGAGATAAAGCTGTTTTTTGTTTGTTTGTTTGTTTGTTTGTTTTTTAATTATTATTATTATTTATTTATTTATTTTCCCCTAAGCTTTCTCAAAGCTTCCTGTTCAGTTTGTGTGCTCACCTGCAAACCACCATATTGCTGGTCCTGCTTTCTAACTCCTCTTTCTGCTCTTAATATTTTAGGATGGAATCCTGTTAGAGAATTGTTTCTGAGTTAATTAAAGTCACCACCACCTTAACATTGAACATCACTGGAAAAGCACGTCTTAAAACTGAGTGGGGCCACCTGTCTTCCCAGTGCCAAAGAAAAAGGGGAATAGAATGGTCTAGTGGCTGCCTGGGTGAATGTCTATGAATCAGCTGAATTTGCTGCCCACCACAGCCCGCCTCATGGATGAACAGCTCTGACCTCCACAGTCACCTCTGCCTCTGCATGCCTGGTAGCACTTCTTCATTCTGGTACCTGCAGGACCCTCATGCTTATTAAACTTGAGGCTGGATTTATCCCATTCACTTGGTATGGCTGTCACAGAACTACTAGTGAGGTTTGGGAAGATTGACAGTATTGCTGATTTGATGTTACCTTTAATGCTGTTATCTCCTCTTGCACACATACTGGCATGTGGGTGTCTAACTTTCATTGAAATGTACAGAAAATACCAATTTAGAGCAGCCTTTTCCTGGCTGCTGAAAAGCTGTGGTTTGGTGACTAAGTTAGGCTTTGTTTGTTAGCTGTTGATGCATGGTTACTCAAAATCGTCAGAGATATTTTAGGTGGTACACTGAAAGATTGCATTTCTAAACCACAGACTTCAAAGGATTAACTTCCTTTCATTGCTCCAATTACATTTTAATTAGTTTCTTCACATTTCAGCAAGGAACTGTCAAATCTATATAAACTGTCAAAAATGCACAATTAGAATATCCTGGCTGGGACTGGTACCCATGGATATATGTTTTCATTCGGGTCTTCTCCAATACCCCTTTTTAGGTTATAATTCCTGTGTCTGTCACCTCTTGTGCTTAAGACTTTGTAATTTTCACTCCTTGTAACAGGTGTCTGTGAATCAAACTGCTGTTAGGACTGGTTTTCCTGTGAGGATTCACTGACCAGTGTAGAACAAGTGATCTTAAAACAAGTTGTTAAAAAAAGTTATACTTAAGAGGGAAGGAAAGTGTACCAAACCACAGAGGAAAACAGGAGACGGTCGTGGGTCAGTGGGGTCGTCTGTGCTTGTGTAAGGTGTGCAGTGCTGGGCCTGCTGCTGGGCACACCAGCAGCCTCACTGGCTGGGCTGGGTCCTTGTCTGTCTTCAGCATGGAAACATGGGCAGGAGGGTTGTGTAGAGGAGGTGGTCAGAGAAGGGGAAGCTAATGCTCCCGGGGCTTAGCCCCAAGATGCAGTGAGGCCATGGTCAGAAGACGTATCCAGGTCCTGTGAGAGAGAAGCACTTCTTGGTGGATGAACAGCCAGAACCAGCTGTGGAGGAACAGGTATCTGTTTGATCTTTTTCTGTTAGCCTCTCTCCTTCTTGTAGTAATGTGTGCTTTTTATCTAAATGGTGAGGAAGAGAGGTATGTGAGATAACCACTTATCTACTCCATCAAAAAAAAACAAAACACGTTTGTTTTCTACAGAATGAGCTCTCAAGCTTAACTTCACTTATTTGTGCACTGTCTTCAGAGAGAGAGAGAACTATTCTGGATTAAAGAGAGAGCTCCTTGTGAGGAGGACATAGTGTGCATGCACTCAGGAAGAAATGGTCTTCCAAGCTCTCTCTTCTCATGAGGAAGTGTAGACAGCAGTACTGCATGCAAGGCTAAATACAGGTACAGGACACTTTTCCCTTCCTCCATAGGGAAAAGAAGAAAGGCTAGATATCTGGTAGGTTTTGCGACAGATGGGATGTAAGTCCCTTCTTTGGAATCCTGGTTCTAGATGAATGGTGAGCTAGGACTACATGCAGTTGGAACAGTATGGGCTTGCATACTGGCAGATCCAGCTTGTTCTTTCCAGAATGCTGAAGCTTATTTTCAAAGGTCTCATTATCAGAGATCTTCCGCTGTGTATTTAAAGCCACTGATACACTGATATATTCCTGTCAATTAACTGAAAACAAATTGCTGTTACTTTGTAATTTAAGGGGAACCTTTCAATAGAAATATGTTTACCAACAGTTACACATACGGAAGTGTTTTTAAAAGATTTTAAATACACTGCAATTAACAAAAGGTGTGAAATGAAGTTGCCCGTGTTCACTGCTTTACAAACAAGGCCTTAAATTACACGAACTATCAAGGTTTCTGGGCTGCTTTTCCATGTATATGGCCAATAAAATTAAATAAAAGTCCTATCTCTAGGCAAATGTCTTTATTTTTTTCTTTGGTTTAGATAATCCTATCAGCTAGGAAAGATGCAGTATGAGCAGCTTATGCAAAAGTTTCTCTTTATAGTTGCAGTGAAACGCTGATGTGTGAAATGCGTGCGTTACTCTATGCTTTTTAATAATTGTTTTACACAATATACCAGTGTATAATGCAGGAAATTTGTAAAAACTATTGTGGATTTCTGAGAAGTACATTTACTTCCAGCTCAGAAAGATGTTATTGTTGTTTGTGTAGTCAAAGTATAAAGAGATAGATTTGGTTTTGGTGGAAAATACGTTCATCTTTGAACATGTGAGTTTGTAATTAAAAATGTATGCTTCCTGTAGTTCATGTAACTAAAATATTCGTGGGTGCACAACCGTGACAGTTTTGTGCAGAAATAGAAATGCTGAAGCACCTATATATTTCTGTATGTGGATCTTGGTTTCACATCAGAAAAGCTGTTTAACTTGATTTTGTAACAGATGCCTGTGTTGTGATATTGTTATTCCTCTCCTGGTACTTCTCAGACCTTGGAAATTGCTGAGATGATTCACTGGAAGGAAAAAAAAAAAAAAAAAAAAGAGGGACTTTTACATTCAGTTTTACCTGCAGGAGCAAAAGAGCAAAACAGGTATAAAGTATGTTTTGCAATATAGGGTAATGTACGTAATGTACTTCATGTACGTGACCTCTACTCCATATATTCACTAAATCTGTTAAGAGAGACTTCAAGTCATGTAAAGGGCCATATTATTGGTGGTCTTATAGTCATGGTCTCTACTTGTCACTTCAGTCATCTCACTTCAGCAGAAACTGTCTGTAGTCTGTGAAGACTGAACATATTCCAATGAGTTTGTACAATCATTTAAATACAAGTTAGAAGAAAAAGACTTTGCACTTTTGATATTGCAGGTACTCTGTGAGCTAGAAGTGAGACTACCAGAGTTGTTTTTTTGTTTGTTTTGTTTTTTTCCATTAACAGGACCAGATGTATGCTAAGAGCTCTCCTGTATCTTGAACTGTTTCACATGATCTATAGGTATATCATTATTTAATATTTCTTAGAAAGGCAGTAATCATGGGAAGTTTCTTCATTGCTACTACTGATAATGTCAGCATGGTTGCACGTACCTATTCCTTTTTTCACTTTGCTGCCAGCTTGTTGCACATGTACTTTTGTACATCTTTCTTCTTTTGAGATCACTTGGACAGCTAACGTCCCCTGTGTGGAGACCCATTAATATCTGTCAATAGCTCTGTCCCAGCTTGTGTTGATATTGGCAGGTGACATTGGCAAGTTAGGTGAAATGCTATCCATCTCTAATAGGTGTTCTTCATATACCCCTCCTTGTTTCCTTGCCATAAATGGGACTGTGATCTGGTGGAGCCTGATTGTTTCATGCAGATTCAGATCTTTCTCTTCCTTTCCTCCTCATTGGACTCACTACAGAGGTTGCCAGAAATTTCTTAGTACATCTGAGAGACACATGCTTAGAAAACACTGCATGGAGTTGAGATAAAAACATTTTTTTAACACTTTTCTATTGACAGTTTCTATTGTATTTCTAGTGGGAAATTATTATAAGATATCCAAGGACTTAGCAGCAAAGTTTGCTCTGCTGCTCCTCCCCCTTGCTCAAGGTCTCTTTTGTTATTTGTGTTGCCACAGTGTCTGTGGACCCCAGCTGTGATCAAGTTCTCATTGTGTGAGGCACCACAGAAATGGATTGTATGTCACAGCTCTTGCCGCAAAGAGAGTACAGTTTAGTATGGGAAGACAAAAAGGGGTAGCTGAGGTAACAGAGACATGCTGCGGCTTGTGTAAAGTCATCCAGTGAGCAGCAGGCAGGAACAAGAATAGAACCATAGTCTCCAAATCCCAGTACCCCTGCAAAACTACTGACAGATGTTTCTTTTTAAAAGAAAATGCTCCTTAAAAAGGAAAATGCATTTTTTAGACATTTTCTTGCTAAGGAATCTTTAGAAATGCCAGACGGAAAAGGAGCTGAAAAATCCTAGGTGGATCATTTGAAGAGGAATTAGGTATAAATCTGTCTGAGAGTGATTGGAAATAAGACTTGGACCACCTTTAGTGACTTTCTCCCAGTTCATGGAAGATTCAGTGGGAGCTTCCCATCCTTTCCCTACATCTAGCTAACTTAGCAAAACCATCTAAACCCTGATATCCTGCTATATAATGTACATATATATAGCTAAGTAAGATATATATATATATTTTTTTCTAGTGCTGACCTGCTTTTAATAAAAGATATCCGTATTTTTATTAGAAATAATGTGTTCAGTTGGGCCAGGAAATATATTAATATATACCAAAGAGAATCTGACCCCATATAGACAACGTTAGTCTGTTTTATTTTTTCTCTTATTAATATGGGAATTCATTAATAGTTTGGTAAAATAAAAAGAGAAAGAAACATGAAAAACAAATTTGGAAAACTCTTTTAAGTATATGCTACAAGTCCACAGCTTGTAATGATGTAACAGACAAAACAGTGAAAGGAACAGAAGGATGAGAACAGTGAAATTTGGAACGATATGAATGAGTGTCAAGTAAGTCTTTATTGACTCCAAACTCTGGTATGAATAAATGCCCAAATATCTATATACTTTCCGAGTCATCTGATACTCTCCCTAACTATGTCTTCCAGAACAGCTGGGAAGCCTGCCTTAGTAAACAGTTTAAAAGTCCCGCTCATTATTTTCAAAAAGATCAGGTATTTGACTCATTCGCAGGTAGTTTCTTTTTGAGATAGCCTGTTACAGACATTGAGACCTGTTTTATTGTACTAAACTCTAGAGAAATTCTTTTGGACCTTAGTAAATCTATTGTTCCTCATACTTTAAACATAACATAATTTATATAGATATGACATTGATAGATATGATATATAGTAAATATATATGTAGTAATACTGAACATAATTTATGTTTAAAAAAAATGAATCTTACAAACTCAAAGCATTTCACTGAAATGTGTTGACTTCGTAATTTCAGCTAAAACTATTTTTAGCAGGCTTACTTTTTTTTTTTTTTAGAATTATACTGTATTTTTATCAATAAAAATCAAAGTTAATGTAAAATTTCCAGTTATGAATAATGAGTTCCAAATGTGTATTTCTCTGGCTGATATACCACCTGACAATAAGTAAAACAAGCAGCAGTTGCCACATCACTTAGAATAACCCATGTCTATAATGATTACCAGTTGGGAGATCAGCATATTCAGTGCTCTTATTCTTATTCAATATGCTTATTCTCATTCAGCATAGTTATATTATTGAAAACTCATTTAAAAATCTGTGAACCAAGCAGTATATTGTACAGATCAGCGAGAAATAAATTTCAAATATATTTCTATCTACCTTTTAAAAAATAGGTTGATGTCTTTGAAGTTAAATAGATTGATTTACATATATATGTGTGTGTGTGTGTGTATACATATATATCCTTCCAGGGCAATATTAACATTTTGATTTAATTTTTCTTATTCAGGATGCGAAAAAGACAGAATTTCCCACCATATGGCAATGTTAGCTTTTGAGCAGATCTTTTGCTATGCACTTCACTGCCTTTCCTGTTCTGTCCTGAAGATGTTACAGTTCAGCAGAATTCTACTTCCATTTGTTCCTATAATTTTAGTTCAGACAAACAAGATAGGCAGATAACACAGCAGAGGGATAACAGAGTCTTGATATACAAAGGTCTGGGAATATTCTGTGAGGGAATATTCAATGTTTTTCACTTGCCCAGTCAGAATCCTTGTTAGCACATATCACCACGGAATAGTGAACAAGTTAAAGTGAAGAATAATAGCATAGTATTGTGAGTGAAAGAGCTGTAGAGACAGGAAAATCGCTCCAGTAAGGCCCCTGATTGCCACACTAGGAGCTGAACAGGTGAGAAAGGGATTCCATCCCAAGAAGAGAAGGGATAAATAAAGAAAGACTCTGTGCATTTCAAGTACAAGATTCTTATGGAAAAAAGAAGCCAGAGCCCTTCTGGTGAGAAAGTATATCTGCCAAACAGCTTACAGTTATGCAAAGTCCCAGTGATTGTCTTATGCAAACAGAGAATTAACAGCCCGAGAAGATTTATACTCAGAAAAGACTGAGTGTAAAACGTAAGCTTTCTTCTGGGAAATACAAATATGTGAAAATATTGTTAACTTAGAGCTTACATGTTATACTGTAAACAACAAATGCATATCATAAGTAGATAATGTAGGACACTTTTATTGTTTTTTTTTTTAATGTGTAAACGTAAACAAGTACATAAAAATGTCTATTCTAAATGTAAGAAAACTTTATTTAAAGAGTCCTGCAATGTAAGTGACATTCACATAATATCATTGCCCAATGGAAGGAGAAAGGATGTGCTTTATAGTCAGCTAAAGTAGATGCTCTCTCCCTGGGAAGAGGCTTGAGGTGTCAAGAAAGTGAATGCTGATGTTCCTTAGTAATTCCTTCCTAAGTTAGACTTGTCTCAGCAAGTGTAAAAATAGTACTTTGCTGGATCTAGCAGTAGATACAGATCCAGGAAAACAAGTCAAACTGTGGTTTTGAACACCCTGAACTTCCTGCTATGCAGAGTTGGAATTTGAGTTTAGCAGTATTTCTACAGAGAAGTGCTCCATGCACTGAAGTGGTGGAGAAGTTTGCTTGTCCTAAAGCAGAGGATCCCTAGTAGGCCCAGCGCAGAAAAGAGATCATTGAATTGCTGGTTGTTTTATTTGCAAGGATAAACTATTAGACAACCTATCTTTTCCTTGTCAGATAATCCATTTTATGTTCAATCTCTAACTCTATCACATTTTTTCACAGAATCACAGAATCACAGAATGGCCGAGGTTGGAAGGGACTTCTGAAGATCATCTGGTCCAACCCACCTGCCAAGCAGGCTCACCTAGAGCACATTGCGCAGGATAGCATCCAGGCGGGCTTTAAATATCTCCAGAGAAGGAGACTCCACAACTTCTCTGGGCAACCTGTCCCAGTGCTCTGTCACCCTCACAGTAAAGAAGTGCCCCCTCGTATTGATCCGGAACCTCCTGTGTTTCAGTTTGTGCCCATTGCCTCTCGTCCTCTCACTGGGCACAACTGAAAAGAGACCGGCTCCATCCTCTTGACACCCTCCCCTCAGGTATTTATATACATTAATGAGGTCCTTTTGCATAAGAATATTGTGATTAATGAAAAATAAATAGTTCAGTGAAAAGGCAGTATGTTATTCCTTTATTCAAGGTTTAACAGAATCGGAAATATTACCCATCTGACTTAACAGAGCATAAAAATCACATCACTGATTGCTTTAGAAACGTAATTTTGCATTCAGACTGTGATCTGACTGTTTTTGATTTAGCTGAACTTCCCAATCTTGGATCTGAAGTCATATCCTCTATAACCTAGCTATATGATTGCCTCCATCTGTGTGATAAAGCTACCTGGATCTTTCTGTGCTGTTCTTTCTTTTTCTACTCTTAATTAGAGTAGGCTCTACCCTACAATTCATTTCCTCATCCCAGTTTATGATTTCCAGTTTGATGGGGGTAATTATAAAAAATTCCTGTCATTGTTTCTTGATCTCAAATTGAAACAAAAATTTTGAGATGTCTTACTTTAAATAAAATTGATCAAAGCCACAGTTCTACCACCTTCAGTCACAGGAGGACTAAATTCAGTGTGAGCCTTGTGTTAAAACTCTTCCAGGACATAGATGTTATGCTTGAGCTCTGGTTCATGTTCTCCAGTCTTTGGTTTCCTTTATTTTAGCAAGGTTTTCTCCTATTTTTTCTCTCTCTCTTTTTTTTTTTTTTCTTTTTTTTTTTTTTTTCAATGTTCACACTTCAAAGTTAATTTTATTTTGAGGAAGTGTGGGATTTTAACATGGTTTCTGTGTTCTGTCTGTATGTGATGCTATTTCAGTGACATGCATTGATCAGCCCGGTTCTGCTAGAGGTAACCCTTCCCATAGCATCTGCCAATGTCAGCAGCCAATCTGACAGCTGGTATTGCTACAAGAGCATTTCAGTTCATCCTCTAGGATGGCAAGAATTCTTGCCTGTCATGCAAACAGATGAGGATTTGATGTTATTGCATTCTAGATCCCAGACTTTTTTAGCTTTGTATTTTTTAACCAAGTAGAACATTTTAACAACACTAGCTAGCCATGAGTGTACATTAGCAAAACTGTATCTGAAATCGTGGATTATTTTTTAGGTTCTGTATATATTTCATTAATGGTTGAAAAAATGAATTTCATGTGCAAATAGCCTGAGTCATTTTGCAGTGAACAAGCTGTTATTTATATATTAACATTTCCTGAAGAGACAGTTTCTATAGAACATCAGGAAGCAGCCATAAAAGTGAATATGAGAAATTTCTGGGACAGAAACAAATAGATGCATTTTGCAATTCGCTATGCAGAAACATTCCATAGAAGAGGTAGGATCACATGCAGAACAAATCGCTTGCTTTTGTGAGTTGGCAGAAAATATAATTAAAATAAAGAAGTGACATCTTATGTGACAGAACCTGAGTAGGCAGCACAGCATTTATCACCTCCTGTTCACTAGCTTTTCTTTTTTAAAATTAGTGAGATTTATCTTATATGACACCTACTCATGGTCTTGTTGGCATGAACGAAAACAAAAAAAAAGAAATGTAGCTATGTAGAATAATAGCATGAGTTAGTGCAGCCAAGAAGGCACAAACACATTCCTGACGGTATGGAAAAAGAACTGTACAATGGTGGATACTGGCTCCAAAGTGTTGTACTTTCTGGAGTTTTTTTGTTTGTTTGTTTGTTGGTGGCTTTTTTTTGGGGGGGTTTTGTGCTCAAAAACTCTATTTCTATTTAGGGAAAGCTATATATTGAGTTATTTTCTATGCTTGGAGGATTGGGGTGAGATCTTGATTTCAACTGTGTAAATTTGAAGTTATTCTGCCAGAGTCAATGAAGTCATTCTGGGTTTATGCTTGTAAGACTTTAATCAGAATATGTCAGTGAACAGGAAGATATGACACATGAAAATCAATGGTTGATGCTGCTGTATTTCTTTCAGGCTAAGCATTTTGACATCTTGCTTGGTTTTCTGCGCTCAGTTTTCTGTTTCAGCCAGCCTATGCACTGAGACCAATAATATTCTCTCTTAGGAGATGTGGAATCTGGGATGTTTCTGACAACAAAACCAAAGAAAATCAAACCAAACCTAACTTAACTCACTTTAATTTTAGAAGGCTCAAACAATCAAATATTTGGAATTCCGAATGGCATAATTTTAAAAGAGAAATGGAGAACCATCACAGAAATCTACAAGAAAGAGAAGGAACACAACAGGGAAGAAGATGGATTATTTGATGAATCTATTTGTCAAACCAGAGATTGCAAAAGAGCTCAAGAACAAATTACATAGCTTATGTGGAAGGAGTGGAAGCATGATCCATAGAGTAACCATATATGTCATTTTAAACCCTACTTTTAGGAAGGGTTTGAAGTGAGGGAGTACGTTTTTGAAAGAAGAAAAGGGTGACTAATATTTATGGTTTGGGTTGTTGGTTTTTTTTTTGATGTCTTTTCTGATGAGTCACTTTCCAATGCCCACACTTGAAGAATGTCTCTAAATGTAGCCCAAGGGTCCATGGGAACAACCTGAAGCTGATACACTTGTACTCTCCTGGGCAAATGATAGGGAAGCCAACATCTCTTTTCACCCTGCTGTCCTTAAGTTGGCAGTTAGCCTCCAAAAGTGGAGTCAATTATTGCATTCTCCGTGCAGAGGGAGCAAGAACAGCTGTTCTCCCTTCCTCCTTTCCTCCCTGGTACACCTACAGCACCTGACCTGTATTCAGCTGGAAACACATAATCTGTCCTTGAATTTGTGAGAGCTTTGTAGGGTCCTTACATGGAAAGCAATGGCTTGGGTGGTATGTGGGTTGTTCTTTTTCAAACTCTTTTTATTCCAGCAACAAATACCTGTGGTGTGAATGTACCCAGTTGGTCTGCATACAGTGTTGTTTTCTTTGTATTTGCATTTTGTATTTGTTTTGCACATTGTTTTCTTTGGAATTTCAGTACAGAGCTAGCATAACACAGGCCTAGAAGAAAGAAGGGTAGATAAATACTGCTATTAACTTGTACAACACCTTGGTGCACATTTTACTGTGGAAAAGGAATGCAGCTCAGGGCATAGTTATTGGTGTTAAAGAGTTAAGTATGTGATTTCAATCTGTAGTGGGCGCAGTAAGAGTTTTGGATGACTGATTACTCTCCTGCTGTACAATTCCATTACTTTTTGCTCATTTTCTCGCCTGTCTGTTCTAAGTATTAAGTGAGCCATCCTCAGATTGTCTGTATTTTTGTAGAACCTTGCAGCCTTGAATACAACCTCATAAAAGCGTAATAAAACACCTGTGAATGTTTGCTATTTATTAAGATAACTACACACCAAATTGAGTGGATTTTATGAGGTCATGAAATGTGTGGCACACCTGTCCAACCTTTAAGGTTTTAAGTCATTGCTAGACTGAGAGTCCAGTAAGATCTTATACAGCACTGCACTCTTAATGGGTCCCCTTAGGAGAGGTCTGAGTGCTTTAGATATGGGTCTGTGACATGCAACACTGCTGCGTTCCTGCAGGTTATCAGTCATTCACATTCATTCATGCTTTCATGATCAGAGTATGGGCAACAGCAATGCATTTGCCTAGAAAAGAAAAAGAAAGAAAAGGAAAAGCATTTGCAACTGAAAGTTATTAACTGACACTTCTCATTTAAGCAGTGTCACTTACAACCAAATATTTAGACTTCAAATCAGGATAATGAAAAAACATTTTCAGAACTGTGATGGAGCTTCTATCTAATTGACGCTTGTATTTCCCTGCAACTGGGGAGGATAAAGTTTCCTGAAAGTATGAGCAAGTTAGCAGCCCAACTTTTGCAGCCTTGACACACTTTGAGTGGACAATATTCAAATCAGCAGTGTCCTTTACTGTAAATGCTTGCTAAATTCTCTGCTTTTGCTAATAAGGAGATAGGTGAATACATAGTTAGTCACCTAGCAACCTCAGATGAGTGTTCTAAACAGTTTTTGAATGAATAGTTGCTGACGGATTCTTAAAAATAGCTTTTTTTGTTGTTGTTGTTTGTGCAAGTGGAAGGTGTGGTCCCCCATATGTGTTTGTGTGAAATGATAAGCAGGCAACTGAAGGGAGAGCAACACAGAAGATGAAATAAAAATGGAATCATACGGTGTAATTGGCATACATATATATAGAAATTCTGTTTCTATTCTTTTAAGTTGGCTCTGCATAAATTTGCATGACATACCTCAAGTTCCCTGTCTGTTCCATGGCATGCTAGTCAAATTCTTTCCTAGAGAAGAAATGGGAACATAGATCCTTTGGTATGTTAAACAGCTGACCCTCCCCCAAAGTCCTTGCTATTCCACAAAGTAGAAAAATTAACACAGGGACTCATTATTTGCTTGTGGTAGGTTGTGAGAGCATTAATTCTTGCCTGCATTAGACATCACTCTTGGACCTTAGGCTTAAATAGCAGTGGGTAGCAGCAACTGAAATTGTATTAATGACAGCAGCTGGGTGGATGGGACAAGGGTGGAAGTGGCCAGCTGCTGTCTGGGTGAAGGGCAGCAGCTGTGGGCAGTGACAGCTTTTGTACCATGTTCTCTAAACTGTGTTCACAAGGAGAGGGCTAAAGACTCTTCAGCCTCCTCAGTAAATTTACACCTGGACAGGGCAGAGGCAGAGCAAATTGGCATTCGACCTAAATTTAAAACACCATTAGCCTTTGGCAACTGGTTTTCCTTAATACTCTCTCTACTATGGCAAGCCTGATGATGCAAATCACCTACCCAATCACAACTGGCCACCAGTGATTCCCTTTCTAAAGACTATTCTCTTAGTGACAAAACTAATCAGGCTGTTTTACTTGTCCCTGGGGCCAGCTTACCTGTCACAGGACGTTCCTATGAGAAAAGGTTCCTGGTAGTACCATAACCACCTTCTGTTTGTACCTGACTACTGGAAAGGTCTGTATGGGACAAAGTGTACCCCACCTCAACAGCTGGACACACTGGGTTAACAAATCAGGCTGAGGTCCCGTTGTAAGTGGGCCCTATGATAAGGGTATAATTTTGAATGATTGATCCCAGCAACGAAGGGAAGGGTTGGTTTCTTTAGAAACCAAAAAAAAAAAAAAAAAAGAACACTTGATTTCCCCAATCTTAAAAGCCAATAGTATTGAAACAGCTATTTATTTTGGTAAGTGGAGGCACTTCTTTCATTCATGTGATAATTTAAAGCACATTATTGTTGTTCATTGTAGGCACTGAAGGCCATTAGGAATAAAGACAGCACTGCTGAACACTGCTGAGTTTTTGTAAAATCTTTCTTGGCTTTCTTTTGACGCTTCCATTGTTTTGTCTGAAAAATAAGAAACACATTATAGTGATGAAGCCCATAGGATGAAGCATAAACAGGACAGAGGAAAATTTTACAGCAAGTGTGCGGAGGGTCAGGTAGGTTGGTTAACGACAATCTGCCATTAGTGATCTTTAGCTCACTGTCTCTGGTATTGCCTTTGTCAGAGTGTAGGGCTTGTTTTTATTTAGTCAATTTAAACATTGAATAAATCAGTTACCAGTCAGTTTATGCCTTTATTTGAAAAGGCCACTCTGCTTGCTCTCCACATATTTATTGCAAACTGCATGTGTGTGACTATGGGCTCTTATAACTGTGACGCTGCGTTGAGGAGATGTGTGTGGCTGGTTCATTTAGCATAGAGTTCCCTAAGCATTGAAGCAGGAGAATCTGACACACTGGATGAGGTCTCAACAAAGCTCACATTGGGCACTAAGGCTCCTGGGGACCCTGGTTCCACAGTGTGCAGGCAGCTGAGAAATGCTTGAGGTATGGGGCAAAGCCATGAGGGGAAACCCAATGACTCTTTGTAGCATATTTGCTACCATCAGGAACTTGCCCTAAAAGTGGGGATGTGGCCTACTCCAATTTTATTTTCATTAGAGGGAAGAAAAGACTTTGACTAGTTTGTGGCAGCTCACAGGAAGTGAAATCTCAGTGAGGTTTTGGCAGTTTATGAAAGGATCTTGGCAAAATTTTCAAAATAATAGTGAATTTCCTGGAGAGGTAGAAAACACATCAGAATGTAGCTCTGCTAACTGTGTCCTTTTATGCATTAGAGACTGGTAGTTTCTTCTGAAAATTGTGCTGGGCCTTTCTAATGTACATTTTAAAGCCTAATGGAGTACTATGCTGCTGTGCAGCCTGTGCCTGGCAACTCGGAGAAGTTGCATTTCATCTAAGAAATTAGAAGTAGGCCACCTGTAACTGAATGGTATCAACAGCAGAAAGTGTTAATGGTGATCAAGTTACTGTGGTCATTTAAACCATGACGTTTTGTTGAAATTCATTTATATTTTTATGTAAATGTGAAAACAAACAAAGATGTAGCAGTGAGAAGCTAAATATTTCAAGATGTTTGGTAAAATAATGATTTTACTGTCTTTTGGGTGAGGAGAGAATGATGGATGTTCTTCTTTCTTTTCTGTTGCATATTTTTAACACCCACTGCTGATCATTTTAATGTTATTTTTCCATATTTCTGTTGTTATTATTTATTCTTCTTTCTTCTAACTTTCACAAATGCTAGATTTCAGATTTTCTCTAATTCTGCACCATTATTTCAGATTCTCCCAGTTATTTTAAATTTTTCCATTTTTTTCATGTTCCTCCCCCTCTAATACTTTTAGGAAATAACTGTACTTTCATAAACTAACAGACCTCTGTGCAGAGTGGGAAGTTGTTTTTTGTTTTGTTTTGTTTTTCTTCATTATTTTCTTCCTTGTTTATTTGTGCAAACTGCAATCAGACTTTGTGAGTTACTTGACATTATGCTGAACAGTCAGAGACATTGTACTGATAGTACATTGTGCTTGTGTGTATGGATGTGTGTATCTCATAAGGCTTATATACTTATTTGTACTTAAGGCAGGGGCCTCAGTTTCCCAGCCTGAAAGAACTCCCTGTATCAATAAGCCACTGAAAGCATTTCCTAATATCTTATGCTGTATGGTATTGTATGTGATATCTGTGTGATAAGCATATGGAGCATCACTTTTTTTTTTTATCCCAAGACTATCTTCAGTCATCTACTGCTTGGATGCTGAGCTGCTCAAGTTGCCTGAATTTTGGAAAAATAGTGAATATGCATCTGAAGGTATCATGCCTATGCAGTTGATCTGCTGTTGTGCAGTGTTTTGCTGGTCTTGCCCACTGAGAAAGTGATGTGAAGTCTCCTTTTGGAGGCAGATTTGTGTATGGTTGGGAGCTGCCCATTTGTGGAACTGTGCTTATGACTTCCAGAATCCTTAATATGGCTGTGGTAATGGTACAACATTTCTGACACTTGCCTGTGTCCTTTACCCTAGCTATGGCTGGTGCTTACCGTCTTCTCTTTTTCCTACATGCCAATTAATTCATCTCTGTAATCTGTCTCCTCAACATGTGAAAATCCTCCGGTTGCTAATCCACCAAAAAAACTAAGTGTATTTTTAGAAATCACAGGATCTTATTTGTTACACTAGTGGATTTAAATTTTTAAATGCTAGATAATGTCTTTATTGAATTTTGCAACTAGGTCTTTCTCTTCCCAAAACACAATACTGAATATTTATTTGTTATCAATATAATGTGGAAATACTGTTAAAGCAATATTATGATAGGTACGCAATGATAAAACGTGTAGAAAATAAGAGCTAATTCAGGTCTAAACTACAGACAAGATGAACATTTAGTTCAGTTTAATGTTTAGTGCATGAAGTCATTACAGTGCAAGAATGGCCTTACTGATTCAGAGCAGAGGGTCAACTAGCCCAATATTCTGTCTGTAATGGTGACCAGTGGAAAACGGAGAAAGGGCAAAAGACAACCATATACTCCTGGGTATGCCTGCTGAGCTTCCAGACAGCCATGACTTAAGTGACTTCTAGAGCTAGAGTGTCTTTTCATACCTAGTAACCCTCTGTGGACTTCTTTTTTCCTTCCAAAAACGTGTCTAACATTTTCTTGAAATCATGTAAACTTTCCTGTACCTAACATCCAGGAACAATGAGTTCTGAAGTTGAATTACATATCATATGAGAAACTACATACTTAACCTTGAACCTGTCCTCTGGACATTTCATTTGATGCCTCTACATTTTGAATTGTGATTTTATAGACCTCTATCATATCCTCCTTCAGTTTTGTTCTTCCAGGCTGCACACTTCTGGTTTATTTATTATTTTCTTGTACAGATGCTGTTTCTGCTTTAAGTGGTGTTTCTTTTCTCTGCATCCTTCTCTGTATTTGGTTCTACTGTATCCTCCTGGAGACAGCATGTAGTTGTGGTGAGTGCTTGTTGTTTGAACAAAGATTTCTCATTCATACATGAACAGACACCTCTTTATTCTAATGCAGAGAGTGCTTTTCCCTCTTCTTTTTGGCTGTCATGCATTTTGCATGAATAAGTTTGAATCTTAATCTTTTCTACCATTTATAGCCGTATTTATTTTTCTGTCGGGTTTATTTGTACCTATAATAGTTCTTGGCAGATTACCATGGCATTTTTGAGAAAGGGAGTCTTCTCCTTTTACTGTCTCTTTTTCAAGCTGTTTGTGTGCCTGAATCCACCAGTGCTGAGACAGAGTTTAGTATTATTTTCAGAGTGTGTATGAGCCATAATCAACAGATCTGAGCTGCAATTAAGAGATGGTCCATTGAGTCCTTTAAAAAGAAACAAATACAAAATGGAAGATAGAAACACTGTAAAACTGCATTGCTTCACTGAGTGGGCAAGGAAGTTTATGGCTAAGAAAAAGCTAATAGGTATACATTAGCAAATAGACAAATGCCCAGAAAATTAGGAATAAAGAATTTTAGACTTTTAGGCAAGGTGGGTTATATTTGTAAAGACTGTCAGTGATCACTTCTCACTGTGGAGAAGGATCTAGCAACAATATTTGACTTTGTTTCTGTTTTGTGGATTTCAATGGTTTTTACACAATAATCATAATTCAGACTGGATCAAAGATAAGTTTAATGAACCAGGGACTTCATTAACATTTTGTATTCCACATCTCACTACTGGAATAAAAGGACTTTCATGTTCTTTAAGAAGAAAATGTGTCGATACTCCATAGGACAGCCTCAGAATTCCACTTGAACTTGGTACCATAGCACCAAGATTATACAGAGCAACAACAGTCATTATCCATTCCATGGTGCCTGCGTCTCCGCTTCAACAATGTTTAATGATTTGCAGCTTTGTGTTTAGCTGTGCAAACTGATTTATTCCTTTTTTCCTTTTTTTTTTTTTTTTCCCCCTCTAGTCTGAAACTGCTGGGTTCAAATGTGCTTTGACTTTTCTTTCTCTTACACCCTTGCAATAATAATTTTAAAGTGTTATAGATAAGTGTGTATGTATATATATATATTCTTTTTGATTGAGAGCTTAAACAGTAGAAAACATTTTGTTCTACTTTATTCTGTCAGGAAACAGCTGTCATTTTTGCTTTGCAGCCCAGCCTGATTTACACTGGGGACTTGAAGGAATGGGAATGAGCCAGGAGGGCCCTGGGAAATGAGGCTCATTTTGTCATTGTTGACAGAGGAATAGGAAGGTCAGGACAGAGACTGCTGTTTCTGATGTCCTTGGCACCAAACACCTCTTTGGGACTACTTGCCACCCACGGGTCAGCTACCAACGGTCATCCCTTGGTAACAGAAGCTGCATCCAGTCTGGATTTCTGGAGCTCTATTGGAAGCAAAGTAGCACCAATTATGAATATTTTTCACCTTCTTCAACCTGTTACCCTAGGTGATAGCTCAAGTTGCCTATGGCTTAACCCCCAAAAATATTATCACAACATAAATATTGTATTCTGCAGCACTTCCACAGCCAACCAAGATCACCTGCAAATGTAAGGCAAGTCAGATTCAGAACTGTTAGTCAGGAAGAGCACATTTTGTGAAATTTTTAGTAAAATCTGTAATGTTCTCATGGACGCTGGTACAAATTACTCTGTGCTGGTGTTGGACTTTAAAAAAGAAACATCAAACTACTGCATTTCATACACTTATTTGGGTGAAGAAAAGTGAATGAGGTGACAGGCTAACTGCAGAGAAGCTTCTTTCATGCCAATTGACAGTAGAATTTAGCTAGGAAATTCTCAAAGGATTGAAGTTTAGTTACACAAGCTTAAAGTTAGAAGAACATTCTGTACTGTATGAAGAAAAACATATCTGTAACATTTGGTACAAGCTAATGTTAGTCAGGGTAATTAAATTCAATGTTTTTTAAAGATTAATAGATATTTTACCTCAAATGCTTTAGGAAGCACAAAAATGGGAGGGAAAATATTGCTCTACCATGTTTTCTTCTTTCACATACTCTGTTATGTTAATTTGTTGGTATCAGAGAGGTGGCTAACTGGATGGGTTCTGTCGATTTCAGTTAGTTTGCAAATGAAAATTGCTGTCTTAGGAAGATAACCCCCTTTTTTGAAAGTCATATAAGAATTTAGAGATAGAATTGGCTGAAAAATGTATTTTAATTTCCAAGGGAATTATTGATTGACTGTTTACCTTGGAAATCATCGGGAAGGTAAAAAAAAATGAACCCCCACACCACTCCTTCATGATATGTCAAGAAGATTGACATTTTTCATTGCAAGGCAAATTCTAGAAATCTCCACATAGGAAGAACTGAAAGAGAAGTTGTAGAAGGCTGTTTTTTCTGTATATTCTGCCTTCCAGGGACTTGGAGATTCAGGTACCCATCAAAATGTTGAGGCCAGCAGGAATGGTGTCATGCTTGCTTGGTCATCCAGGCTCTACAACCTGCCACTTGAGGATGTGACTGTGACTTCTGAGATACTCAAGAAATTCTTCAAGTCATTTTTGGGAAACTGAGATTTAAGTACCTTGTGGAATCTTTTGTGTCTGTGACCCCTGTGCAGTCAAGCAGGACACTGTAAATGTATGATAAAACCCTTATATGAGCACAACAGTCAGCACAGTTACTGTGAAAGCAATAAGGAAACCCGCACTGATAAGCATATGGCCCATGCTGCATACAAGATGAAACAGTTTCTCTGATATTTCATTTTTTAAATTTAAATCATGGCTATATCTTATTTATTTTTAATTTTTTATAAAAACATTATGTAAATATAATAGCTCTGTGATCACTGATATCTGGAAAATGTAGTTTGGTTTTGGTGGGACTGAAGGGACATATACTCTGTCAGCTCTCATGTAAACATCACTTGGAATGATGTCTCACAAAATCACCTGATTACACAAGGAAACTTTAAAAACTAAGATATCTCATTAAATGGCATAGAGTATTCCCTTCAGCTGAATGGTAATTTGCCAGGTCTCTCCTTTCATTTAGGAGCTTGAACTATGTCAGGAAAACCCAAATGCAAAGCATTTCACACAGGAGTCTGTGAGATGCGTGATAGCAGACTGGTCTTTTATCCTTCTGTCTTCAGCTGCTTGTGGGAGCCAAGCACAAGCAAGCCCACAGAGTAGCAGAAGTATGTGATACTTATTCACAGATACATAAGAAGAAAAATTTCTGCTCTACAAAATTTACTATTTAAATTAGACCAATAACAGTATGAATACTGACAATAGGACATGTAGATAAGATGGGGTGAGTGTGGTAAGTGCTTTTGAAAGTAATTTTATTAAAAGAAATGGATCTTATAATTAATTTTCTGTTATATGACATGTTCCTTCTTCTTAATAATAATAAAAAAGTAATTATCCTTTCCCATTCTGTAATGGACAGACAAGAGAGTGGGAGTAGACCACGCTGCAGTTGAAATGAGTGGAGGAAAGCTAGTTGGCTAGATGCTGTATTTACACAGGGATAAAGCCCAGCTGTAGAACTCATCTTGGCAAGTGTAAATTGTTCTCACACAACCCAGTTTTGTGGGTGAAAAATATTTGCTTTTAGAGTATTGCATGTGTGTTGCTAAGGGTAAGTTTATGGCATCTATATTTGACCCTCTTACAGTATGCTGATGGGTTTAGAAAGGAGTCATGAGAGGTGTATGCATCAGTCTTGTTATAAAGGCAGCTTAAAATATCAGATTTTCCAACTCAAAGAATCATCAAAAGAAGTGGCAACAAAATACTTAACAGAGTGTGTGTAGCATTAGTTTGGACTATCTCTACTAATCAACTAGAAAGTGAAAAAAAAATAATCATTTGAAGTTAAGCAGCTAAATCACAAAATTGAGAAGTAATTTTCTGGGACACTGAGTAACAGAATGAAAAGTGGGCTTTTGGTTACTAAGCACTAGACCATTGGAAAATATAGGAACTTTAGGTAGCAATTCCAAAGAGATGAATCAGATGTTGTCAGCTAATGATTACCTGCAGATATCATTCTATCCTATACTTAAAATCAATTCACCTTAGTAGAATTTGTGTGTGGATCTTGTAAATATTTTTTATGTAGGTAATTGAGATTGAGATTGAATCTGTATGCTCCTTACCTGATACTACATAAGGCTAATCAGTGCAAGAAATCAAAATTGATGTCTCTCTCATCATTTGGGGTATTAGCATCTTTAAAAAGTTTCAGAAAGATTTTTGAAATATTTTGATACAAGTATGCAACACACAAATAAAAAAAAATGCTACCAAATATTTGCTGATGGAAAAACAAACAAATAAACAAACATAAAACAACATATGATTTTTCACATAAAGGTGGAAAATGATGGTAACAAAACTCACTCAAAGAGGTGTTTCAAATTCTCAGTGCATTTGCAGAAGGAGGAGTTTTAATGAAGCAACACACTAGTGAAGTAAGCATGATTGTGAAAGCTATGAGTTTAAAGCTGCTTCTGGACTTGACTGTATTCTTGCTGTGTTCAGTAAATTTATTTTGACATTTAACAGCCAAAGGGGTGAGGGAAAACAAGTTTGTTAAAAATGATTATGGAGAAACAGAAATGACTACTCATTACTGAACTCCGGGAGAAGATTAGTCAGCATGCAGCTGTCTTTGACCTTGAAATGCAAAGACACAGGACTGTGTAGGAGTTGGGGAGAACTATATCATGAGTTGACTGACATCCACCTACTCCCTGTCTTCATTTGGAAATCAATCTTTCTGGGGGCCTGCTTCCTTAAAATGCAGTTAAATTGCTCTTCAGGAATGGGATATTCAATGTGGAGCAAATGGGATGTTTGTAAGATCATTTAGGTCACACATCAGAAAGGAAACAGAAAAATATCCATGTAAACTATTTGTAGTTTATTAAACATTTAACAGTTGACTGTGATGCTGATTTGAATATGCAAATTAAGGCACACAATTTTAAGGTCAGGAGGGAAGAATGACAATGAGAATCAGCGATGGTTAAAAATCCCATGCTACTGCTGGGAAAGTTATTCTGCATTTTAAGACAAGTATGTCTGACAGAACATGTGTAAAGAACCCAAGTGAAGAAGAAATGTTTATGCCATGTTTTTCAAGAGAAATGAGGCATGATATGAAAATAAAGGGGAGAATGTAAGAATTGTTCTCTTTGGACTAACATACATGATATTGTGAATTGTCTGTGAATAAAATAAACTTAGTACTATGTTTCCTCATTACATTCTATAGATATGCAGTCTTCAAGTGACAAATAAGTCACATTGGAAGAAAATTGCCTTTTAATTTTCTGGTCTATGTACTGTTACAATTTACACAAATATTACTGGTTCTTATTAGAATTTAGATATATTTCCTATTGGTGATCTGAATTTATAATGTTGCCCTGTAAAATTGTTGAATGTAAATTGCTTAAAATCAAATTAAATTTGGTTGCCTTCAAGTATCTAAAGAAATAGAAATGTAGGAAATTGTATTGTTTCTGTGTTACTAGCTAGATTTATGTTGTGAAACATTAAGCAAATATATGTCTTTTATTATTGACACATCAATTACACAAAGCATCTGTGTTCCGTATAGGTTAATTAAGGTTAATAAGGATCCTGATTGGCCTTTATCCTTCTGCTGAGTGAAGCAGAAGAGATCCTGTATTCTGTGATGGGACATAGGGCTCTAAATGACAGTCCTTATGTCCAGGGTTGCAAGAGCTATGTACCTTCCTAGGAGCAAGTCACTGAGATGGTAGCACCCTGTTTTCAACAGACTGGCCATTTGTATGGAGCAGTCTTGATTTCCTCCTCCTTTAAGAGTCAAGGACATAGACATCACCTCCAGGACAACTGGGAAGTGAGTTCAGACATAAGACTGCTTCTGCTCCCTTTGGTAGGACACTGTGACTCCCATGCTTATTGCATTTTCTGGATAAATATCACAGTCTATTCCTGAGAAAGCACTCTGCACGTTTGCCAGGCAGATGGTGACTGCTACAGCTAGAGTGATGATTCTAGTTAGGATATTTCCACAGATGTTTGTGAGCAATGCAAAATATGTTGTACTTTTCATGAGATTTTTCTATTACCAGTAAAAATTGCCTTGACTGATCTCAGGGTGAGAACAGAAATATCTCTTTCAAAAGTTTTAAAGGCTCAACTGCTGTATTATTCTAGAAAAAAATATATCACAAGGAAATTTCATGTTGGAACTAAGATGAGGAACACCTGTGTTTTGACTGTATGTTTTGAAGAAATTTCTTATTATTTTATTTAAAGTATCTGTGTGGGTTATTCATTGCTAACACATTGCTGCACATTTAACATTTCCAGGTTTTATAACTTCCCTTGCTACGTTTTATACCACTAGTGGGACTGCACATATTCTGTGGCACGTCTTTAATTAATTTGTCCTTATCCATCCTATCTGGGGACAGACAGAGGAACTTCATATATTATTACTAACTAATGAGCAAATTCTACTTTCCGATGATTAAATTTTCAAATGTAATTTGAAATATGGATTGTATGTCCTTCAAAGGGAGACATCGTCAGATGGACTTCATTAATTAGTCAGCATCATTCAGTGCATGGCATAAGTATGCAGGTGCTAGTAAAATGACCATTATTTGAAGTTGTTTTTCACATTTTTCATTGTTTCATAGGAAAATGGCCCTGGGCCATTATTTCCTCTGTGATGTTCCTCCATTTATAACTCATATCCCATCCACAAGGAAAATGCCTTAACCTTAATGTGTGTTAGTACTTCTACAATGAACAGTTAACCTGGCCATGCAAGCTGATCCTGCCTCAAGTTACTACAGGTTATTAGCTCCTTAAACAATCATCCCACAGTGTGGATGCGGGCTGTATTTATGTTGGTGCTGCAAGTAATATATTGGTTTTCTGTAATTCTCCCTTTCTCCATACAACAAAAAGTTGTGGCTTAGCTTATTGCAGTAAAGAAAGTTTTGTGTTCACCTCTTTACAAGTCTTAGTGCGAGATGTAACCAGTGGTAGGGCCTGTTTTTGGCTCAGCTGAATGACATCTCAAAGTGCAAAAAAAGACAGGCTCATTCTTGCAGTGGAGACAAACTTTGTGCTTCCTCTCATGTCTGAAAGAGTAAGAAAGTTCCCTTCCTTCCTCCCTTCTTTCTTTGTGAGGCTGGAGGAGGAGTCAGGACTGTGGTCTCTGTATTTGGAGGAACCAAGTGGCCAATACAGAGGGGCTGCCTTGAACAGGCTGAGGCATGAAAGCAGCGCTGAATAAGGTTGTATGCTTCCTTCCTATGCTGTGGTCAAAAGAAAAGGCTAAGCTTTACACCATAAAGCATCATCCTAGATGTTAGATCCCCATGGTACTTCAGTCTGGAGGACTAGGACCCCAAATTGGCACTGAAATGATCAGTGAAGTTCACACTATGAAAAACTTGCCTGCTTGTTTTAGAGGGATTCAGTTTATAGAACATCATGCCCATTTCTAGGGATGTAGCCCCAAGACTGGTAAAGCTCTGTGCTTCCTCTGGAATCCCGCTTCCTGGCAATTGACTTCTTCAACTGAATGTGAAATTAGTGCTGCTGATTATTCATCTATGTGCTGCTGTTGAAAGTCAGATTGTTAGGGACAGAAATGAGTATAAACAGAAACATGCTGACTAAAGAAAAAGCTTGGAATTAGAAGATATGAGCTTTAGTTCCGGCTCTACACTAACTTAACACAAAGTCTCTATTGATATAAATACTTCTCTAAATTTTGCCCAGTTTAGTGACCATGGTAATGATATTCTCATGGAGACTGTAGAGGTCATATTGACAGAAAAGACTAACATCATGTATACCCCCAAGAAGGAAGGGTGAATTATGGTCATGATGGGATGTGATGCAGAGGTTTTTAGACCCTAGAAGTGGCTGCTTCTTAAAGCAGTCATTAAGTCATTGGAACCACATCCGGAGAAACAAGTCTTGAATTACCCTGATCCAAGACCGAGGTTAGAAATTACTACTAAATAGCCACTATACAATAATTATTGCAATACACTCAGATTTAGCTCTTTCTCCATAATAATGTAGAACTACTTAAAAATCAAGAAACTACTTTCCAGGGATGAAAAGAAAGAGCCAAGAGAAAAAAATATATATTTATGGGGTCACATGGAGATTGCTTAAATATACTATGCTGGAACCTCAGAAAAAATGGTTGGACCAGATGATCTTGAAGGTCTTTTCCAACCTTAATGATTCTATGAAACGTATTTCACATATCCTTGTAGATCTTCAAAAGCCGCCTAGATATGGTCCTGTGCAAGATGATCCAGCTGTCCCTGTTTGAGCAAGGGGCTGAGCCAGATGACCTCCAGAGCTCCTTTCCAACCTCAGCCATTCTGTGAAAAAGAAAACTTTGAAAAGAATCCCAAATAAGTCTTTAAACACCAGAGTAAGGGGGATTACTAAGAGTTAAGACACAAAAATGAACATCACATTCAAATGGAAAACAAAAACAAAAACAAAAGACATAAACAAGTTAAATGTAAAATTAATAAAGCAGGAAAGAAAGAAAAAAAAAGACTTTGGGGAACAATTTTCTAAAGACATAAAAATTAAAAACACACTTATTTGTCAAATATATTAGGAAGCCTGCCAGAAAGTCTTGGGCACCAATGAATGATCATGGCTTAATAGGAGTTCTCACAGGGCAAAATACAGAAATATTAAACCAATTCTTTTCAGTGAGCATCACTACCAAGAAGACACTGAAACCAGAGGGCTTTGTGTTGTATGGATCAGAGTTTGAAACAGAACTGCCTCAAACAAAGGTGTCAGAAGAATAAGATTTAGAAGAAACAGATTGAGTGAATGCAGACAAATTACAAAACTGGGTGCTATTTACCTGGAAGCCCTAAGGGAACATAACAATGAAATTGGAAACTTTCAGCTATGAAGCCTATTGATTAAATCAATTATTGTCTTAGATTAGAGTAAAATAGCAAATATAAATTTGAGTTTTAAAAATGATTTAATGGGGATGTAGAGTTCAGAAAGCTTAAGAGAGTCTGTGCAAATTTGCTGGTATGTGAAATATTAGAAGCCACCCAAGGACTAATAAACACAAAGGTAAGTACAATATAATAAGAAAAACTGAACACAGCTTTTGAAAGGGAATTAGTACTTTTAAAATCGCTTAAAGTTGTTTGATCATTGTTGAATATATAGAAAAGTGATCCAGTTGATACACTGCCAAAAAGGTTTTTGACAAGGTCCTCTGCAAAAGGCTCTTAGAGAAATTAAGTTGTGGTAGGATAGGGGAGAAGGTCCTCTGCATGTTAATAACTGTTTAAAAGGTAGGAAATGAAGAGCAGCAGTAAATGGTCAGATTTCACAAGGGAGGAGGGTAAGAATGGAAGTCCTTAGGCATCTGTGCTGAGGCCTGCGCTGTTAAATATACTAATGCTAATTATATATTACATAATTAAAGTGTGTGTGTGTGCACATGTATAATTCACATACAAGTATACCAATACCTATATTTCAATATACAGATGGCAACATGAAAGGAAACTTGTATTTGGTGTCTAGAAATGCAAAGTAAAGCATGCAGAAGTAACTGTCCTTGCTGTAGACCTACAGTGAAAGGATCTAAATCAGCATTACGTTGCCATGTAAGACAGCCTGGAGTCACTGGAGATTGTTCTGTAAACACATTGGCTGAGTGCTCAGTACTGTTTGAAAAAGCAGACAGAACATTAGGAACTATTAGGAAAAAAAAAATGGTGTTTACAGTTTTGACTTTTATGTCACTGTGAATAATCATAGTTTATCTTCATCCTGAATACATTTGTGGAGATCTAAGCATCACAACTTCCATTTTAAAGAAGGTTTAATGTAAGTATAAAAGCATTATCTCTCCCTCTCTCTCTCTCTCAATAGATATACGTTATGCATATAGAAGGTGGTAAAGATTGCTGGGGTATAGAGTAGCTCCTATACAAGAGAGATGAAATATACTGGTGTGCTTCAGGCAGGAAGAGAGAGGGTTGAGAGAACAGAGATGCAGTCAGGTATCAAGTTTTAGGCATGCACTTTTTCATTCAGTGCAGAGTTAGTCTTGGAACTCACTGATATTTGTGGACGCTAAAAATCTAGAGGTGTTGAAATAGCAATGGCAAAACAGGGATATGGAGGAATGTGAGTCAGAAGCTGTGGCTACTGACTCTGCCCGCGAAAAGGCAAAACCCACAGACACATAGCAGTATAAATCCCTGGACCAGCACTGCTATGGTCTTGCCCCATCTGAAGCCAGATGTCCTCCAGGATGCCTCTTATGCTGGCATCGGTGTACGTCTGTTGTTGTGATGAGCTGTAGAATAAAGGACAATTGATCTCTTAGTTGTAGGGGTACTTTCCTGTCACTTCTGTGTGCTGAAGTGTTTCATCACAAAGGCTGATGTGCGTCAGTGCCTGGACAAAGGGATGGGCAGGACTGGGTGGCGGGCAGGACTGCAGGTGTTCTAGTTTGTACTGGCTTTTCTGCGTAACAGCTTCACCCTGAACTGGGAGCAGGATGTGGACAAAGTCACTCTGCCTATTATTGTACTTGCTTAAGTATTTTCCACAGGGTGTTATCAGGAACAGGGTAGATGGGTCCAGTTTGGCTGGCTTATGGTCATATGACATGTATCAATTTGTTGCTAAGTCTCTGTTAGGCTTAGCTTCCCTGCTGCCGAGGAGGCAAACCAGACTTTTCCCATCTTCAAACAACTACTACAAGACTTATTCTGGCATACACGAATAGAGTGCCTAGAAAAATTTTCAGACAGTTGGTAGTTGCTTCATCTAGGTTGTTTTAACTGTGTCCGCAAGGGACAAGAGCCTGAAAGATACTCTTATGTTCTTATGTATCTTGTTCTTGTATATCTTGTATGTAAGGCTGTACACTGCACAGAGCGTTCCCCTTCACGGCCCTGGTTTTGTTAAGGGTCATATACCACTGAGAAATGCATTCAGGAAGAAACTACATGCTTTACCTAAAGGTGGTATATCTGCAAGAAAAGAAAAAGTGGAAATGCATTGAAGAGCTGATTGTTACAAACTATTCACTCTTCTCTTCTGAGAGCCAGGTAAACTGAGAAACCCTCTGCAATTTCTAGTTTGTAAAATGAAATATATAAAAGAGGTTAATTGAAAAGATAATACAGTAACTGTCTTGATATCATTTAAACATGAACTTCTTAGAAAGGCAAATATCTCTGAGAGGAAATACTGCTGCTTAGCATGAAATATAGTGGTTTAAAATCAACATTAGCAATCAGAGACAAAAGTTTTAATTTCCAAATCTTTGGAATGTTATAATTTTGCATCATGTCATTAGTGTTTAATGCAGTAAGCATCAATTTTTCAATAATTGAGAGGTTTTAAGCAGACTCATGGAGGAAGTGATTGCACAAGACAGTCTGAAAGATTTGTCTGAAAGATTTGTCTGAAACACTGTGCACCTATTTCTGGTCTCATTTCCATATATAATGGATTGACAGTTTTGTGGCTTCCAAAGGATGCATGGTACATATAAATGCCAGACAAATAAATTCAAACATTCAATTTTTCTGTGATGAATAGCTCAGTATACGTTTTTATGGTTCTAAATAACATTCATATTTTGCCTGGTGGTTTAAATGAGTCTGAGGGTACTGTGACAAAAAAAGGAAAGAAAAAAAAAGGTGAGTTTGTTTATCCCTCCTGAACAACCACAGTTGCTGAACATTTAATAAAAGGTTTCTTCAGAAAGATGGAGCTACTTGGTGGAAATATTTAACTGATTTCTATTACTTTAATTTATACCAAGCCCAAGTGGCTCTGTTAATACAGGAATTTATTTTTTCTGACTGATAAGAGTGGAAAGATAAAGATATGAAGCTGAATGGTGCTTATAGAAGAACAAAATTCAGTTTATAAATCATACTAGTATTACTAGTATGATTTATACTAGATTAAACACATTAAACATACTAGATTAAACAAAAAATATGAAGCAAGTTCTTGTCAACATGCATTAGCAATATTTTGAAATTAGTTTTCTCTTTCTGATCTACTACTCCCAACTGTTTTTCAGTGGAGATGTGGGCTCCAAGTTGGTGGTGAAAGTCTGACTGAAACAGATTTTATTATTTTTTTTTCCTTATCTTTTCTGGATTCCTTTGAAGTGGAATATGGGTTTGTGATAGACAGTGCACTTGATACATTTCTTCATACTTGTTAAGGTGAAGTATGGTTAAATAAGGTGACTGGTTGTCTACTGAACCTCCTGAAATGTGGGGAGAGGGACTGCAGCGTAGAGAGCCTGCTCAGGGAGAGAGAGGGCAGGCATGAAGATCAGAGCCCATGGCTGGGCTCCTGCAGGGAGACAACTGCAGTGGAGAGCAGACAGCCCTCAGGAATATCAAAAATGAAACTTTCTGGGGGCTAAAGGGCTGTGCAGTGCTTGGAACAGCTCAGAGAGTCACTGCATTTCCTGAAACTAGTTCTAGAAACAGTGATACCATGGACAGGGAGATATTGGATTATCAACTCTCGTTTGCACTGTGAGCTAGTGGCTTTGAGATTTTTATTTATTTATTTATTTATTTTTCAAAATGTTAACTCTTACTTGTACTCTAACCAAATGCACCTTTGGGTTGCTCTTTTTCTTGTTGATGTTGTTTGTTCAATATTTCATCCTTTCATTCTTTCATTCTTTCTTTCTTTTGCTTACTTGCATGCTTGCTTGCTCACAGAAAAGTCCTTGAATCTCTTTGGGGGGGGCTTACTTTAAGGAAATTATTTATGTGGATCCACCTCAAAGTTCTAGCTAACTTGGAGGTTCTTCGCACACTCATCTTTGCATGTGACATATTGCTGAAATTCATTGACATTGCTGAATGAGTCTCGTACTTAACACACAGGACTGATAGCTTCAACTGATTACTGAACACTAGAAAGAATGCATGCAAGGTTATGATATCTAGTTACAATCCGTTTTTTGGGGTGATGCTGCATTGCCGAACCTAGGAGTGCTCAGGGGAGTTGGGCCTGTAAAAGACATTGAGAGGGTTTCAAATCCTGTTAGACAGGCAGAGATTTTAGCAGGATACTATGATACTAGGAGTCCCTTCCTTTTTTTGGGGAAATGTTTACTCTGAGTATCTCCTTAACACAGAGAACTCACAGTGTGTTCTGTGAATAAAAACACAAAGGTCTCTTGTTTTCTTTGCCTTTCCATACACCAAAGAAAGAAAGTTTGGGGACGGAGTAAGGATGATGATGAGATGCAGCCATACTTGCTGTAGACCAAGAGTTAAAAAGCAAAGCCCCATCTGTGAAATTCAAAAAGGTCATTTAGAAAAATAAGTTAACCAAATTTTTATGTATATACAGAAATATTCCATAGTGTAAAACTAGCTATGCACCATCTGCTTTCAATTTTTGGACAAAACTCTTAGTATTGCTTAGCATTTCTAAATCCAGACCCTTTAAGAGTTCACTTATAAAAGGAAATAAAACCAACTTTCAGTGTACAACATCCTCTCCTTTCTAAATTATTTGTAGGCTAAAATATTTCCATGGAGACTTCTCCTCATGTGAGTCTTCTTCCCATGTGTCAAAACGAGCTCCAGTGGTATCCACAACAAAGTTCATGATGACAGCATTTTTGGTATACTGGCATATTACTTCTGTAAGGCACAGCTTAATTCTGGTAAATTTATTGTAGAGAACTGCTGGCAGCACTTTCATTGGAGTTAGATCTATGGAGAAGCCTCTGAAGATACCTTTTATTTGGCTAGAGGACCAAGAGCTGTCTATCATGTCTGTGAGCTTAAGACAGACACAATCAAAGTCAGAAACTGTGTCCGAGTTTTAAAGGAAAATATTGCCTAAAAACTTTCTAAAAGCTGACACTGATGTACTAGATTGTCTTGTGCAATATCAACTGATTCAGTAATCAATACAAGACCTGCACTATTGTTCAATGTAGACTAAATATGTAACTTGGGGAAAGTTTTGAGTCTGAATATGGGGCCAGCTACAAGTATGTAAGGGTTGAGATGATGATGATAACAACTGAATGGTTTTGGTATTTTCTGCCTCCTCTTTTAAAAAATACCATTATTATAAACAAGCACCTTTGTACCCTTTTTGTTACTTGAATCTGGAGCCATTTCATGAAGAATCATGTCCAAATCCAAGAACAACATTGAGAGCTGGACTACTTTTCACCCCCTTGTAATTTCACAGAGATGTTTCAGTGGCATGTGAATAATCACCCAAACTCATAGGTGATTGGCCAACCACAAGGAGACCTTACACTGTCAAACTACAGAGATTCAAAAGTGCTACGTGCATTTCTACAAGCAGCTGTATAATTATATATTAATAAAACCTTCAGAATGCTATTATTATTATTGTTGTTGTTGTTTTTGTTATTTGTGGAGACCACATAATGTGCTATGTTGTGTCAGGTAGCTGCTGCTAAAGAGCAGTATAACTGTTTCAGAAAGATTATGCCTTGGAGGTATATCTAGCAGCAATGCGGTGTATTATATCCTGTAAATATAATGCAGGCAAGACCAAAATAAAGACAAACAGAGCAGGATGTGATTGTGTAGAAAATGCTCGGCAAAGCAAGGGTTTGTACAATGCCAATCCTTCCCAATGCAAGCTTTATTACTGCAAGTGGTCTCTCCCAGGGAGTAGAGTGTTGGATAGTAATGCTGAGGCTGGTGAGGGTGAGAGTGTCTCTGGTGCTTTGCAGGATCAAGCTTCAGGCTTGTAACGGTATTGTAAGCTGCAGAGCCTCAGATCACTGCTGGGGACTACTGTCATGTTGCTGTACAGGGTGCCACTGCTGGGAGGTGGGGTGGAGGGGATGAAATCCTTCCCTACAGTAAGCTTGTCTGACATCAGCAATTATCAGCTGCCCACTGCCTGTGAAGCATTTCCTCTATTTCAGCAGCTGGGATGGTGTTTTCCCGTCTTACTGCAGTGCGATGATTAGATTGCTGTCTCTAGCCAGCTAGTGCTGTGATGCTGCAGGCTGAATGATAACTATGGCAGACAGAAAAGGGTTGTTCCTAAAGTGCTCCTGGGAGCATCACTCATTTATTTCTTTATTTTCCCTTACTGCTTTCTGGTAGGAGGCTTGCAGTGGGTGTAGCATCAACAACCATCCTAGGTCAAGCAGCATTAGCCCTTGTGCTAATGTTTTAAGAGTTTCAGATTTGTGAATTTAATTACATCTCTTTACAGCCTGTTTAGTTTTGTTGTTGCTGTTGTTATTTATTCCTGTCTCTCTTTAGCTGCACTCCAACCCATTTCAGGGTAAATGGGGAGGTTCCTTTTGGTAACATTTAGGCTGAACAGGATAACAACAGGCCTACAACAGAAATCTTTCATTCTGTCCTTCCCCCATCTGACAGCATTTGGTGAGAGCGTATGGCCCCTGTGTGTTTCGGAATCCTTGCTTCTTTGCTGCTTTGACTGCATTATATAACCTGTTCCTTTATTCTTTATCCAAAGAACTCTGACACTGAACAGTAAAGAAAGCATTTTTACCTAGTTGTTATTTTAACATTATAAAACAGATACTATCAGAAACAAGATAAGAACATCTACAGTTATTCTTTTAAAAGACTGTGACTTCTTTTCTGCATCTAAACTCATAATTTGATGACTTAGGGCTGACTCATGATTTTCATATGCCTGGGGCTGGCAAGAGAGACTCTGTCGGTACAAAGGGCAAAGATAATCAGATTTGTGATGTGTGCAGGAAAAGTCTGTAACATTTAAAATCTTTAGCAAAATACCCCAGGAGTCCAAGCAAGTTACAGTAAGCAAATTATCTCAGAACAAATTATCTGATATCTAATTGAATTTCCTACCACGGCTCCCATCAATCTTGTGTGTTGAAGACTACCTGTAGTGTGCACTGCACTTGATAACAATTACAGCTGGTGATTAATTGTCAGACATACAGCAGCTTAGAGAATATAAATAGAGGCATATTATAGGCAATATAGCTAAGTTTTCCTTGTTAAAGTTGTGAATATTATCAAACAGTCAAGTAAAGCATTCAAATCAATGAACATTTTTTAATCAGACAGGAAAGCTTCATTAAAGAAATTTAGGTAATTATGGCCCAGTTTTAGAGGGAAAAAAGTGTTTGCTTTGTTTCATACATGTATGGTACAAACCTTTTCCTCTCCCTTGATTGCCCTTCTCAATATGAGTATTTCTAAATTGCTGCTCTGATGTTTTCTGACTCTGTGATGTGTTCTTGATAGCATCCTCTGCTGTCTTGATGAAAATACTTCTATACCTACCTAATGAAATTCTCCTATGTACTCAGTTCCTTGGTGTGAATTAGTTCAGAGAAAACTAGGACTGGACCCAAGTTTCTTTCTGGAATTAAAGCAATGGATTGAAACTGAAAGCTGGAGTTATGTTTTGTTTATTTTGTTTTTCACTCCTGCATTATTACTATCATTATTTGCTATTTGTTATTTCATACAAGAAAACAACAAGAAGTCCAAAGAGAAAACTGGCTATTTTTTTCTGTATTTCCTTCCAAATTCATACATGACCATGTGAATAAAGAAGCACCTGATGAGAGATTATTTTTTTCTGAGATTTCTTTGGTGGAGTCATGCAACTTGGATAAGTTGCCAATAAGACCAATATGCTGAGTAAAATGATGGACAAGACTTAGCAGCATGGACAATCACATACTAATGTGCCTGAACAACTCCGAAGTTGAAGGTGATTCACCTGTTACAGTCTTGGAGCTAGAATATAACTATCTGCTTCTTTTTGCATAGGCATGAGCAAAGGTTCAGAGGGTTACTTGGGCAAAGCTTACCCTTTATCCACTCAATCGATAAAACATGTAATGGAGACAAAAGGAATTTCATACAGGCAATATCACGTGCCATTTTTCTCTTTTGATAAACACAACACAAAGGATTGTAAGAATGGAATGTTTCACTAAATACGCAGATAAAGGATTATGGGAGTATATGGTCATAAGTTGTCTTCTGTCTTCAACCCAGGTTGTTACAGTTCTCTGTGGTAATGTGAGAGTGGAATTATTGTTGACATGGGCACTTGGTAGTTCTCTGCACACCAGAGATCCTAAAGCAAAATTAACATCAGTATTTAAGTTCTTTATATTCCTGGAGAAAACAAACAAACAAACAAACAAAACCCTTCCATTTACAGAAAAGCAAGGTCCTTCTTCTTTGGTGTGGTTGTGATTCAGGGCCTGCTGAGGTTGCTGAGTTTGGTTCAATGCCTTTACCCATGTATTCTGTTACAATGTTTATTTAGCTTTACTTTCAAATGAGTAATTGTTCAGCAATAGCTCTTCAAAGATGAATGAAAACAATTTTCTCTTAGTTCTCTAGAAGCACTGTTTTTAGATATGGCTATATGCACACACCAATTATTTGAAATTGTCCCTATTTTCAGAACCGCTATAGTTAAAACAGTGTGATTACCATGACAGTCAGCACTGCTAATAAACAATGACTCCAGTATACCAATCCTTGTACTGTAAGTCAGTCACAGATCAAGTTTAGCTACAGTTTGTCTGATGAAATATAATATAAGTCCAAAAGAGTACACATTCAAATGCAAGCTCATGTTTCATTTACAATCAGCTCCTGGACATCAGGACATTCAGCTGCAAACCAATTACCTTTGCTGGATCTCCATTGCAGGATTTTTGTTGTTGTTTATTTTTCCCTTAAAGCACAACTTTGGTGAAACACCTTAGGTAAAACACTTAAAATTTCAATTTTTATTTTTGTTCCTGAGCAGCTCTTAGAAAAAAAAAAAGAGTGCATTCGGGAACTAGTACAAGTTGTGTAAGATGGCTCTTCAACAAAAGATAAGTCATTATCTTCCTACTAAATCCAAATTCAGCATTATTGCTAGCAAGGCATTATTTCCTTAAGACATTTCTTCATTTCTAAGGCTGACATATCTTGACATGATGGCAGCTGATGATAGGATTAAGAAGGATTAGTCAAGACAGTCTAACATCTGAATAAGGTTTTAACAGGGAGCCTGGCCCCTGCATGCTGATATTGTACAAGCTATCTCATTACATTTTATGTGTTGAAATAAATTTTTTGTTACATCTCTGATAAATATAACAATAAAAGACAAGATACGTATTATTTAATGCCTCTTCTTAACAACTGTTCTTCACAGGGTTTCAGCTGAAACGTGTTCATTCTGCCAGTAGCAAAGCAGGCCCTGTGTCTGCGTGGGAAAGATCACAGTTTCACTGTGCTGCATTCCAGAAATAGCAGGGAAATTCGTCAAGGTTTTCTGTACATTCTCTCCTTTTCTCCTATGTACAAAACTATGCAATTTTCTGAGGACAGGGAGAGATGCCAAAATGAACACGGTAATGTAATGACCCATGAAGCTGGAGTGAGGCTGAACTGACCCTGCATCTCATTACTGTAGTATACTGTCTGGTTGTTATACGATAGACCTGTACACCTAGCCCACTCAAGACCAAATACATGTAACCAAATACCACACCAAGCATAGGGTATCTGATGACATAGACTGTGCCAGTTGTAAAGGATATCAAGATGCCTGCTGTCTTAGAGCAGAAACAACCAAAAATAGAGTCTGCTTGGTCCTAGCTACACAGGACTGAGGACACTGTACAGTGACTGTAAAGACTCTAAAATATGAAGATGATATCTCCTATTGAAAAATATCTCCTCACAGGGCGATGTACCAATGGGAGATATAGTCAAAAACTTAAAATACCTGTGTGCAGAAAATTAAGTCTACGTCAAAGATAAGCTAGAAAATATTATGCTCGTGTGTGCAGTAGAGGATGGTATTTTCTATGAGTTTATTTTCAAGAGTATTTTACTGCATAATAAAAAGCTTTTTTTTAATTTTTTTTTTTATATATATATATGTGGGAGTGGTTAAATTATGAGGCAATATGGTATTAACAGTATCAGTCTGGCTTACTTATCTTAATTTCTGCTCAAATCTAATTACATACTCACCTGGTAGATTTTGCTTGAGTTTTGACTTCCATTGTGCACTGTTATGTACACAGAGTTATGGTTAAGTGTCAAGTAGAATCTAAATCAAAATAATCCTCAGACTTTATTCTACATAGTTCACCGGGTTAGGCAAAGCCTGATTTCAGTAAATATAAGAGGCTAAATCCTGGGGATCATCTATGTACTTGGGCTTCCTCAAAATCTACTTCTAGAGTATATTCCTCTGCTCTACATGCATGACAAAATGTGTGGAGGCATATAACATTGTCCCAGCTCCTCAGTAAATGGTGTGCATGGTAGTGAAATTGAACAAGGTGACCGCCACTGATGGAAAGCAAAGAGGTTAGGAACAAGCAAGCACTAGCTTTTTTGCTGTCCCTAAACTCACTGATGCAATGCATCAGTGTGTGGGGTGCAGGACCTTCTCTTCTAGGAACTTCAGTTAAGCGCGAGGACCAGGTTGGACAAGGCTCCAGGCTGGATGAGCCCCTGGGCAACCTGATATAGTGGGTTGGAAGGGGTGTTGGAACTAGATGATCTTTAAGGTCCCTTTCAGCCTGAGCTATTCTATGATTTTATGATTCTACGATTACATGGAGGTATCATTGAACATGGAGTGAAAGGCAGCTTGAATGATTGAGAACTTCAGAGACATCTGCAGTTAACATCAGACTGGCCACCTGAGAGGCCAGTGTTTCTCCTGCCTCATTGTTGTCATAAACTGTTAAGAGAGAACCCCACCATATATCAGTCCTAGGGTAGGTAAGGGAGACAGCTCCTTAGCTGCTGTGTAACACTTGGTGAGGTGAGAATCATATATTCTTTTGTGGCATGAACAAGGTCTGAGGCATGAAGATGTAAGATGCCCAGGACATGGATCATAATATTTTACTGCAACATCTAACATTTGAATTCCTTTCTAAAATGTTTTTCTGTAATTTTGCATTTATCATTTGAAGATGCAAATTTAGTATAGATTTAACTATAAAGAATATTGTCATTTATTATTTGAATTAACATAATAGCAGACATTTTCTGTGCTGTGGTGGCAGTGCAGATTTTATGTCCTTAACACATATCAAGGCAGCAGTAAATATTTGTACAGCTATACTGTTGTTCCTATGCAGCTGAGGAATCCAAAGACTATATTTATTTTTCATTATTCATGGAGACTGTATTTGTAATAATTTCCAGCTAGGTTTTTGGTCCAGACAGCAGCCATATGTGGTGCTGGACTGTCTGCTGGATTGTGGATTACTTTAGAAACAGTTTATGAAAGACATCTCTAACAGCTGATGACAAGCACAGACTTGTAAAATTACTTCTAAAATATTTATCAAATATACCTGCGGGTAAGGTATTTTCTCAAAGAACCGTCTCCTTTTGTAATTATGGGATTTATAACTCTATTTGCTGCTCAGTATTTTGGCTCTCCTAAATTTCCCCATGGTTTCATGTTGCTACTGTTCTCCATAATATTTGAACAATTTCCAGACAATAACAGACTTGCTAATAAGTTCCTGAAAATGGAAACACTTGTACGTTGCTGAGTTAAAAATATGGAGTTGTTTTATTTTAAGTTACTTCTCACTAGACTTTTAGAAGAAATTCCTAAATCCTCAAGGATCCACGCACTGCAGGTTCACAGCCATTGGCTAAGGGGGATGGTTAGAGTTTCTGGCCTAGTTTGACTCTGGATGTTTGTTTTGCCTTTGCAGATGGGGGTTAGATATTTGCAAAATGTGATATAAATATCACTTGAGATCTGTTTAAAAGATTTTCCAATAAAAAGATTACAAGCAATCTTAGTGATGGTAAGAGTATAGGTTGTCCAACTTCTATGGAAGATCTCTTTGTAAAAACCTGTAAAGTTTTGTCTTGATCTCTCAACCTTTTTTTTTAGGTTCAGCATGAACACTGACAAGCCTAACTGATTTAGTCTTTGCAGCTGGAACAGTCTGAGTCCAAAAACAAACAAAACAAACAAACAAACAAACATAACTAAACTATGTGGGAATACTATCTTGAAAGACATCACACATAGAATGTTAAGATATACATGTGTCCAAGATGCTAGCAGAAAAAAATTACCACTGTCAGAATATTGTTTTCAAATGCGTCTATGCAATCTGGGACACAAAGGAAATAGGTCTAAATGTCAAGAGGTGTTTTTTATTTTTTATTTATTTTATTTTTTTTCCTCTACCATTATTCTGTAATAGAAAATATTAAAAACAAAACAAAACAAAACAACCCCCTCAATAAAAACCACCACCAACAACAACAAAAAAACTAACCCCCCTGTACTGAACAAGGCTAAGGTTGCAGTCAAAGAAGTGCTATAATCAAAAATCAGCAAGGAAAGAAAAGCTATCTGGAAGAGCTGTGTAGTAAAGGAGATATGCTTGTTAGCAGATTTTTTAGGGTATATTCATGCTTGTATTTGTTTTTAAGGTAGAATATAGAATTAAATTCTGCAACAACAGAAAGCAATTATTCTTTCTTCCCTACGTTGCAATTGTGTTGAGAGTCTGAGTCAGAGATTGTTGTAAAACTGAAATTTAATGCTACTTCCTGTTCTGAAGAATTTTGGCATGTGAGGCATGACCTCAACATTAGATAAAAGTCACTTTTTATTAAATGTTTCCAGCTTCAGGAGGGGATTTTAAATACTTCATAGGTATATTAAAACCAATACAGTTACAGAAACGGTACAGGATCTCTCTTCTTTCTCAGTATACTCAGGGGTTACACCTGTACATTGTCTCAAGCATAAGTATATACTATAAACTGCATTTCTTAAATGTATGTCAAAAAGTTAGTATCAAACTGCTTCCCATTGACTCACAAAACATCTAAATTTAATCTAGGTGAAAAAGGATGTCTGCTTCCTTGACAAAGACATTCTTTGTTTGCATGAGGCAATACGTCTAGCCTCTTAGTATTTAGGTGAGTCTGGGGAGGCAAAATGATATTCTGCATCAATAACCCTCCACATTATATATCTATCAGGAGTGCTTCACTGTACCTGAGGTGTTTGTTCTTGCTGCAAGTATTCTGTAGCTTTCTTGTCCTTCACTCTATTCTCCAGGTTCTTCAGATGACCCTCTGATCATCTTTGCACAGATTTAGCTATTATGGTTGACATTTCCACAGTTATGGTTCTGTAATAGGACTTTCATGGAGGTGTGTATGGGGATGGTGTTTGAAATCACGTTATCCTCTGATAATAGGCTCAAGTTTGGTGGATGTGTCTTGTTTACATTGTTGTAGGCATGCTGTAAATGAAAGGGTTGTATTCCTGCATGGTGTTGTTAAAGATGCATGTTGTACTACTTAGCAGTGCAAAGTGGAATCATGACTGTGACCCATCACTTGCACTTGGGGAACATGGTAGTAGATGGAGGCAGTTCAAAGAGCAGTATGCTCAAGTGCATAGTAGAAGGGTTGCTAGAGGACAGAGGAAGTCAGAGGAAGTCCAGAATGATTCTGAAATTCCTCGTATTGCTCTTACTGGCACAAAATCTAATTTGATTCCCCTTGGGGGACTCCAGAGGTTAAAGAGTGGATGAAATAAAAGATCTCAGTCACCAAGTTACTTTGTGAGAAGACAAAATATGCAAATTTTCAGATATCCTGGATATCCAGATATTCAGATATCCTATTTTCTGGATTTGTACAAGAGCTACTATGATATATCTTTTATTATTGGCTCTATTTGTAGGTGAAGACCGGTGACAAGTGGTGTCTGTCCTGGGGACTGGTGCTGTGTAATATCTTTACCAATGACATAGACAGTGGGATCAAGGGCACCCTCAGCAAGTTTGCCGATGACAGCAAGCTGAGTAGAGTGCAGTTTATACAACAGAAGGAAAGGATGCCATTCAAAGGGACATGGGCGAACTTGAAAAGTGGGCCCATGTGAACATAGAGAAGTTCAACAAGTCCAAGTGCAAGGTGCTGCACCTGGGTTGGGGCAATCCCAGACATGAGCACAGACTGGGAGAAGAACTCATTGAGAGCAGTCCAGCAGAGAAGGACTGGGTTGTTCTAGTGGACAAAAAAACTTGACATGAGCCAGCAGTGTGTGCTTGCAGTCCAGAAGGCCAACTTCATCCTGGGCTACATGAACAGAGGAGTAGACAGCAGGTTGAGGGAGGTGATCGCCCCCCTCTGCTCTGCCCTTGTGAGGCCCCACCTGGAGTCCTGCATCCAGGTCTGGGGTCCCCAGCACAAGAAGGATGTAGGGCTGTTAGAATAGGTCCAGAGGAGGGCCACGAAGATGATCAGAAGGCTGGAGCACCTCTTCTATGAAGACAGGCTGAGAGAGCTGGGGATGTTCAGCCTAAAGAAGAGAGAACTCCAGGGAGACTTTGTTAGAGCTTTTCAACACTTAAAGGGGGCTTATAAAAAAGATGGAGAGCAATTTTTGCTTGGTCAGGTAATGGTAGGACAACGGGGAATGGTTTTAAACCAAAAGAAGGGAGGGGTCTAATTCCTTTATAGGGTCTAATGATTAAGTACTAGTACTACCACAGAAAATCACAATATCTAAGCTTTCATATCCATAAAACACTACAAGAATAAAAGAAAGGAAGAAATTGTTTTTAATGCACAAAAATTCAGTGTAAAATAATACTTGTTGGTTCTTCCTGCAATGCTTTTGATGTTATCCACATGCATGGAAATATACTGTCTTGGATCCATTACGTGATTAGCAAAATTCCCAGTAAACTGAGCTATGCCAAAATTTCACTCATCCTAAACAGTCAAAAAAGAAAATGTACAGGAAGTGGGAGAAACACGATTAAAACACTCATATATTTTCCTTTAAGCTTTGTAATCAGGATTTACTCATGAGCGGTTGAATTGGAATATTGATGCAAGTAGCATTTTTGCTTTAGCTCATTTAATGGGTATTGAAGCTCATCAACTAAAATTCCAACACCAACACAGGGAATTTGTTGTTACAGAAGGAGCCTATTCAAATAGACAGTCTACAAAGTGATGATTTACAGTAAGTAGTAACAGATAGTGTAATGTTACATGTTCAGAAATGCACAAAGTTATTAAAATGACAGAAGGAAAACATTCAAGGCAATGATGTGCAGTCCATGGAACAGAGGTAAAACTGGAACACTCTTTCACTGGACATATTTGTTGCTTTATAAAACAAGAGATAAATTGATTATATATTCCAGTGATGACAACACCTTCAATTAACAGTCAGATGATCTAAAATTCTTTACATCTTTAATTTATTACTTACACATTCCTCAATGCCTTGTTATTTACTTCGTTATAAATAGTTAGAAAAGCAACACTAATGAAGAGTCAAGTAGATTTATTATGTGTAGAAAGATTTCTTTTTGTTGGATGAAAAATGATTCACAAGGAAAACAGTGATGAATTGGTTGGATATGAGCTTCATGGTATTAGTTTTATTGCCCCTAAACAAGCTGAAGAACCTTTGTGGAACACAGAGGAGTGAGTTTCTTTCTTCTGCTTCTGTATACAAGCCTGCTATATCATCTGGGATTTAGATGCCATTTCTACTGCCTTTATTTGGCATAGCATTGGTTTCTAGTAATTTGCACAAACATGAAGTAATTCTATTTGGAAAGTTTAATTTTACTTGATTTTAATATTTTATTTTATTTTTTAAACAAGTGACCAAAAAGCACTTTTTCTTTCTTTGGAGGCTGGTGCAATTATCTTGTATAATTTCCACGCAGTGTAGCTTTCTTACTAAACCTCAAAGTATTTTTGGACAGACTTTTGAAGGGAAAAAGGTAGTGTTTCTTTGAAATTTACATTGTTTGTTCTAGAACTACACATAAGGTGCCATCCAATGCATTTACTCAAGAAAACACGCTACTTTACACATTCAAGTCCACATAATTCACCTGTACGCTATCCTGAGAATACCATTCCAGCTGAAGAAGAATTTGAAGACTCTGAGCCAGACTTTGGGAAGAATGCAAGGCATATAACGGATAATAGTTTCAGTGACTCACCATATACATTCATGTAACTAGTACATTGAGGAGAAACCCAGAAAGTTACATATATGCACAATTTTAAAAAGGCAGTTCTATCATATTCATATTTCATATTGGCATGAAAATAAATAATTTTTCTGTGCTTATTCATTCCTAAGACTGTGGTTTTAAATATTTTTTGTACATCAGCCCTTCTCCATTCAAAATCATCAAAAAAAAAATCTTGAAAAAACAACACAAACTTATCAAAATTCTGCTTTTGTTGCAAAGCACCACAAAGTTTGAGATCTTGTGATGCTGGATGAGATGCAGTCACATGGATAAGCTCTATCCAAAAGCTTGCATTCTAACTAGAAAAAGCTATGAGTGGTGAGGATGACAAGAAAAAGATGAAAGAGAGTAACATATGTAAAGGATGCTGTCATAGGTGACTGAGTGGTTCTAAATCATTTCATGGACTGTGGGGAAGTTTTGCAGCTGCCTGTATTTTGATTGATAGTAGTAAGTATTGCAGCAAAGCATACTGAAGAAACAATCCTGGAACAAACTGAAGAAATAAGAACTAATAGGTAGATAACGATTATACTTGATATGCAAAGGAATATTTTATTATGCTAAAATTTCCATGAAAAATTGCTGCACTAAATAAGCTATTGGTTGAAAAATAATGATGGGTAGCAATGAATGCTCAGATTAAGCACCCTCAAGCTGTATCACTTAAGAGATTTGCATGCAGATCTTCTAGATCTTCCAGTTTCCAGATCTTCCATGTGATCTGGCATATAGTTACTGTCTGTGGTAAGATAGTTGGGGAGCATCAACCAACTTAGAAAAAGTCTTCCCAGTTAAGAAAATTATAGACAAATCCTACTCCAGCATCTTCTACTTTTTCAAGCTGAGGATTTCACAGTGTGAGCAATAACAGATGTTCTTGATCTATAGATTTGGCAGTCAACATCAAGAGACTACAGATCACTTCCATACCAGTCCATCTGTTGAGATAAGAATTTGTGCTTCCAGTGGTGCAATGCCTCTGCTACAAACAACTTCAGGAAATTTCAAACTTTATTTTGAGCCAAACACAAATCAGAGAGTGGGTCAGACCTCACTTAAAGCTTTGTGTAACGAAAAGAATAAAAAGGTCTTGCACTTCACATTCTTGTGAAGTTTTAAGATCACATACCTGCCACCAAGTAACCTACCAAATGAATAGGACTGACAACGAGGCAGCAGAAGTTGCCTTAACAATGCTGGCAATTGCTAGGGAAGGTGTCAGGGTTCTCACTTACAGGATGAACACAGGTTCTCTGTCTTGTCTGTGGAGAACTTTCTGGAATAGATCCAACCAGAAAAGAAGGTGAATGACAGAATGAAAATATTCTTCCAGACTGATCCAAAACCAGAGAGGACTGCCATTTGGAGCTTCCTTAGAGACAGGAATTGTTATAAATAGAACAGGCCAAATTGCAATAAGGACAATCCTATTTTCACTTTTGATCTTAGACTTGTAGTCTTCAATTCTTGTTCTAGTATACATTTATGGTGAAATACTGTCCCAAGTACTCAAAAATAGCACGTAGGATGTCATGGGTAAATTATTTATGACTTTTCCTTTGATCTTTTCCAAGAAGAAGTTAGATTATCATTCCTTAGATTATCTGTGCTTGACACAATTTCATGAAAGCATTTGACAGATACTTCCAAACATAATTTTTTACATTTATCCCACATTCTAATATCTCCGTATATATTATATCAGTAAAACTCCCATTGACTTCAGTGGGACCAATGAAATTCTGTGTTTTGAGGAAATCTCAGCTTCAGAAGCATATTCATTCAGATTAAAATCTTAAACTCCCAATGACTCATTAAATGCAAAATTAAGCCTTCTCAGAATCTTTTGAGTTTTTTTTAGACTCTTAGCATGTGCACATATGCTTACGGGGGTGAGCCAAATGCTCTTAACTTTTACATATTTAGAACAATCTTATTCTTGAGCTCTGGAAAATTTTGACATTTACTTTTCCATTCATTTAAGAAAAAAAAGTATAAAAAGGGAAAAGTAAATAGAAACAGAAAATGATTATTATATTTGTTGTACTATGTGAAATGCATGTATGTGCCTAGATTTTTGTGTTACAAGAGTTCTAAAAAGCCACTGTGGAAATCTCTGTCAGTGACTTTGTATGTTCTGGCCTCTTGCAGTCACACAAACAGCACTGCCAGTTAGCAGAAATGTTGTGCCTGCTATTCACCAAATACTATTTTGCTGTCAACTATAGGTCAGTTTGGTTAATACTTTATTTTCTGAAGAAGCCTGGAAAAACTTTCTGTTAGGAATGCAGAAATATGGGAAAGCTTTACTATTTTTAAATTCAACTATCTTGGAGTTGCATGGACATTTATGCAGTGTAGTGGTATCTTAGTGTAGTGGTTTGGGGCACCTGCCAACTCTGCCAGTGATTCACAGGTGAAACTTTTTCTTTTTGTTTGTTCATCCCTCAAAAGACAGGTCAGTCAAGATAAATTAATTTAATTCTGTTCATCCACCAACGTACTCCTTGGAAATGACTGTTTCCTCCTGCCTCAGACAGATTTTAAAAATTTCTATAGTTTTTGATTCTTTTGCTAAGTTTTGTAGGCATATTCCCAGATCTGTGTGCCTGCTTACCCACGGACTGCTTACTTTCTCAGTCATACAACTGACAAATAAAGTCTAAGCTGAATCATCATTTCCCAAGTGCCATAAACAGCTAAAAGAATACCTGACCCTTGTTTTTTTGGTCTTTTCTTTTCAAAATAATGTGTAGATATTTGATGGAAAAGAAGCTGCCCTCTAACTGGTTCACTGCTTCCTTCTAGTGTGGGGAAATCTGTTTCCAGTGCTACCGAGCTGTTGAGAAATCGTCCCAGGCATTTCAGACCAGGAATCCCACCGAGTGCCTTGGCTCCTGAATGACAATCCCCGTCAAACACATGGGCTGAATGTGGAGACATGAAGAGAGGTGAGTGAACCCAGGAGCTGCCGAACACCAAGTCCGATGCTGTTGAACAAAATGTGGCTTGCCAGTGTATTAGAGCAGCTTGTAGATGAATGGCTCACAGCTGGTGGCCTAAAACTGCATCTGACTTAAAGGTTCTCCATTGGGTTCCTTTGGTCTTTGTACCTGTGGATGTCTTGATTCCTCTCAGTGAGTATGATCCTGCTTTTTCTTCCAAAGACAGTTTTGTCATTTCACCCCTTTTTACTCTTTTCTCTCATTTTCTCTCTCCACTTCTTCCGTATGAAACCCTTGTTTATATTCTTTTCCTGTCATTTTCTCCTTTACCCTGTTTTTTTCACTTTGGAAAACATATGCTTAAGATTCTCAGTTCTTTGTTCCTGTCTTGCTCTATGTCATAGTTCCCCTTTATTAACCAAAAATACCGAGTATTCTCTGTTTATTTTCTGTATCTCTTTTCTCACACATTGTTCCTGTCTTTCTCACACATTGCCCGAGCTACCTATCTCTTCTCTCTAGATCTGCATTCCTACAGAACCAGTTAAATGCTAAGATCCAGAATAGAGAGCTTTTAAAGATTTAGCATTCTGCTATGCAAAGCCAGATCACAAATGCTGGTGTAAGATGTCAGCAAAAGTGACGGGATGCTATAAATTGTCTAGTCACCCTAGGCAAGTCATATCTCGCCTTTGTTTCATTTGTAAAATGGCTCTAATGATACTTAATGCCTTTTTTGATTTATGGATGGAAAACTCTATGAACAATCTGCTTTATTATTATTAGTTTTGCAGCCTAATTCAGCTCTTTAGCTCCTTCCTTCCTTGCATAACTCAAGTTAAATTCTTGAGTATCTTGAGATCATACATACAAGTACATACAAGATTAAAAACGAAGAGCAATTTGTTATTATGAGGCCTATCTTTCACAATAAAAATCTAAAGGATTAAAGGGAAACCTACATTTCTGAGACCTTGCTTTTAAGGCCTACATTTAATATTCAGAGGTCAGCTGTGAAACCTGCTAGTTGGTCAGACAAGTTTGTATTCTGAGAATGTTTTTGGTAAGTAGTTAGGAAAAAATGAAACACATGCAGGATGTACAGGGTGTTTGGAATAATAATGCCAACGGAATTCTTTCTGGTATACTGGTAGGTTGTTTCTCTTTTTAACCCAATGAGATACAGAGCTGTACCTGAGAGGAATGACCTAGATACAGACTCCAACTGACAAACATTTTTTAAGAGGAAGGAGATTCTGTTCCATGTCAGTGATTGGCATTGAACTGCACTGAAGAACCAAGGGTATAATTCATATGGGAAAGAGTTGATGCACTAAGCAGTGGTTTCAATGTACTGAGGGCTGGGTAGTGTATTTTTAACTTTTTTTTTTTTTTTTTTAAACACCAAAACCACTAAAAGCAAGCCATGCTTAATGGGGTCCTTTTTTTTTTCTTTTTTTTTTTTTGTTTGTTTGTTTTTGTTTTTGTTTTGTTTTGTTTGTTTGTTTTTTGCTTTTTTTTTTTTTATTTTTGCTTTCCCAAACAGCACCATTTGTATTCTTGATTCCTGGCTGGTTAATTGGGAGCACAGACTGAACAAAAAAAACATTTCTGAACAATGGGGGTGTAATTTAGGTGCCTACCTCAAGACCATAATTCACAAACAAATGGGCTAAACCATTTAGGCTTCAGAGAGCTTTTTACCCTCAAAATAACCTGAAGTTCTGCTACTGCACATGCATGTCATCTGCTGACTTACATGTGTATCCCAGACAGAACTTTCAAACTGTAAGCATTGCTAAGTCAAGTCCTGTGAGCTGCCTAATCTGTGATGTGACCCCCATGAATAATTCCAGGCTGTCACAACAGCACTGACAGGTCAAAACTCATGTTCCAGGGATAAAATCTAGATGCCTCCTGGTGTTAGAGCATGAGCACAAAGGGAGCAAGAGGTGCAGATTCTGGCCTCTGCTGCCCAGGTTACACTAAGTTAATGAGTTAGACTCCTTCTTGGTCTGCTGGTTTAATGAATCTTGCATTCTTGAATGCACACCTTCAAAGAAGCATTGTAAAGTGGCTTCTGTCTGGGTTATTCTACAGGAGCTGTGGTTTTAAGTCCCCTTTAACTGAAAATTAATTGGACTTGTGTTTCACTATACTGTAGGAAGGGAGTCACCAGCTGTGGCAGGTACCTCATGCTCCTGAACCCTGATAATAGGGTTAGCATAACAAACACCATTTTGTAAGGCAAGCATTCTCTGTGACCAAGCTGACCACAAATCAGTTCTCTTTCTCCTCCTCATCAGGCCTCGAAGATCCTGTGCACTAGGTAGAATTCTTCTCCCCTCCCTATCTGCCTCAAGGGCCCTGAGTGCCAGGCCTTCCCTCCTTACCAGTCTCGAAGGTCCCAGGCACCCAGCTAGCCAAGTTGTTATGATGACCCCATCACAGAACAAGGAATTTTAACAGCACACAAAGGACTGTCTATAAAATCAAACAGCAGTAAATCCTAAGCAGGACTTGGACAAGAACTGCTTCTGGACAGCAAAATCTGGGGGTCAGGGGCACTCCACCATTATCTGCTTCCTCCGAGGACTGTGTGAGTGACTCGTGATCTTTTCTATGTTTTGAGTCTAGATTATGATTGTTATATTGATAATTCAGTCCAAGTATTAAGATTTGACCCAATCCGCACAGGGTCCAGGTGATTAGAAACCACAAGCTAAGCTGTGCTATGAAATTCTGTGCAACTCTGCTTATAAAATTGTGCTACACTGATTCTGATTATAAAAATCCTATGCTACTCTGATCATACAATTCTATGCTATGCTGATCATAAACTTCCATTAAAAAATAAATTAAAGCTTTAACCGTAACTACAACTTAGTGCCAGCATCATTCTGCCAGGATGCCCATAAGAACTTGTCTATCCCCCTAGCATCACATGACACCATTACTTTTGAAAGTCTCCTTGAAATGGACATTTAGAGCATCTCAACTCAGATGATTACTTTCAGCTCTCAGCCTGAGTCTCACAGAAGCACATCTTAAGGCTGGGAACATGTACCTTTGACCAGGATGGACAGTTTTTCACAGAACTCCGTCTGTTTGGATTTTTGCCTGAATTCTCATTTGATTTTAATTTTAGGTATCTTTCCCAACTCACTAAGTGGCATGCTTAGGTATCTAATTTGTTTTTTTCAGGATACATTCTTCTTGGATTTGATATCCTGAAAGACAGAGTGAAGATACTGCCCATCATCATGCCTAAATATCTCTTTTCTATTCGGTTCTTTAATCTGAACAACTGAGAATATATCTTTAAAACAATTTGCTACAAACCCCTGAAAATCTACATCCCACATAGTTCATTAGATGCTGAGTGATTAACACATCACACATTTATCCAAAATGGCCTGTCTAATTAGCAGCTGTAAAAGATGACAAATGGAAAGAGCTGTCTGATCTCCTCCACCCATCTAAACATGATAGTTTTTGCCTGTGGTCTCCTGCCTTGTTAGTTCTGTTCAAAATGTTTTTTTATTTTTATTTTTATTTTTATTTTCAGTGATCAGTGAAGTCAGCAGGAATGAAAGCAGCACAGCATCTTGAAAGACTGGGCTGCTTCTTTAGATGCTTAAATGTGGCATGCACCCACCTTTGACCCAAATTCTAGAATGAAATCCCTGTTAGCCACTCCTCTTAACCCCCCCACATATACTGTTAGAAAAAACACAGGGCATGTCAGTGGGATGAAGTGGGAAACTGTGGGATGAAATTAGCAGACCTATGTATATATATTTTGAAGAGGCTTCCAGATAACACTTGGCTGAACATGAATTGTTAGGGCACCCTGCTATTTGTTGTGCAAATATACATATTAATTACCATTAGCAGATCTAAATACATATACTGCCCAGTGTAAAATACAGTTTGTTCTTTAAATGACAATAACTAGAAAGGATTATGTGTGCCCTACTTTTTTTATACGTCCCCCCCCCCCCCCCAACTTTGATTAACTCAGAACATCCTTGTTCAGGCCAAAATGTTTTATTTTCTGCAGAAAACATTACTTCAGCTCTTCTAAGTTTGTCGGTCTTGTTTCTCAGATTGCATTTCATAATATTTCATCCACAGTATCTTTAGAAATTAACTAATTAGCAAAAATGGTTTGTATGCTGGAAATTTTAAGCCCTGTGATTTTTCAGATTAGAGATAGAAGAGGTAAATTTAATCCTCTCTGTGCATGATAAAAATTTTAAAAATAATTTCTGTTGGTTTTATTTTTTCATATTTCAGACACTGAGGTGGTGTTCATTTCAGTTAACCTCAGCCGTTTAAAAGACAGATGTTCTATTAATTGTTTTTTTTTTTTTTAAATAGAAATTTGCATTAAAAGGTCTGTAAAATGTACTGTCTAAGAAAGGTGAATGATGAATCCTGCCAACCTGGCATACAGAATTTGTTGCCTCTGGACCTTTTCCATTTTCTCCCTTTTGTTTTATCTTGGTAAAATCTATGAACAGTGTACTGCTGTGAGATACTGCATGTGTTTTATATGTAGGTAGTGTCTGGATAACAATTACAGGAAGGTGCCTAGCCAACTCAACGGGCAAGTGCTAAATTGAACTGGATATGCAAAAGTGGGAATGCAAATATTTTGGTTCAAAGTTTAATTTATCAAAGTATAATATTTGGCACCAGAAGATTTTTTAAATCATTCCTGTTACTCCGCAGTCATGAATCAAGTCCAGCAGTGGGTATATGCATGACTGCATTCCAGCTACAAACTGCTCAAATTCTGTTGGATGTTGCAAAAATATAGGTATTACGATGATCTGATATCTAGCTCCACATCTTGAGTAGACATCACTACTCCATTTAAAACTAATTCCTCAGGAGTGACATCTCATGCATAGGGATTATGAGTCATTAAATAATCATTTGGTAACACTGTGCACCCCTTGCCTCTGGAAGTGCTATTCAGCATGGTGCATACTCAGTTAATCAACCTTAAAATAATACTTTCCACTCTCCTAAATTACACTTCTCCTCCTAAGTTTGTAGAAAAGGCTTGTTTAACTAGAACATGATTTTAAAGGTAGAAATGAGCCTAAGCAGTAGAACTGGGATTCAGATCTGAACTTTGTCAAAGGGCTGGGGGAATGGATCTAGTGCCAAATGCTACTTTATGGATGATTTGAACTGCTCTGCTGGTACAAGCGGATAGGAAAATCATCAGATGCATTTCCCTGATGACTCCTTCTTCAGAAGGGAACCAGTGAAGCATGGAAATAGTTGGTTATTTGGGAAGTTTCAGCTACCTCTTTTGTTTTAGTGGTCTTTTGAGGCTCTGGACAGCAGTGTGCATCCTGATGCAGTTGGGGTATCCCTGATTTAAGACCAATTCTGGACAGGGCTATGCTTTTCCCTGTCCAGGGACAAGCAAGAAGGAGCGTGTCTAGTTTCCAAGCACAGCCTGCTTGTAACAGATACATAATAAATAACTTAAACACGAGATTTAAAAACTATTTTTGTAGGAATAACACGATAGTGGAGGTGAAAGGTATCTGGAACAGCAGTGTGAGCAGCTCTGAGGGCAGTGTCAGTTTGTGCACTTCTTGAAATAGCTCATGCACTGTTAATGATACATGTATTATGGCTGATAACTTTGAATAGCCCCCACTCTGCAGCTGAAAACTCCTGCAAGTCTGTGTCCTAGCCCATGACTATTTAAATCGTGTGCTATAAATTCAACGTGATATTTTGGGCTGAGTAAGAATTCCTTCAGATTTGGGGTTTTGGCCTTGACTCGGCACTATTAAAAAAGAAAATACATGGTAACAGTATTGATACCATACAAACATTTTGTACTAAAATAGTGTCATACATGTTTCAAGGAATTTTGATTTAAAAAATCATCTCTGTTAAAAAAAAAGTTCTTATTTATACATATATAAATACATATACATTATATATATATAAAATAAATATGCATTTGAAACTCTATTTATTGGCTGGTTTTTAATTGTATCGATCATCCTGCATAGCACTGATTTCAGCAGAGCTTTGCTGCTTTATCCTACCCAAAGGCCTGGCCCATAGGCTGAAGGAGTGTAACTTACATAGGTGTCACTTACATAGGATGCACGCAAAGACTGCTGTTGCCATAACAATGAACTTTGCTATTGTTCCTCATGACTGAACTTAGACTGAAAAAATATTTTGAACACTTTTTTTTGTATTGAAATTTTGGCTGATGTCAAAGCCATCTGCACACTGCTCCAGCGGTGCTTGATAAAATGAACATTAGGGAAACAAGAGATTATAAATTGACATAATGGCAAATGTGACTCTAAAAATGCTGAAACTATTCAAACTATTTTTAACCTATTCAGTTATTTTGGGCCATTATGAATTATTCATGCAACAAGGTATCATAAAATTAAATTTAACAGAAAGTAACTATCTTGCACAGGCAACCTATTGTTCCTTTGCTTTTGCAGTGTGATTCTTTTTGTCTTAATTTATCAGTTTAAAAATAATTATCTAGTTGTCTATGCTTACGCTATAGTCAAGGAATGAGATAGGTGGGATGAATGTTCCTCTGAAGACATTTATCTTTTTTCAATTGGCAATAGAGAAACCTGGAGGACCCAGCTAGTTTGGGCTAACTTCTGGTAATTATGTTGGGGAAGATAAACCCCACTGTAATTTACAGTTCATATGCCATCTGCTCATTGGCATTTTGCTCTTCCGGAGGAACAACAGGAAGAATCTCACTGATTTTTTATTTTCCTTTTCAGTGTAGAGGTTTTTAATTCTTCCTGTAGCACTTGCAATTTATTGCCAGAGAGGAACAGTGAGACCAGCTGCGACCTCCTCTGCATGAATGTCATAGGACTTTGCTAGGTGAATTTGATGAAGAACTAGACCACGCCTTTAGAAAAATTACTCAAACTTGAGGTAAAGGTGTTAAAAGTATATGACTGTCATATTTTACCTGAAAGGCTTGAGTCTCAGCTTCTAGCTGTAGCACCTTATCAAAACTTTGTTAGATTGGATGCCACTCCATTATCGGCTTGTTTACCCTTATGCACTAAGCTCAGCTCTTAGCCCTTTTTTCATAAGCTTAATCACTTCAGGTCTTTGTTTCATTCATTGCAGGATGTGTTTTCCAATACTTTAACATTTTTCATGGTTCTGATGTGATTCCTTGTCAAAATGTGGATACTTGCACTGGACTGTATTGTAGTGCCAGTTCTAGAGTCGATAGTTTCCCCACTGTGTTATCTATCCCTCTTGGGTAGAACAGTTTTTGTAGCTCATATTCAGCAGATTATCCACTATTTTCAGAGTTATTTTTTTTTCCAAAATGTTGTTTCCATTCCTATAAGACTGACATCTGGATTCGTGTCCTGTTTCTATATTATGGCATTTTTAAATGGACAAGTTTGGCCTGAACCCTCTTTTACCAACCTCTTGTCTATGATCTACCATCTGCTTTATTTGCAGTTCCTCTAACATCTGTACACCCACAAGCTTGATCAGTATCACTTTCATACTGATTCAACAGTAAAAATGTTACATAGTATGAGGATAAAAGACAAATTCTAGGAAAGGCAAACTAGGACATAACGACTCTGTAGGTTCATTGCTTAGGATCCCAAACTTGTCTTTCAGGTCTGTCTTTTCACACAGAATTTATGTTTCTATAATTTCAAATGTGCAATTTAACAAATGGAAGTGGCAGTTTGAATAACATGAAGGTCCCACATTAAAGTTGTATCAGTTTCTCTTTGCATCCAGTTAGTTGCTTATGGTACATGACTCCTGAGTTGGTCCTTTGTCATGGACCATTTAGGTATATTCACCTGTAATGGCTGGATATGAGGGGTGAATAGTGGGCTATTGGCTAGATTACAGGCATGAAGCTTTGTACTCCTTCTCCTTGCCTTTGCTTGGGTGGCTGTACATGCAGTGTAAGTTGCTGTGTGTATCCTGCTGCAAACAGAGCATTTTTTCACAGGTGATACTGGGTAAGTTCTTTTTCAGTATTGCATCAAAGTGAAATGACCCCAAGCATCTTTTGGGCTTTGCTGCAGTGTACTTGCTGCTTACAACAGTCTGGTGGTGAAGTGAGCTCTTGTATGGCTTTTATAACCTCTAAAATAACCACACAGGCAAACTATGTATAAAGATCTACCTATGTTGCAAATGCTGTGTTCACATTTAAAAGGTCTCAAATCTCACAGTTTTTGGTTTTTGGGTGCTGTTTTGGCTTTATTAACTAATGCATACGTTCCTCTAGGGTCAAAATCAAACCTGTTTTACTGAATGAATGATGGGGAAGAAACTTTCAACTTATATAAAAATTGATATCAATTCACTCTGAACTCCTTCCTTATTAGTAACATGATGAAGGATTAAAAGGCTACTGCTGTATGTTTCCCTTGTAAGTTTTTGCTGTAACAAAGATAGATGGTCATGCTATTGTGCTGAAAAATGTCTGACTGTTACATGAAATTGTTAAAGGGAACACTCTGAGTAAGTTTGTTTTATTGAGAAATGATCCATCTCTAAAAAATAATAGAAATCCCTCATTATCCAGAAAAAGGAGGAACTTTGCAGCTTGCAGTGTCTTACATCTAAGCTCTCTGTTTTAAGTTCCACACAGGTGACTGGTGACATTTATTTAGCTCTGTTTTAACACGTTTCCTTTCAGCAATGCTATCTGCCCATCAGGAATCAAAGCAAATCCAGATGGCTCAAGAACAGATGGCTTATGGTTTAAGAAGCATGGGTCAGATTCAGTTATACAGCCTACCAAGTTCACAGGAGTTCTCTTCTTACTTCTAGAGATTTTGAATTGCTGAATAATGATTTTTCTTTGCTTTGCTTTTGTCAGGCTGTGAAAGTTAGCATGCATGAAAGAGTGAAATCAGAAGGTGCTGTAGGAGGAAAAGTTCAACATGCTCTGCTCAAGGGAAAGAATGAATTTCTGATATGGTAAAAAAAAAAAAAAAAAAAAAAAAGTGGTTGCAAAGCCAGAGATCTGAGAGTTATTTCAAAATTCTGCTTTGCTTTGAAATTTGAACCAGGCTCCTGGAATAAGTCTGATAAGCAGTGCTGGAGACAGCCATGATGTTGCCAGGGAAGAAGAGAAAGGGGGAATCCAGCAACATCACAGCCACTTCCCTGTTACACGACCAGTAATACGTCTCACAGGTAGAGGAGACAAATTCATGCCTGATTATGCCTGACTTGTTTGCAGCCATTTAACTGTGATACAGAACACTAGCAGCTACTGTAGGTCACAGCAGTTATATATTACAGTAATGACTCAAGGTAGACTCTGCTTCAGAGGTGTAAAGGGCATTTTACACAGACCACAGCAGTCAAGCTCATTCTCTTACCCCAAATTTGTATCATGTCTTGAAGTCAGTGTTCATCACCACTCTTCACTGCCTACCTCTGCTCTAAAGAGGTAAAACATGGAAAAGAGCACAATGATATGAAGTATACACGTTTCAGGTGTTTCCACATCCAAGAGGTAATTAAAGAACAGGACTGTACTAGTACAGTCATAAGACTACTGCACATTACAGTATGTATGTAATACCAGTAGAGATAATGTGCCTTGTTTTTGAAGTACATGTAATGAGAGAATCCACACAGTGTTTTTCATCAGTAAACCCCAACTGTAGTACATACAAAGTCAGAAACGCTATCCCTACAATACAGATGGACAAAGAGGCACAGGGAAGTAAAGCAATATATTCTTTCAAGATTGTGCAGTAGAACAGTATTTGGAAAAGAAGCTGTCACTCTTAAGTCTTACTTCAGTGCTCTGTTTATAGGCCATAAAAGGGAATGAGTGCAGTGTTTTTACTTCTCAACAGCTGTTGTAGAAATGGGGAGTTTCAGGAGGGAGTTCAATGAGTGAGAAGACTAAAAGGTAATTCTACAGAACTAAACTTTTTATATATTTGGCTTCTCTCCTATTGAGGACTCGGTTGTTCCCTTTTGTTCTGGGTTCTTCATCTAAAGTTTGGAGTAAAAAGAGCACTTTGCTGAATGCAGCCCAGGATACTGTTAGCCTACTTTGCAGCAAGGGCATACTGTTGGCTCATGTTCAACTTGGCTTCCACAAGGACTCTCAGGGACTTTTCTGACAGGCTTCTTTTCCAGCTGGGCAGTCCCCAGCATGTGCTGGTGCATGGGGTTGTTCCTCCACAGTTGCAGGACTTTGCACTTCCTGTTGTTGAACTGCATGAGGTTCCTGCCAGCTCACCTTCTCCAGCCTGTTCAGGTCCCTCTGGATGGCAGCACAACCCTTTGGTATATCCGTCACTCCTTCCAGTTTCGTGGTATCTGCAGTCTTACTGAGGGTACTCTCTGCCTCGTCATTCAGATAATTAATGAAGACGTTCAACAGGACTTGACTCAGTATTGACCCCTGGGCTTCTCTGCTTGTTACTCTGCTTGGCCTCCAACTAGACTTTGCACCATTACATCATATTTTAGCTATATCTGGATTGCTTCTCATACTTACCTGTAGATGTTAAACTAATAAGGAACAAAGAAACCAAAGGGAAGAGGAAAGGGAAGAGGAAAGAGAAAAGGAAATGGAAGAGGAAAGAGAAGAGGAAAGGTAAAAGAAGCTCCCATATAGAAGCTGAATATGATAACACTATTGTCTTACATTTGTTATCTACTGAAAATTACTTAATATCTCCATTTGGTCCCCATCTTCTCTCTTGGTTTCCAGTCCTTTAGTGGAAGAAGAGACTTAGCTGGAGGAATACTACCTCCAGGAAAACACTCAGGAATCATCACAAGCAGTTAACAAGCAGCACAAGCAAGTTATCAAGAGCTTTAAGGTACTATATTTTTTGAGTGAGGGCCACACTATCTCACCCTGGTACTAAAGACATAATAAGGATTATTTAATAATCAGAGTCTCATCTGAGCTTGAGGACCAAGCCTCTGATGTTAGTTCTTATACACAACATGGTCTTGTTACTAACAGCACATAACAGCAAACAGGAGGATTGTACAGAATTAGTCCCTTATGTGACTGAACTTTAAAAAACATCTTATCTGCCAGGAAATGCCAGTAATACTGTTTCAGTTTCAGAAATCTTGCTCTTACTGTACATATAATCAATGCATTTGTGAATATCTGCTATAGTCCCTAGTGCATCCTTTTCTCCCAGACACATAACCAGAACAAATGTTCATCTGCTGCAGAGAGGCTTGATGCTGACATGACATGGATTTACAGGAGCATATCTGGTAGAGCAGCACGAGAAACATGTGTTCCACATAGCTCTAGCTAATATTCTCAGTCTCTTGGTTTTTATAAGATTTCTAAGATTTCTAAATGTCATCCCAACTATAAATTAGACCATTCAGAGAGTTACACATCCCTTAACTTCTCCCTTCCTCTCTGTCAGATATTTTCGGCAAGCAGAATTAAATGCTGCCGGGTAAGAATTATAGAGTATTATATCCACTTTGCATAATTTACTATAAAAGATGAAAATTAAAGGAAAATGAGAAGTACAAAAACTGCATCATAAAAAACCCTCCAATCCTGTATGGCAAACTGATTTTAAAATATTTCTGTTGTCTTCACAGAGCTTTCTTTTCTTTTCTTTTCTTTTCTTTTCTTTTCTTTTCTTTTTTCTTTTTTATATATATACATATATATATATTTTAATTTCGATTAAATAGTTCTCCTCACCAAGACCTTTTTTTCCTAGACTGTTGGTATTTCTTTAAAAACAAGTGAAATAACTATAGTCACAGATAATATAGTTAGAAGGACTCATATGATAAGATACTATGACCTTTTGGATGCACAAGCTGTAGAGTTTTCCTCATAAAATGAATCAAAACATTCCTTGTGTAGTAAGTCTATATTGAAAAATGGTATGTAGTGCAGGGTTACACAAATGAGCTCTAAACAAATTTGCTTGGGTTTCAGCTGCTTTGTATCAATGTTAACTGAGCCCCATCAAGGCTAATGAGCTCTGCTGAGAAGCAGATGGCATTAACTTAGGTAAAGCACCTGGCTACTGTGGTATTTTCTTAGTCCTAATTTCATAATTTGGATACTGTACCGATTTTAAGCAGTTAAAGATCTGTTACATATATTTTGAATATTGTTTGAATATTTAGGCTTTGGAATTAAATCATTCAGAATCAAGTTTACCTGTACTCTGTGTATTTATACATATGGTGTATAATGAACAGAATATGTCATTTTAACAGCTATTTACCTCAGTGAAAGTAATTGTACTTGATGGCGAGGGAAGTATAGACCCTGAATTTACCTATCAGAATATTATTTAAGATAATGTAGAATTCTCTGGCAAACTCACAGCTTCCATAAATACACTTCCTAATGTATTTCCCAATAAGTGGCTTTATTTTTTTTATTTTATTATTTTTTTTAATGTGAGTAAAGCCTTACTTATCCTAAGGTATAGCCTGGCAGAAAATTGAGAAGAGTATGTCATAAATGATCTTAGAAGCAGATATATGTTTCAACCCTGCTATACATACAGCCTGTGGACATTGTAAAAGACCAAATTTTCAGTTGCTTGTTTTTGGATAAGCACAAAGAGGAGAGTCAGTGTGCTGCTGACATTCCGGGATATTCTTTTGGTTTTCTGCGTGAATTGTTGTATTGTATCTATCTCAGCGTTTTATCCTAGCTGAATGGCAAAAGCTGCATCTGCACCAAAGATCTAGCAGAAACACCTTCTTTGAACTTCCAATAAAAGTGGTAAAGACAAGCGGGCCCTATGTCCTATGCAGGTCAAAAACTAAAGATATTTAGTAGAAACTTTATGGAGACTTGTACATACATAGATGTCATTTTTAAAAGGAAGAACCTGTAAACGTCTAAAATTATATTCTTGATATTTGATTTCTCTGACTTTAAAGTTGTTGGGAAATGCTTTGCAGATCAACAGCAAGGAAATGCGCACATGGGGTGTATCCAGGATCACCTGGGGGTGATCTAGTCTACAGATTTATATTGAGTATATAAACCTAGCCTACAGATTCTCATAGAAAAGGACATTGACCATGGAAATGACCAATATAAAGGACATTCTTTGACATCCTCTCCCCTTACACATTTCAGAGATAAAAAGCCTGCCTATAGTAACACATATATTCTTCTCAATAATAGGAAAGGAAGAGCGAAGCCATCAGAAATTTTCAGTTATTTCTTATTTTTACTAGGTGTACTGAGATACTACAGTGATGGTGGTCAAACAGGGGCCCCTCTAGACGTAACTGCATAGAGAGACAGACAGACTTCTCTCCCAGATGGTTCAACCCCCACAGCTACCAAATGTTTGGCCTTATGACAAAATCTAAAGCTGTATGGGTGTTATATGCAGAAACATAACACTCCATGTCTTCTCTGCCTCAAAACAAGAAATGTACTTATATCTAAAGACAAAAACACATTGGCATGCATATGAAATTGAGTGCCGAAAATCACTAGTCTTTTGGAAAATGCAATTATGTGCACAGAAAGTATGTGGGGGTGTAAGAGCTTGAGAGACAGAGCCACATGGCGTGGCTGTTTTCAAGTCCTCCACGCTTTTTCAGTTTGAATCCCTCTTACTTCTCAGAAACTCTTTTCCATAGCAGGTGTCACCTCCTTTGGGCATCTCTAATTTGTCAAATTGGAAACATCACCAAGATTTCGATTTTTTGGCTTGTACCCAAAGGATGGGAGTTGCATTACTGTCTTATCCAGGACAGTCAGCTAAACAACAATTTTCTGTATTGTAGCTTTTTTAACCTTATCACAATAAACTCCAGTGAAATAATGGAATTCTTTTCTTGAGCTCAGGCAATTTATGTGTTACATATTGAAGCACTGAGAATAGATTAATAATTTTCAGTCGAAGGACCATAATGACCAGCTGTTCAGCTATGTGAATTCTCAAATAGTACAAGTTGTGGAACACAACCCAACAATCCTTTGTCAGATCAGGCCAGGTAACACCAAGTTAAGCTGAAGTGTACCTTTTAGAAAGGTATGCTCTAATAGTCTGGAGATTTGAAGTGAGAAAAATGTCACACAGTCTTTTATAAGGTCTTCCAGTGCCTAATTGTGGTCTCCTTTCCCTCATGAAAGCTTACTGCAGCGGAATTCCTATTATCTACATTATTGTCCTCTGGAATAACAATACGTAAGGAAAAATCAAACAAATTCTCAATCCTGTATCAGCAGTTCTTCAAATCCTGCACAATTTTGTATGTGCCCAGATGTTGTGATGGGCACATCACAAATATCCAGAGATTGTTTCCGAGGTGCCTCCAGGTACCTCATACACAACTATAGCATATGCCAGCCAGCTTTACTGGCTGAATGCAGGTAGCACAAGCAATAGTAACAATGCAAATGTGATGGCACAGGCTTTGTCCAGGCTTGGCCATGATGCAGATCACATATCCCCAGGCTCTGCTGAGTCCCTCCTCTGGATGCCAGCCCATTGCTGCACATGCTGCTTAGCTGACAGCAAAGGGATGCAGGGCCAGGCTGAGGCTGTTCTGCATCATGGCCAAAAGTTGGCAGTGACATAGAGGAGTCCCCAGAGGTTCATGGTGTGGATGATGAGCAAACTGTCCTGGGAGGCTTGCTGAATGTCTGGACCAATGTGGCTGAACTCACTAGTACTACTGCCTGCAAGGAGAGCTGGGTGGGGATAAAGTGACCAGGTTCTTCTCTTTCCTCTTCCTCTTATCCACTCACCACTGCTCACTTATCTTTCTCCTTTTCTCAGAAAAAACACAAACAGACAAGAAGGCCCTCTTTAATAAGTGGGAAACTGGGGATCTTGACTGTCTGAGTCATGTGTGGTACTGCTTGTGCTGCCCTTTAGGCTGGGATTAGAGTCTTGTTAACTCATGAAAACCAAAACAGCTTTTCTCTTGTATTTTAGACTGACTTTTCCTCTAGTCTGTTCTGTCTGTTAAGGCATGCTTTGCCTAACTCTAAACCTGCTGCATGCCACCATCGCACCTTATTTTGCCTTTTGTGGCAAAATATGGTAGATACATGCTCTGAAGCAGAAAAAACCTGTGCCTCTTGCATAAGGAGGTTCTTATTTCTACATTTCCTTGGAAGAAAATTAGATTTGCAGCATTGGTTACATTAACTGTTGTGAATGTAAGGAATGTTTGAGGGGAATTTAATAATTAAGCTGATTTCAAGGACCTATCAACAAGACTGGCTACACTTCAGCTCCATAGTGGAGCCACTTGAGTAGAGTGTGTTCACAAATATATGATGAAGTTGACAGATTACAGCACGGTTGCAATTACTATAGATTAAAACAGAGTAGGCAATAAAAATGCAAACACTCTGAAGCATTTTAATAAGAGTACACTAAATCATCTTCAAAGAGCTTTCAGCAACACATGCCACAAGGATTTTGGGTGGCTTATCTAAACTGTCCTGTGCAATATTACCCATTCCTCAACTTCTCTATGAGAAGGCTTGATCTTTGCTGAAAGATTGAGGTTTGCTGTTCTCTGAATTCTCCAGAACGTTTCTTTACATCACTCTGAAGAAGCTCTCTATTAAGGCTATATTAGACATGGAGCTTGATATGAAGACATTTGAAATCAGTTGCAGACTATGGAGCTGGATGAATGTTTATCACCATGGTAGTCATTAAGATGAAAATACTGAATGGAGGATATATAGCTACATCACTGTGCATTGAGTTAAATGCATACCACCTTCTTGTCAAGGAATGAACTGCATATTGCATAGATAACCACGGGATTTTTATTTTTTGGGTGGACATTTTAACAAATTAGTTTGCATTTTGCAGAGTTGCCAAACTTTCCTTTGGCACAAAATAGTGTAAGCTTTTTGGCTTTGTTTATAGACTGTTTGGCAGCAGGAGTGTTTTTTTTTGTTTGTTTTTTTTTTCACTGAAGGCAAGATCTGAACAATTTATGATCTTCAGGAACAACAGTCTCTGAACAAAGCTTGCTCTTCATTTCTCTAACGTCATTGCTAGACAGCAAATCATGTCCAAATGGTTCCCCTTGATTGCTAATACCTGCTGCATGCAAAAATGTTGTCTAATAATGCAACATGAATATGGACAGCAGTTTTGTTAGAAACAATCAAACAATTTATTTATTTATTTATTTGAGGGGGGTGGTGGTGTTAGCACCTGGCAGTGAGTTGCTTCAACATATTATGCACCAGCAGTCATGCTGAGCAAAGTGATGAGTCAGTCAAGCCCTGAAAGGTTCCTGCAGGGTGACCATATCTGCTCACAGCCATCGCTGTTGGTAACGGCATAAAATGAAATAGAAAATGCCCAGGCCAGGTTCTCATGCCAGCCTGTGTAGGGCTTTGCCACCTGTCTCAGCCTTTAGGGCAGTAATTCTCAAAGCAGTATCTAAAAGGTGGTCTGTAAAGGGAATGCAGCCTTTTAAAACCTTCATCCCCGCTCATAGTCCCATGCATTCCCAAAAGGAGGCAAAGCTGAAGCAGAGGAAAGCAGAAGTAAAAAATTCACACTCAACATTCCAGCTGTTAAAAAATTGCCAGTGCCATTATACAAGATGATCACTGCTTTTTTTTTTTTTTTTAGCTATTTTTTTTCCCTCTAAAACAAAGGTGATAGTCTCTGGGGTTTAAAGTTTAAAGGTCAAAGCATATCACATATTATATACTCTTTAGAGCATATGATCCCTAGAGCAAACCTTTGGCAAGGTTTGACTAATTGTTTTTGAAATATTACAAAAGCATCCTAAATAGTCTACTGTTCCTCAACAGGCTTCTGGTAACACCTTTTAAACTGATAGCATCATTGAATTTCAAGTGAACTACAACTAATTCAGACTAACTTCAGTTGCAGCATCAGTTACTTTAAAGCTTCAGCATGGCTCTTCTTTGGCTGATGAAGCAACTTTCAAGATTGCATTTGTCACAATCAATGAAGGACAAATTTTTTCTTCATTAGTTTTCCCAAGAAGCCCTAATCTCACTGTTGCCAGTTTGAACGGTTCCTCAGGTTGCACAGAATTAAAGTGTTTGTACATTTAGCACTTATAAGATTCAGAGCTTCTGATGCAATACATATGAGTCATGTATTTCAGTCTTCCCGCCCCCCCCACCCCCCCCGAGATTCTGGCCAAACAAGGAGATCTTTCTTTCTCTGCTTCTGCTTCTTCTTCTTCTTCTTCTTCTTCTTCTTCTTCTTCTTCTTCTTCTTCCTTCCTTCCTTTACTTATTTATTTATTTTTGAGGATGCCTCAACTTTGAAACTTTGTCCTCAAGAGAAGTCATCCCACTATTTAAAAATCATGTGCTTCTGATTGTTTAAATCATAGATTTAAGGACTGTATTTTAGTCTTTTTTTTTTTTTTTTAGTTTATATTTTTTAGTTTAGTTTAGTTTTAGTCCATTTTTTAGTTTATATTATAGATTTGAGGGACTGTATTATTCTTAAAATCAGAATGAAAAAATTGGCTGTCAGCACTGATTCCAGAAGTGCTACAGCCTGAAATGTCTCACAGAAATACCAAATGAGGAGAGAAGAACAGGGGCAGGTGAGGAAAAAGAGCAGTCTGTTATGATGTAACAGAGCAGATCACTTCCCTTGCATGCTGTTGAAGGACACTGGCTGCAAAGGACAGAGGAAATTCCAATTTTGTTTTGGAACACTATGTCTGAAAACCAGAATTGGTAGTTTATCTCATATGACAAGCACATATAATAGGCATTTCCCTACAACCACGATAATAAAGAATCATTTGGAAAAATATACCTTACTCAGAGAAGAAGGAAAGACCAAGGTAGTGAAAGGCAGGAGATGAATAAGAACTGCCAAGCAAAGAAAATTTCACATTTAATAATTGTTTTATTTAATACAAGTTTTTGCATAATGTCCATCCTCAGTTGATAACAGGAAGTCATGTCAAAGGGGAAATTTCAGGTTTGCAAATAACTGGCAAGTCTTTCCCATACTAGTTAATAAAAAGAGACTTCTATTTTCTTAGTTTCTTTATTCATATTGTGCAGCTATTATACATTTGAAAAACAAACAAACAAAAAAACAAACAAAAACAATTAGCCTAACTTTTAACACCTTAAGAACATGCTTTATTTTTTAATAATGCTCAGAACTTATTTAACAGTACATAGAGAGAGATACAGAAAGAAACCATGCTGGATAATTTGAAGTATTCACACTAGGAAATGACATCAAGGTTGGATATACACGTGTTGCTGTGGGTCCAGACTTTTTAAAGACAATGGGAACTCTATTTAGACTTCATTGTGAGATAGCTTGAAGTATTAGCTGAGCCAAATGTTTACTGGCATTAACATATAGACATGATTTTTTATTTTTATTTTTTTTCATTTTTGATGCCAAATCTAAAATTGGGAGGGGATCTATTTTAGGTTATTCTTGTCATCAAAATGTACTTGAATCTCTGAATAAGTATTGGAAGCATTACCCATTATACTTGGTCATTTGCCAAATCAGTAGCTGCGTGCTGCAGTATTTGAATCAAGTTCAGCAAACGTATAAAGTGGTAATATATCCTATGCTTACAAAAGATAGACTGCACCTAAAAATAAAATTGCTATGATAAAACATTCTTGTAATTAAGGAAAACTGTTCCAGAGATTATTTTGTGGGAATGCATCATTTGACTGTGAGGCTTCACCTCTGTGTGTCTTCCCTCTATGCATCCCTCTGCCTACACATCCATCCTAACTGTACTTTGCACTGGGCAGCATCTTTCTGTAGCTCCAAAGACTGTTGCAGTCATTTGGGGTGATGTAAACTGGTTGCTCATGAGAGCAGCTGTCAAGCTGTATCTGCAAATCTTCTCTAGTGGTGATAGACAAGCATCACCTGGGGAAACACTGAGATCCAACAGACTCCACAGTAATGTAATGTGATGTTGTAGCAAATGTGAAAGCTAGATAGCTAATGGCTTTAATTCAGACAAGTGCATCTGATAGTAAAAGAGCATCAGTCTCTGAAAATCAATAGGAAAGACTCAGCTTGAGCTGATTGTGTAGAGAGGCATGGGGGAAGAAAAGGATGTCAACTGGGGAAAAAACTAGATTGCTGTTGTGAGCTATACTCCTTGCCAAGTCTCAGGTGTCTGTCTCAAAAGTGTAGGGTATTTGATGATGATGATGATGATGATGATGATAATAATAATAATAATAATAATAATAATAATATGACACAGCAAAGCAATTTCCCCCTAGCCTCATTCTCACAAATAGCCAAATCTGGGTTTGGCTGAAATTTAAAAAGAAACGTTCACCAAAAGCAGCCTGAAGTAGCTATGCATCTTAGGAAGCTTTGGCACGGATGGCTAAAGTTAAATCATGTTTAAAATTTTAAAATAGGCTCAGGTGTTTTGAATGTTAGGAAGTGATGCTCTCACCACCAATAATTAAATAGGATTAATTATGTTGCATTTCTTGGCTTGTGGTTAGTATTTGCTGATACTCTAAGCAATATATACAGTAGAGACTTTAATGACTTTTTAAAAAATAAGCTTCTTCCCTGAGAATTAACTCAAAAGCAGATACTATGGGATTTGATATTTATTGTCTACCTTGAAAGGAAAATTGAACCACAAGTGACAAGTATGATTTTTTTTTTTTACTTTATTCATAGTGGAAGATGTTCTGTTACACAGTTGATAAGGCTAGGAAAAGAACTTACACAGAATAGACTTTTTTTTTTTCCCTTTTCTTCAAGAAAACTGCCTATTTTTACTTATTTTTCCTTTTAAATTTTAGTTACCAGCCCTGGGAATTCAAGCAGGGAATCAGATTGGGGTTTAGTAGATCCTCAGAAGTGCAAGACTGCTCAATTCAGAATGTCTCCTCATTACACATGGGCAAATCTTGCTCTCAAAGAGAAAACAGTGCCACAGAAAAAGTAACATCAAGCTGCTATGAGTAATCAGATTAATCAGTGCTGGAGGCAGTCAGTGGCAACTGAAAGAAAAGGAAACAGTTTACGTGGAGACTATTCATGAAGCTGCACTTGTTCCTTTTTATCTATGTGTCTGTAGATGGACCCATGTACTTATAATGCCACGACAGATAAAGGGAAGGAAGACCCATTTCAAGAGTTGTATTTAGCTCAGGGTAAGGAGTGTAGACATGGGGGAAGGCTAGAAAAAGCAGCAATGAATCCACTGCTTCCCAGACAAATCTGCTTGTAAAAAAGGTGACTGGTACACCACACTTACTTACTCCCCAGCACTATCTTACTCCTTCATCCTTTGTTGACTTGAGAAGATTAGATCACTTCTCAAACATATACCCTCTGATTCAACAGTTGCTTTCTAATGCTGGATTTTACCTGGCCCCAAATCAACACCACACCTATGGAGCACTCAAAACTACTTTAAATAAAGTTTGCCTCAGTATGCTTGTGGGCAGTTATTACTGATGTCATAGCTAGGACAGCTAAGTGCATCAAATGGATAAATTCAGATGAGCGGAAAAAAAAGTGCCATAGGTAGTGGTTGAAGCTGGCTATAGATCATCACAGCTTTCAAATAACAACCAGATACCTATATGAGGCTAAATGCTGGCTGTTTCAACACCCAGAGAATTTAATGAACTACTGAATTATGGAAACTTACATAGTGATTTATAAAAATCACTGTAGATTCTTAGACTTCTTCGATTTCTACTGTGGAGATCACTCACAATGAAAGAAACCTTCACATGGTGGAGGAAGTGTTTTTGGAAAACTGATGCTGAAGAAGTCTGTGACTTCAAGCTGACTTTGTGGACTTAACAGTTTATGTTAAAGTATGGACCCAGGATTAGGCTTCAGTTTCACAATAATCTTCTATTTCACAATAAATTTAGAAGGTAACTTTCTACTGTTGTTTACTAAAAAGATAAACCCATGACCTTCTATTCAGTTAGGTTGTACTAAATCATTCAATTCTGTTTGAAAAGATAAAAATGTGACAGTTGTTTTTATCCTGAGGTGTGAAACATGATTTAAAAAGCCGATGGATGCATGACTACCATTCTCTAGAAATCTGCAATCACTTCAAATTTTTAGCATCGTGTATTTGTGTATTCAGATAACATATAATAGCTGCTATTTAAAAGCAAAACAAAATAAAAAAATCCTCAAGGATTTAATGCAATGATTTCCTAAATTGATATTTTCTTGAAAATACTGACAGGGAGATTTTGCATATTGAGGGTATATATCAATATACATCTGATTTTCTGTCCAATGAGAAAGAGAGCACCTCCCAGGAAATGTAGGCTTGAATTGGTGGCCCTGGAAGTGAGAGGACATGGGTCTTGCCTTTCAGCTCAGCAAACTGTCTCAGAAAATGTGAGGTTGTAAGGTCCAGCAGATGACTTTCTCAGAGTACAGGATTTGCAATATAAAAGCAATTCACATCAGCATTTGAAGCTTGCCTGCATTTGTAGATACCTGCTAGCTTGAAACACTGGGTTTTACTTTCTTTATCATCTGATTCCAGAGGTCCATGCCCAACCCCTACAAAACTGAAAACAAAATGTGTTAAGGATTTAAACCCTTCAAAAATCTTGTGTTTCATATTTTATCTTTATATTTCCAAGGAGATGTAATATATTTTTTTTACTGTACAATGTGGAAAAAATGCATGCAGGTACACATGAGTATATGAAAGCATGTGGAAATGTATCAGGAGAATAGATCCTCAAAGCTAGACTGAGCCTAAACTCTGTCCTGCAACTCTGTCTGGGTTAGTTCTTTGGTTTCTGAAAGACTCCAGAGATGCTGAGCCAGTACCCAAGCATTGTGTCTCATTTTAGTGTTTCTGTGGAGGTTTCATCTACATTCAGGGGGCAGGATCAAATGGGAAGAAGAAAGGAGACTGGCCCAGAGGAAACACCTATCTGGATGATAGGATATTAATAGCTTTCAGACTGTGGCTTTTGAGTAGGGAATAATCAATTTCAAAAGTTAAATATTCTAATAAGATAACTGATTTCCCTGCCCCACATAGAGTTTTTAAAATTAGGCCTGAAAATCAATACCTATATTTGTTTAAGCACAATTTTTTTTTCTTGCTAAATAAAGAACCACCAGTTTTCAATCTTTCTTTAGGGCTTGCAGAGACTCTTTTTATGTCATATTTCTTATGACTGGACTAAGCAATGAGTAACTCACTGGTAACTCACTGATTTTTTTACAGCTGTCTGTTTTAACCTCAAGTTAGGGCTTAGCTTTAGGATATAGATCAGCATAACAGGTTGCCTTGCATCACCAGAGTTCTATTAGGGGTCCATATGCATACTGTTGGCCAATAGCAATTCAAAATGCTATGAACTTCATTTCACCATCTTTCACTGTCATAATTCTTTCTACCAGCTTCTTTGCAATTCTGAATGTAAACGATCAGTTCAACAGCTGGATCCCATAAAGTACTTAACCAATGCAGTGTAAATGTGCTAACAAAGACCTTTTCACTGTCTAGCTCTCATGGTGGAGTCCAGAGACTGAAGTTTATGTTCCCAATGTGGTGCATGAGGAAAGCTAAGTAAAGATGTTCTGAAGAGCAGTTGTGTTGAGAATGGAGGTGTCTTTGCTAGACCAGGACTTCTCATACTTTCCTGTAATGTCAATTAGCTGAATTTTCTTTCAGCTAATGACTGGATGAAAGAATCTTGGATGCTTTACCTCTTCATTCTCAGTGAAGAGTCACAATACGATGCCAACTTCTTACTAGATTGACCTGATTTCTTGAAGACGGTGCAGTAGGAAGAAAACAGAAATGTAGTCAAACCCATCAGAGCAGATGACATGTAATTTCTAGATAAGTTCAACATGTATGTAGAAATCTGGTACTTGACCTTTGATATTCTGTCTAGGGGAAAGAACAGGGGGAAAAAAAATAAAAAACCCTCTTACACCTGAATCAGACCTTCATTGCAAACTGAAGTAAAGCAGACCTCCTTTAACAAAGGATGCATGCAAATGCAAGGTCCCAGTTCTATATGGAACTCCCTGATCTATGGCAAGGAGTCAGATGCATAAAATGACTGTGTGTAATTTAAATGACAAAATATCACAGAGTGTATGTGAATAAAAGATGAGCAAACTGCAATCGTTTTTCACTTTCTGACACTCTGCTATTTGCTGGGGGAGTCCTGAATTGTTGTTGAAATACGAAGAGAGGAACAAAAATGCGAAATCATCACAATGCATGGAAGTAAGAGTGATTTTGCTTTACTGAACAGAATATAATTTTAAAGTACAGCCAAGTAAAGTCTATATCTGATATGGTTTGGTCAAATATTTGTTCTCTCTTCTTTGACAGTAGGTGTCTAACCTTCTATTGAGCATGCACAGAGGTTGCATATATTTTTTTACCATAAAGTTAATGGGAGTTCTGGAAAAACCCATGCATCAGTGGGCCTGGGTAAATGCTGACTGCTCATGACCCTGTGTAGATTCTTTAATGCATAGGAGATAAAGACAAGCATTTTATGCTTACTTGCTCATAGAAATGAGGCAGATTCTTTTTTTCTTTTTTTAATCAATGTATAAAAGAATGCTGACATACTGTCACCTCATCACCTCTGATTTTGTAGAGAACAATAAGTGGAAAAAGATTTCAAATAAACACACATCAGTTGTTGGTGTGAGTCACGCTTATGAATAATCGTGATAATGAGAATGTTGTATTGTGTATGTAACGTGATATCTCTACTTCTGAAGTAGGTTATTTTCCCTTTTTACCTTTTGTCTTTTCTTTATCTGTGTAGGGGTTACAATAGCTTTATCATAAAATCCCTTTGTGTATCTGCTGCATAAAAAGTGTACAGAAGGTGAAAGAATAAGATAAAATGAATATTTTCAGTATAATCTTGTTGCAAAACCATCCCAAGGAGTTGGTAACTTTTCCTGGCTTTTGTGAGCTTTGAACCCTTTCTGCATACAGAGCTCTACCAAAAAGATAAGTGAGTGTTCCTCATTTAAAAAAAAAAAAAGGAAAATAATTGCACAGAATGTCTATGTGAAAAAAATAGGTTTCCTTTATTTTCATTACTAAAAATAATTATATTTGTACTATGAAGGTTATTACCTGACATAATTAGTAATAGAAGGCAGTAACATGAGATGAATTTTGCTACCTACCATATACTTCAGTCTACTTTAGTCTATTTGAGCAAAGACAGTTTAGACAGAGAAGCACAGAAAGTGGGCCATGTGGACACGCAGACAGACATGCAGACAGACACAAACTGAGTTCCTTCTTCCGAGCATGCCAAGTTAATGATCTCACTCCATACCTATTCAAGGGGAATAGGAAGACATAACTGCAGATAAAAGAGGGAAACATTGGTCCAAGTGGTACTGTATATCTAGATATATGTTTTGGTTTAAATGGCTCCCAGTGAAATAAGATTCTTCCTTCTGCGAGGGAACTTACATTCTTCAAAAGAATTTCTGGAGGCCACTAAAACCATTCTGGACTGACAGAAAATCACCTCAGAAGAGATTTTGACTGGTCAGTATTAACCGTAAAAAAGGTTGGTCATATAGAAACATTTTTATCTGTTATTTAGTGGAGAAGAAGAAAGAAGCTGAATCTGTATAGGAAAGCATTTCTCCTTTGCAAATAAACTTAAATCTTGTGAGGATTCTTGCACCAAAATTCTTGTAGAATATAATAGAAAACATTGGTGGTTGTTAGCTGTCACAATAGTCATTTTATACGCAGGAGAAACAAGAAAATGGAAAAAAAATAATTGGTTAATGACCATATAACTTTTAAATTCTCATGACCCAAAGATAGCGATGTGTAAAATCATTTGTTGTTGTAGCAAAATGTCAGCTTGGTACTGGTAGGCATTTAATCAGCACTCTGCTTGATACATTTAATGTGACTTCAGTGTTTTACTTGAGCCATACAGTCAAGTGATTGATGATGAATTCAGGAGAGCACAAGTGCCAGTCACAAAGAATCAGGTCTTTTTAGTGCTCACATTAGCTTGGCTCCCATGAATAATTCTCAGTCTAGCAGAAGACGTTAAATAACAGCCGTTAGCTATCGTCAGCAGCTATGGATAACTTCCAGCAAATAGCAGAAACCAATAAACACAGGTAGTACACTTTAATACATTGGGTCTAATATAGAACCTCAGCCTATTTTCTAGACTTGTTTATGTGTGAAGGCAAACGAAGTTCTCTGCTGTTTTTCCCCTCCTCTAATTAAAACTCGGATATTTTACTGCCCTATTCTGTTTCCTATTTTCAGACTACGTAATTCATCAGCCAGACCTAGACAACTCTCCCAAAATTAACTGAGGACAACAGGCAGATGCTGACAGGATGGTGGCACACTCAGAGGCCGAAGCACCAGAGCTGCTCCACACGAGCCCTGCCATGCACAACCCATACTGCCCATTTCAGTGGTGGGCTCACCAGGAGAGAGGTGGTGTGACCATGCCCCAGGACATGGCAGAAAGTGCCAGTGGAGTCAGCACCAGAAGTCAAGTTTCCTGCCTCTGGGCTCTCTGTTTTCTCTTGTATCACGTGCTCCTTGGGTCTTGCTGCAACCTGATGGTCATCTTTGTACATGCAAGCAAGAGAAGAGCAAAACTCCGGCAGTTGCAAAGCCAAACATGAAAAAATGAGGAAATGTCAGAATTAAGATATCCTTTTTTAGTGTTTAGATATCTTCCATGCACATAAGCATGCTGTCCACCCATCTATATACACACACACATATGTTTATATATATTTATACACCATAACATATCATTTATGACATCATCCCCCAATTACAGAGAGACTGTGGGACAGTAGGCTGGCTTGCCCCTGTGGCCTTGTGTTTACTTTGCAGGGGTCACTGCAGTTCTGGAAGGTTATCTACTGCTACCTTGATCAAAAAGCACTTAATCACTCTTAACAAGGTGTAAAGGATCTGGGTGAATTAAACCCTTTCTTTTTTTTCTAAAGACATGTTCAATCTCTAACTGTGTTGTCGTAGTTACAGCTGGGGAGTTTGGGAAATGTGCTGGTGAAATTGATTACTCAGACATGTGTGACTGTGATTCATCAGAGAGCTTGGAAAAGAAAGATGCACAAGTTCTCCCCCAGCCCTATCATTTCTTTCTTTATTACTGTATTTGAAACAAATCTGGGACAACAGACAAATTATTTGATTTTATGATAGCCACAGGCAGAATAAAAGATGTTCTCTTATACCTACCCGTGACAGAATTGTAGGTTAAAGATTCAATTTGAAACAATGGTTTTCCTCACTTTATTTGCTAACCATTTCAAGGGCATTACATTCTCATTTCCTTTAGGTAACCATAGTTTCTGGGGACTGGAAGATTTGTTCTCATATTAAAACAACAGGCCAGCTACTCTTAACATTTTTTTTTCAGGCAGTAGCTAGTTATCAAGTACTGTAAGGAAACTTAAAAAGACTATCATGCAATTGAGAAGCAATGCACCCTTGAGGGTTTCAGAAGATTTTTGCCTGTTGGTTAAGTCTAGCTTCTGCTACTGAACATCAAAGCTACATTACTGCTAATGCGCAAGTGTTTCATTTTCTCCCGACTAAGAGTTCTGGATGTTTCTGTGATGTATATGCATATCAGTTCCTCTTTAAAACCTTTTAAAACTGTAGAAACATTGACTTTTCTGAATGCCCACTTCACAGGCATTATCACAGCTGGCATGAAAAGTACCCTTGAGTTCTCCAGTCATGCAGTTTTCTCCACCTCTTCCCGCTAGGTCTCAGCTAGTTTCTGACTCAGACACACACCGTGCACTTTTCCCACACGCAGGCATGACCTATGACTTGAATAAAAGAAGCTGCAGTTCCCAGCTCGTAGCTCCTAGCTATTAACTGTGGGGTCTTCTGCATGCGTGATGGCAGCTCCCATTCTTAAGTGCCACTCACACTGAGAGGAAAAGGTAGTGAATAATGCAATGAGTGGGCAGTCTCCTTGAAGTATTATTCTTCAGGGCAAAATCACCACTGGTAAAACATACCTTTTGTAAACCAAAAGAAATCTTCCCCATTTTTACGGTGCCTGTCTGGCCCCTGTGTGGCAACCTTGGAAGACCAACTCCCTCTGTATTTTCCCACAGAGCCTCCCCCTGTCTTCTGTCTCCTTGCAAGAGCTGCCCTGTGCATTCCTCAGTGACTCATTGCCATTTAGTGGGCATTAAGATGTTTTTAATTGTATATAATCCTTTTGACCTCCTGCCTCCCAGCCTGCCACAGCTGAGAACCTGGAAATATGCCACTGACAAGACAGAGCTGTGGTGGCTTAGGGCAAGGCAAGGTTTGCAGGCAAAGGTAGCATTTTTTTATTGGAACAATTACTATGGTTGGAAAAAATAGATAGCTTTCAGGAATGCAAGGGCTTGTGCACATCTGAAATGGAAGATGCAGACCTCAAAGATAAATGCAAGTAGAGAGCAATTACTCTGAACTTAATTTCTTTATGTTAACAATTTAGATTACCAAAAACAGGTAGCTGATATCTGTGGAATGGAGGCAGTGGGTTAGCCCAGAGAGGGGTGATAAATTGCTAGCTCCCAAAAACCACGACCTCTGCTTTATGAGTTTATTCAAAGAGCAAAATAGCCTTCTAGAGGACACGACCATAAGAAACCATTTGACTGATTCACTGTTGCAGAAAATGTAGAAATTATGCATGAGAATGCTAGAAAAAAAGGAAGAAAAAAAAAGGGAAATAATTTCCTTTGCCTAGCCACTCCAGAATGATGAACTAAAACAAGACAGTGAATAAAATGAAATCCTTCTGAAGTATCCTTAACAGTATTGCAACAGACCCTAAAAACCTGTCATAATAACTATCACAGGCATTGAACCCCCTAGCCAACTAACATAACAATAGCTACCCCAGCCTCTAGCATGTAAGGAACCAATCAAACATTTTCAGTCATTGAACACTCTGCTAACCTAAGGTGAACAGTCTGCTGTAAAAGCCCAAATGTCTCTCTAGGGGAAAAACCAGATGGCATGTTTGTATATGAGGAATTAGAAGAACTATTTTGCCCACCCTGTCCTTCATCCTTCTTCCATAACCAGAAGTTAACTCTTATACCATTCCTCCTATTGGCAACTTCAGGAAAAAGACAAGGGAACACATTGGGTTTGAAGTCTCAAAACCCCATCTTGGACCACTATATTGACTACATCAGGAAAAGAATCAGATGAGAAATAATTAACAAACCAGCCATCGTTACAATTTCTTTTCCTGTCTCACAAAAAAAAGTCCATCCTAAATATGGAATAAAGGAAACATACAACTAACTATATGACACTATATATACAATGAAGTCAAGGAAGACTCTGCACTGGGCAGAAAACAATGCACTTGCTCCCAGTGAATGTAACAATCTCCCCACTATAATACCATTGTGGCCATCAGGAATATGTGCGTCCTGTCCATTAACCTTCCACTTTCTGATAGTACTCCAGTCTGTCCTCTCCAGTATGTTGCTGAGATGAACATCAATCTTCTGTTATCCAGACTGTATAAAACAAGAAATCATTTAGTTCATCCTCACCCAGAACAGCCTTTTTTTTTTTTTTTTTAGACAGCAGGCACAGTATAAGCATAATCCAATAATATTTTGACTTTATCCTGAACCACCTTAAAAAAAAAAGGAAGAAAAAAGAAGAAAAAAAAAAAGAAAAGAAAAAGGCATAGGGAAAATGTAAAACAAAATAAAAAAGATTCTAAGTTGTACTACTAAAGCTTAAGCCTGTATTTTACCTTATATACTTAAGTTAAAACTTTATCACTTGCACTGAAAACCTGAATTTCATCATTGATTTGTATCAAATTCAATAACGATTATCACTCCATCAAACTCCAAACTGTCTTGAGTATTCCTGCGCTGAAGTCACCTTAGACAACCTGATCATTATCAGACTCCAATTTACTAGTTGTGGTAAGAGACTCAGAGATAAATATGCTTGCCTGAAGAAAATCTGCTGCTGTCCAGAAGAGCTGGGCTTTTCTGAGACCATCTCATTTGCTCTGAAGAGATTACCCGTGGAGATCACTTTAATTGTTTAGATGTCCTGTACCCAACAAGTGTACTCTCCTGGGGTTATAGGTGACATCTGTGAGTCAAAAGGATCTAAAATGCTGTCAAACACTATCATTCCCAGTCTATGTAAAGGACCTTGTATAGGTCCCCAGGGACCTATACAAAAAAAAATCAGTAACAACACGAGTTCGTACACTGAATGAAATGTTGTCAGAGCCAGAACTCCTACCTTTAGCATAGCTCCCGTCTCACTAACTTCAGCCCTAGAAGCAAATACTCGGGGCTAGTATATACCAGAAAGACTGGGACTGTGTTTGAGCAGCAAACTGAGTTTGGCAACGCATCTTCTCACAATAGCAATTATCCTTGGAGCCTTTACAAGACATTTCTGTGGCACATTCACTGGCCATATGCCCTCCTGGACACAACAGCTAAGACTAAACATCCATGATGCACCAGAATGAATCCGCAGAGCCAATAATGGACAGACACACCCATTTTCCAGTGAAAGATGTCTCTCAGCGTGGCCACACCAGTGCTGAGATTTTTAGTGCTTTTCACACAGACCCAATTAAACACCACCAGAACAGGAGGACAGCTACTAGAAAGTATTTCTCTTCCAAATACGAAGAGACTAGAGGCTCTTTTGAAGCATGCTTTCATTTAACACCCTCCATCCCAAGCTAACCTCTCCAGCCTTGAAGAGGGATAAAAATATTTATCATTCTTTCCCAGAGGATTTAACAAGCTTATCGTCTCCACCTCTGCTCCACAGGTACTGTCTACTTTTGTATTTCATCTAGTTTAACAGGTTAATTTCAGCTTTCAAAGGTGCTGTGTAGTCAGGCATTGGAATAGGTTGCCCAGGGAAGTGATGGCATCACTTTCCCTGGGGGTGTTCAAGGAAAGGTTGGACATGGTGCTTAGGGACGTGGTTTAGTGGGTGATATTGGTCGTAGGGCAATGGTTGGGCCAGGTGGTCTTGAAGGTCTCTTCCAACCTCAATGATTCTCTGATTCTCTTTTAGACGTGAAGAGGGGCTAGAGTGACCAATCACTTCCTTGTTTCTAGCTTTTATCAAATTGGTCTAATGAAACGTATCGATTCTCCCACCAAACATTGACTTCTGCTCTTATACCGTTATGGCTCTAATACTACTTTTACAATATTCACAGAAATCTCTGTATTGATGATATTGTTACATTTCAGCTCCATTTCTGTTGCACAGACTATACTAAAGTGAAAGGCAGAATTATTTATGGAATCACTGCTGGACTTGCAGACTACTGCAATCACTGCCTGTGTTACAGTGGTTTAGTGCACATGGGAACTATGACGCTTTTTTTCTGGGGAAGCGCTGCAAAGTCCTTGGACCGCAGTGCCATTCTGCCAGCTGACATTAATATCCGGCTGCAGGCTGGGAGTCTCTGCCCTCAGAGCAGCCGCTGAAGCCAAACTTGCTTGGTACCTTTGGAAGCCAGCTGCTGTCAGAAACATATTAATTGCAGAAGTAACGGGACATTAATAACATCCAGCATTTATTTAGTGCTTTCTGAAGTAACAAACACTATGTTCATACATGAAGTTGGTAAGGCTGTTAAGATATCTGAAATGGAAAAACCAGAGTATAATGCAGCCAGAACATAAAAAGGAGCATGAAATTGCTACCCTTTTATCCAAATGGGTTGATTTTCAGAGATGATAGTCATCTATACCTCCCACTGAATTTGTTTTTGAAGATGTGGGAGTCAGTGGAAGTTGCAGGTGCCCAATGCCTCTGAAGATCAGGCCACCTGCCCAGATGACTACATGGGGAGGAAGAGGTGGGCAGCAAGAAGGTGCAGGCTGCATCTTGTGGAAGTTCCTGATTTTGACAATGTGAGCGAAGTATATGTGACATTTCACTAACAGTCTGCTGAATGAATGACTTCTCATTCCAATGTTAATTTGAGAGGTCATATTACCTCTCAAAACAAGATTTTATTTTCCTGTCAAGTTCTGAACACAAGCTTAGTTAAATCAATTAGCATACTGTTCTCTGCACACACAAGAGAGCTGAAAATCCCCTACATCTCAGGGGTTTTTCTAATTACATAAAACCAGCTTTCAGGAACCATAGAGCCACATGGTCCATGTGAAACTGTGTGAGGGAGGGTGTGTATCTTACATGTGAAGAGGAAAAAGACAGCTTGGCTTAGTGCAGGCTCATGGCTCCATGAGACTTCTGTTCATTTTCCTGGGAGCACTGAACTTTTCCCCTTCCTTCTTTGAAATGGGTAGTGGCAACATGACTTTCTTGTTCCAGAGGAGGAAGGTGCTTTTTCTTCCAAATCAAACAGCCAAGAAAGAATGTCCATGTAGTCTGGGTGGCAGTTCTTCATCCTCTACCACTGCTGCCTCTGCCAGCCATGTTGCTCCTGGGTGCGAGCAGGATTGGGGCAGGGCATTTTCCAGCAGAAGGAGTTTCTAATTTGGCACTCAGCTCCAGCCAATCTCTGAGTTTTGTGGCTTGGAGAGTGTAATGCAATTTTGATGTGTTGTGTTTAGCTTTCGATGGATTTATTTTTATTTTTATTTTATTTTATTTTATTTATTTATTTTTTAATTCTGGTTGATTTGACTGTCAAGGTTTTCAATAGCATCAACAGCAGTAATTTAACTTCTGTTACCTGTTGTGGGTGGTTTATGTAATGTTAAATTTTTTCTTTCGTGCAGAGCACCGAACTGCCAAGATCATAAGCATTATACAAATTACTAAATTAAATAACTAAATGAGAGGCTTTTCAAGGACTCTCAAAGGAAATTTATTTATTTATTTGTAGCTAGAACTTCAGAGCTTTGGTATAGTTCAAGAAAGAGCAGAATAACAGGAAAAAAGCTATTAGGATATGATTTCCTTTCAAAACAAATGTAATGTCAATACTATCTCCTTGTTGCTAGTCTTTGTATATACATACAAGAGAAAGACAATATATGCTTTAAAAAGCTGTCTCCACCCCAGGAGACATTATCATATCAGTTGTATGTAGAGATGTCAAATGATTTGCCCAGCATTAGAAATCTGTTCCTAAGCCTGGGTTTGACACCTATCTTCTGTGTCATGTCTCACTCCTGATTCTTTGACATGGTCTTCCTCCTTATGGACATCCTCTGCTTCTTCCTTGACAAGGTACGTATAAACTGAAATCAAACCTATGTTCTTTTTTTTTACTGCAGGACTGCAAGCACTTTTGAGTTTTTCAGTAGTTTTTAATTTTGAAACAAAAATTATGCCGCTCTTTACTTGACATTGCTGTCACATTAAAAGGATGCAGAATCAATGCAAGTTTTGGCAATTCCAACTCTAGACCCTCTGAGATCTTGTAAATTGGCTGTAGTTTCTCAAGCACCACTACAGCACCCTGTCCAATTCTGCTGGCCACACAAGGGTATCCAACATGTTTTAGCTGATGGCACTGCTCCTTATCAGATCTTTACATGCTAGGACACCGTAGGATTTGGAATGAGAAATAAAACTGTAAACAAATCCCACTGTTCCCAGATGGCATGGCTTACGACTGTCATCTCCATCTTGTCAAATCTAATTTACTTCAGTATAATGTTACAGCAAATACATAATTAAGAATTTCACATTTATGGAAATAAGAAAAGAAAGTTGGTGTCTGGAAAAATTGCACCACCCCATATTAAACTAGTGAAAGATCCACTAGTAGCTGTAGCAATAGAGACAGGTGAATTAACTCATTAGAAATGAATAGATGTTTCATGCAAAAAGGCATATATAGTGAAGAAGAAAACTATCAATAAGAGGCAGCCAGATATAAAAAGTGATGGAATGTCTTGATTGCAGACTTTATGGACCTCAGCTATTAACCATGCTATATAACAGTGCAAATAACTTTCCTGAAAAACTGTAAATCAGTCTTATGCCATTAGACAAAATATTATGTGATATTTTGAATTAGTCTTTTAAATGACCCTGCTCAGATATGCTCATATCACGGATAATAGTAGAGCTCTGTGTGAGATGATATGCATTCAAGGAAAATAAGAGATAATGACCATGGTTCGCTTCAATAAACCTATGGTTAAACCACACACAGATATATGCCAGAATAAATGTAGCTTGACAATGAAATCAGCCATGGTGCGCTGTGTGAAGAACATAGCTGTTAGACAGAACAGCAGTCAAAAAATGACTAACTTCATAAAATGCTGCCAGATGAGAAAAAGTATAGGCACAATGTATCTGTCACATTAGGTCAGCATTTATTAATATATCTTTGAATGGAGTGTTTGGAAACGTAACTCTAAGTTAAAAGGGAACTGATCACAGAATAGAAGTTATTTTTCGTTCGACTTGATTTAAATAGTGGCAGAGAGCATGCTGTTATCAGTGCTGCAAGATGAAAAATGTATTTGCTGAAATCCTCTAAAATAATTCTTCCATTGTACCAATTGATGAAGAAGGAAAGCCAGTTTCCCACTATAGTTTGCTTATGGTGTCAGGTATGGGATTTATGTCACTAGACATTGAAGCGGTGAAGATAAGTCAGTTAGCATCTTGTTTCAATCTATCTTTCCGGAGTGATACTTCTCAAGCATTTTGGAAGTACAGTCTTCTTTTGGCTCGTGCATGTCTGTTCACCCCTTTTTGTTGGCAGCTGCTCATCTCCAAAGCAGGGCGGTGGGAATTGGCTGGGATTACTGGCTGCAAGTACATATGCCTATTCGCTCACTCTGGTTAAACTGAGCTGCTTGCTGGCACTTGGAGGTAGTTAGCAGCTATCTAGCTAGTTGAGACACTTGCAGTCCAGAAATAAAAAATCTGTTCATGCTAAGAATGGAACAGCTACCAGCCTAGGAGGAAGATGAATTGCTATGGATATATCTCATCTAGCACTTCATGAGCTATTTCAGCCTTTATGCAGTTACTCATTTAGGGCAGTTCTGGAATTTAGGTGTAGCCATGAGGGACACATGAGGGACCTGTAAGGGACCTGTAAGAGACAGGGACATTTGCTGGGACATTTGCTATTATGGGGAACTATTGTGACCCTTTAATAAACTAAGAGGTTCCATTCACAAACAGAAGTATCTCTTTTGCTATTACTGGGAGGCTGCTCAAATACCTTTGGCATTAGAATCCTGTTTCTAAATTATCCTCAGGCTTGGTTTTTTTTTTTTTTTTTTTTTTTTTTTTTTTTTTGTGTGTGTGTGTGTGTGTATGTTTGTTGTGTTTTCTTTTTTAAACATTTCTGCAGGCCCCCTCTCTCATCTCCCATATGAGTTTATAAAATAGCAATTACATCATCTCTCCACTTTCATTTTGCTAAAATAAAGTTCTCCTGTCATATCTCCTGTCATATTCTTTCTATATCCCTCCATATACTTGCAGTATTAGAGCTCTGTGACACTTTCTTGAACTGGACCGTCCAGAATTTGATATAGTCCACTGGGGAAGAAATACCTTGTGTTTTATGCTCCAGAGTTGATTGTTGTTGGTGGTGGTCAGTTACTACCCTGGTGACCCATAATTACTCTGTAGTCAGCTGGGACACCCAGGACTCTTTCTGTCATTTCTCCTTTGGGAGCCCAAAGGTACAGCAGGATGCCTTGCATGCCCATTGGTGAACTTCCAGATGTTTGTGCTACTCCTGCCTTTAAAGTCAAGAGTACTTGTTGGTAATAATAGCTCCTGATGTTAGGAAATTATTCAACCTGAAGCAAGTGTTTTTCAGTATGGTGTATTTAAAACGAAGAAGCTCACCTGTACGCATACTGTATGAGTAATGTTTACTGCAGTGGATGAGCACTCATCTTGCACTAGGAGCTTCACAAAAGGGAAAAAAATAAACCAACTGCTGCTCCACAGATATAATTATTGCAAAGTTTGCTTTCCCATACTTTGGAATGTGAGGAATATTTGGTTGGGTAGCAAAAAAAATGGATTGGATTCTTTGGCTTAGAAAAAGTATTGTGCCTCTTACATGATTTCTATTTAGTTATATGTATTTTTTTAAGCTAGAGTCTTGCTCTGTGCTCGAGTCTTAAAGACAAATACATTTTCATAAAACTATTGTTTCCTTAAAATTTTTGTGTTGGCACGTTTCCTTTGACCAGATTACTTGCACCTTATTCTATATTGTTTGAAGACAGCTCAGTGCTACATTTCATTTACATGTGCCTGTGACCTTTGATCATAAAACTCATAAATAAGTGCAAAGTCCCTTCATTTCTATCTGTGAAATCATACTCAGCAGCACTCAAGAGAAAAAAAGCTTATGATTAGGAAACTATGGCATCAGATTTGATGAAAGGATCAAGAAATCATCGGTCTAAAAAATATGTCTTTGAAGCATTCTGGTCAACAGTAATGACTTGTGTTATAATACAGATTTTAAGAAAAAACAACAACAACAACAACAAAAAAAACAAAAAAAACACCTTTCTCTTTGAAGGAAAGATAGAAAACAAATTTGGTTTATGTGAAATACCTCCTGAAAAAAATGGCACCTACTACAGTAAAGAAATATTCAAAGGCAGGACATGAGAAATAGCTGACCTATAGAACTTTTTTAGTAATGGCTGTATGTAGATTGCATCAAGCATTCTGGTCCAAATGTTTTTGTGCCTTGCTTATGTTTAGACATACATCATGCTATCTTATTCAGGAAAATATTTTCAGTTTAAAATCTATGCAAACTGTACGTCAAATTTCTCCATTTGGGTAGTTGGATGGTTAGCAGGAAGATGTACAGGAAATGATGGGCTAGAGAGGCAAAATACATGCTAAATGCTTCTTTATTTTTGTGTTCTGATAGCTGCCTGCAAACCATGGTAATAGTTCTATGTGGGCAGGTAACATTTGCAATCAGATTATGGGAATATTACTTTACGTTTACAAATTAGATTCATGAGGAGAACATGACACTGGGAAATTTTGTATGTCTGTAGCTGACTGATGGAAAAAGCATAATTGTCCACTAAGTGCAGGTAAATTGAGCCATTGACACAGAAGATATATGCAGGGCAAGAGAATTCAGAACCAAAGTAGAGAGAAACTGTGCATATTCATCTGAAACTGACTATATTTTAAATTGGCTAACTACTCTACTACAAAGCTGTAGCTAAGATTACCCTCAAGGAGTTGGATAGCAGAGAAACTTTAAAAGTCTAATAACAATAGTTGAAAGTTTATGAAAATTCAGAAGAGTTACTGCAAGCAGGCTCTGAATAAGCTATGGCCTGGGAGTTGAGTTGGAAAATCTAAAGCCCAGTAACCAGTGAAGATTTGCTGGTATGAAAATGTGTCCAATCACACAAAAATCTGCTGGTCTTCCTCTTGCAGTGTTGATTGTAGAGGTACCCTCTCTGCCACTCTTCCACCCCAGATACTGTCAACTGTCAATGTCTTCTTTTATGAAAAGAAATTTGTAGCACTGCATTAGAATGATTGAATTACTGACAAATTGTTTGTGTTAAAACATACAAATCCAAATTCAGATTGCTTTACAATATTTATGGTTTTGACATATGTCTTTCACTTAGATGGAAAGTTCAATCCTGTCCAAAGGAAAAACAGGGCAGGCCTGTAATGACATGTAGCTTCCGTGTGTGGATTTACCTCAGAGCATTTCAAATGATAGCTAAATGACATTACCACACTTGCTTGTCAGGAGCAAGTGATTTTCTCAGTTGGCTAGTAGCAGAACTAGGAAGAAAAAACCAAACTCTGTGGGTCCCTGCTCTGCCAGGCCATATTTTTGCATGAAAACAAACTGGTACAGGAGTACAAGTTTTTACTTCTCAACACCATAATAATGTTTCTTTAACACACCTTGTTTAAACAATGTTTAAAAGCTTGTATTTCCCCAAATCCCTAAATTTGTAAACTCTAAAATACCACTCAAGCTACAGCAAAAACTATGAACAGTAACTATCACTCATAGTGAGAGTATGTCAGACCAGATGTTGGAGAGGACTTTTTATGACCTACTGGTGTCTCATAAATATGTTTGGAAAACAGAGAGTTTAGAGACCAATTATGTACGTACTTTTCATAACATGCATATATCTCATGTTCTGCATTGAATTACCAAGGATACTTGCATTAAAAAAAAAAGATCTTTACTCCTTTGGTCATCAGCTTTTTTTGCTCTTTGTATTTTGTATTTCCATAACAACTCACAGACTTCAAATTTATTTTCTGTAAAGATAATACTTAAATACAAAAGAAGGAAGGATCAGAAAATTCGAAACATACATATGCATGATAGCCTCCTGGGTGGCAACCGTCACAAACTGCTGAAGATTAAATTGTTGCCAGACAGAAGGCCTGTGGTCATCAAGGAGATATTGTCCTTTAATTGGATTGTCTTGCACAAAAGAAACGTTTTCATTTAACACGGTAGACCTCTTTTCATGTTTAGTTTGATGTCCCTAGTTTCTTTTTACTTTTTACTTTTTTTTTTTTTTTTAACCACAAAAGTATCATAATTCTAGTGGCTGTTACAAAATATTGTTAATATTCTTGCAACCCTGAGGGCACATGAGTGGCCATAAAAGGCCACAGAAAGTGCTTCTGTCAAAGAGGGACTCAGAAGAAAACTGGACCAATTCCATAGCAAATCTGCATAATAGGGACTAAAAAAGGGAAATACTTTCATCTGATGAAATAGATCAGCAGGAGTACTGAGTTTCATGAAGAGATGGGATGGCAATACTTTGAGGATTAATACTTTTTATGTATTTCACAGGAACAGAGTATTTTGTCTAATATTTTTATTTTAGGCTCCATACTCTGTTTTATGAAGCACATTGAATCATTATCCCTTGGGGGAAAGCTAGTTCCTCACGGATGGCAGTTCAATGAATTCACTTTGAGCAAAAGGTGAACATTTGTTAGTAATATGGAGGAACTTACGTGACACTTCTGTGTGATGGCATTTACACCTACTAAATCCTTCTTGTGATGCTAGTTGCTGGCACGTAAACTGAAGCTCCACCTACTGCAGCTGGATTCATGTCTAACTTTCTGGAGCAGACAGGATTTCCAGAAATCTGACTGACAAATGAAGCATAAAATATGTTCTATTACTCATCTTGCACCACAATGGGTACATTTAAACTTCTTTCTTAGCTTGTGTCTGCTAGAGTCACTCAAATAGATAAATGGTTCTGTCAAGACATACATGACTGAGAGAGGCAGCAGCAATGGAAAACTAAGCATGTCCATATGAACAGATAAAGGTGGATGCAAAAGCTTATGAGCTCTCTAAGTAGCATTATGAGGATGATATATATGAATAAATAAAACTTGCCTCAGCTTTTAGCATAGGCAGAATCCCATCCAAATGTTTGTTAGTGGCTTCCCAGCTGGAGATGGCTGATTTTCAACCCACTTGTAGCAGGGCTGAAATTTTCCTACTTTTCTTCATCAGTTAAGCGGAGAGGTGCAGACAGGAGCGTAAGCACTTAAAATTTGATATGAAGGTATTATTGAAAGTTGACATCTGAGATGGAAACAGTCAAATCACTTTTGGAGGAAGAATCTCTGTAGGACAGTGAGGTGAATGTCAAGGAAACTACATAAGAGGAAACTGCAGTGATCAAACTGGGATCTGACTGAGAAAGGACCCTGAGCCCTTTTGTTCTCAGATGGAGGAAAACAGATGGAACTTCACCAAGAAAAAAAAAGAGAGGAAGATTAGGAAATGGCTGGATATTAGGAAAGAATGAAAGAGGTGTTTAGTCTGACACCAGAAGGAGTGGTGATGTTATCATCACGACAGAAACGTTGTCTATAAGAGAGAGCGATGTGTGGAAAAACAGGGGCTAGTTTCAAGGCCATTAAACTCAGAGATTTCAGCAGCAGGCTGAAACGTTGATTCAGTCAGTGGAAAGGAGCTCCAGAGTGAAGGAGCTGATTTATGAGTACTTGCAGAGGGGTATAGAAAATGATATTAGAGAAGCTGAAGAGACACTTGGAGCTTGTGTGCCTGTCTCCTGTGTTATAAATGACCTGTGAGAGTGCTGTAAGCCCTTAAGGTAATTGAGCCTATGCCTGTCTCCTTGCCAAAGGTTTGTGTAAGACCAAAGTTTCATTTTAGTTGCATATGGGATGGTTTCGGGTCCTCTTCTTGGAACATGATACACCAACACATTCTGTCAAAAGCAGACAAATGCATTTTATGTTCCCAGAATGGGTCAAATCCGTTGGAGAGAAATGAACAAAAATAAAGACCATGCAATCCTAGTCTATTTTACAAAAAGCATTTACAGTCTTGACCAAGGAAGAAAAGAACATCCTGTTTCAGGACTCCTTCTAAGCACACACCAGGTAACAACAGACTGTGAGCTCAGACACTGTATTAATATTGAAAGAGGTGATGATTTTAGGTTATTCAATATCAAAGACTAACTGAAACAAAATATCAACTTTCATTCCTTGTTGGCTTCGCTTGTATCCATATGTCAATCAAAGATATAAAAATGCACAAAATGTCCTCTATGCTTATATACTTTTATGACAAATCAGGTATATGCCTAGATGTGCAGATTTGCAACTGAATCCTACCTTACTCAAAATTAGGCAAAAAAATTTCAAACTGCCAGTTCTTTATTGTGTCTCTCAACCACCTATTCCCCAGCTCCAAGCATTTGCATAGTAATTGTATATGTGCTTTTAAATTAAATAGCAATGGATTTTTTTTTTTAGAAATTCTAGCAGCCCTACAAAGTACTTCAGTTTTGATGAATTTGCCCTTTTTCAAATACAAAACAAACAAACAAACAAAACCCTTCAAAAGCCAATAAACACATTTGGACCAGCTCTGTTTAGATTCCTGAAGGCTCTACTGAAGGACTCAGTAAAGGAGTCAATGAAGTTCAGATGGAGGATGGCACAGCATCGTGCCCACAGGTCATGAATATCACCCAGGGCAATGACAGTGAACAAACAATTCACCCAGTTACCTGCCACACAGCAGTGCTCTCACTCATAGGGTCAAGAACCATCCTCGGCCCAAGCAGACACATGACGTGACCCACCTTACTCTGTGATTCTGACTAGGGCTGAGTATATTGCAGACTGGAAAGATGCACAAAAATACACCTTGATGCCTTCACATGGGAGCAGTACTCTGCACTGAGGAAGAATTATCTCAGTCTTCATTCTCAGAGGAAAAAAGAAGCAAAGGCTAAAGACTTTTCATTGTCTGCAGATCCTAAACATCAGCATTGTCTCGTTGTCAATATTGCCACTCAGAACTGGTGTTTGACTAGGTCTGTGGAAAGACTGAGGACTAAATCCAGGGATTTTTCCACCTGCCCACATTGCCGACCTGAAGGAAGCTGGCTGACATTTGGTTTTGTCCATCCTCATTCCTGAAGACCATTAAAAGACAGCGTTTATCTCTGTGCAACTCCCTGCATGCAGATACCATGCTCTGTATTTTTGCTAGCTGTCTTCTTGATTGACCTTCACACACCCTGAGAGCACAAATTCTTAAGGGTATAAACCAATTAAAATGTGCCGTCTGCTCCTTATGGAATGAGAGGAAAGAAACTCATCAGGTTTCAACTAGTCTGAGAAACAGACACATCTGCTCCTGTCATCATCAGCTCATGGGATGAGCAGCTGGAGGATTCTCAGCTCACAGTTGGGATTGTTAACATTGGGGGATCAGCCCATGGGAATTAACGCAATAAAAAGCTGCAGGGGAAGTGTATATTATATAACCACCAGGAAAATCTAGTTGCATTTATGCTCGTTATTTTCTGTAATCGTGCAAACAGCTGATAAAACCAAAATGCGCTCCACTTCATTTCTTGACTAAGTGCAAAGAGGTCAATAGAGTTATATCAGAAATTAATTTAGACCATAATATTCTGAACAATTACCATCTGGTGAATAAAAGGATTGTGCTCCTAGAATAAGCTTAGAATACTGGTATTTATAAGCCAAAAAAGTACATGCAATATATGGTCTTATAAAGAAGTTGTAATTAGGAAAGAAAGATGTAAGTGAGGACCACAGAGAATGTAATGTACCGAAAGAAAGAATTATAATTGTCATGAAGCTTGCCTACATGCAAACTAGGGACATTCAACTTTCATTCTTCAGACTACTTTCAAAATATGATGTGCTAAACTAACAACTGTTATATGTAGGTGTCCCAGACTTAGAAATGCTTAGGAATACTGTTTAGTATATTTTCTTCAAATGCTCTGGTGTATTGAAATAAAAACCTTTTAAAGATTTGTATTCGGTATCACTTTTTTTTTTTTTTTTTTTTTTAATTGCCTGAGGGTAGAATCTTGACTGAAGAGAACAAGTGCCTTGATGATATCCAGTAGATGTTTCAAGCAAGTTTATCAGGAACCTACATTCCATCCTCCACTCTACTTGCTTTGAAAGAACACTTCTTTTGCCACTGCTGTTCATGAAAACTCTGCTTTTCATATTTATGAGGAAAAACATTTCTCACACCTCATATTTTTCATAAAACACCAGAGTTCTATCTCTGTGCAAACTTATAATACTTTCCAGAAACATTAATTTGTTGCTAGTGATGCATTAGCAACATAAAAAAGAGGCAATCATTAGCTGCATATCTCTTGTTCATTAAAAAAAAAATCAGAAAAATTCCAGAGAAAAGTAGCTGCTTGCATCTTACAACTTGAAAACAGCCCCCGTTTGCTAGAATAGCTGCTGACAATGACAAAAGAATCTGCATTTATGCCTCAGTTAGAAATGATTGCAAAAGGACCCATTTCTTTGCACAATGCATTGCAATGTCTTCCAAAGACTTAAAAATCACAGATTAGGATTGTGAAAGTGCTTGGCCTTCCTTTATTTATCCATTTCTAATTTTTATTAATGCATGTAGTAAATAATGCAAAAGGTTCTGGTAGAGAAAAATATTTTTTTAAATGTATCTGTCATGTGATGAATATGAATCACTAATTTCAAACCGTAGGTATGAAGTCAAAACCCAAATGTCTTCAGATCTCGTATTGAAAGGGAGAAGGGATCTTAGGTATCCCATTTTAACTGTAAAACCGCTGCTTTTCAGGAATTGCCATTCTGAAGATATAACTGCACCTGTAGACTTAATCAAACTTTTGTGCAAGGCAACTTGAAGAGAGACAGATTGTACTCACACTGCTAAACAAAAGAGAGCCAGGTACTTTCGTTATGCCCACACAGTGTCGGGCTGGCTCCCTGAGCAGATCTACTGGGTCTGGTTTGTATAGCCCCTGGCTCTAGGTCTGATCCACCTGTGAGGCTCTGCTACCTTTCTGTGCCTTTTCTTTACATTTTTCCAGCTCGGAGTCACTGGGACACTGTGAAAGCTGTGTTGCAGTCCACCACAGGGTGTTTCTGTATTACAGGACAGTGAGTCATGTGGCATTTTTTTTGGGAGAGATGGGAGGAGGTTCCTGAGAGTGCAAAGCCTGAGGGAGCACTGTTGGAAGAGGACTGAAACACAGAGAGTTGAGCTGGGCACAATCACATCAACATGGCCTCTTGAGAGATGTCCAAGTGACCTCTTGCCCAAACTAGACTGGGGTAGTGCCTCAGAGAGAGTTAGCTGATGGCCTTCAGGAAAAGCCAAGGAGTGAATGGAGGAGCAGAGATCCCACACTCAGGCCTTCTCTTCAGTCTCTTTTCATTTAGCAATAAGTACTTACATATTTGCACAAATAGATCAGACTTTGCATCCTCAGTGCTACATTTTCACAGATTCAATGAGCTGTTGTAGATTACACATGTGAGGATAAAATAAGCTCTATTATGTTCAGAAACCAAGATCATAAGTTCATTCACTATATCATTTGGTCCTGTCACAGTCTGTGATTTGCATGAATGTTTTGCCCAAAACTGTTTTAGAGGACTAGGTCCATTAAGAGGTTTTTAGGATTGTTCATTTTGAATACTCCATCTCATTTTCTCTCTCAGAAGAGGATAAGATTTTGCTATAGAGACATACAGAAATAATAGAAATGTAATGAAAAAGAAAAAACAAAAACAAAAACAAACAAAACAAAACAAAACAAAAAAACAGAAAGCAGCTGGAAGAGGTCTGAGAAGTCTCTGCTTTAAGGCAACATCAGCTGTAATTAATTCATTCCCAACAAACATTTGTGTAACCTGCTTTTTAAAGGCTCCCATGATGTAGATTCTATGATCTTCTTCCTCCTAGGAAGCTTTCCTCTTTAACATAAATCTTTGTTGTAATTGTAGCTCACTGCTTCCTCATGCTTCCTCTGGGTTGATATGGAGAACTATTTGTTCCCCTCCTATTAGCACCCACTCATTACACAAGTTAAAGGGCATTATTATACACCTCTCCTCAGATTTTCCTAACTGTTTTCAATCTTTCAGTGAGGGGCTGTGTGTTCCTAGATTTGTCTTGAGGCATGGAGCTTTCTGGGTACAGTACTGCTGCAGAAGCCTCAATGATGCTGATAAAGGTGGAGGGTTTATTTATGTACCTGTAATTGACACTCCTGCTTACAATGCCACACCATCATCTTACACACAATGCTTCTCTGTTTCTGTTCTGAAGCTCCTCTGAGCTCCCTATTGTCTCCAAAGTCCATGAGCAGAGTTTTCTTCCCTCTTAATGCACCTTAATTCTGTGAAGCACCAGACTCCAGCCAGGACATTGCCAAACCCCTCCCCATATATCCTCTGGTTTGACATGAGATGCCAACAACTATTTCCACAGGATTGTTTTCCAACTAGTTTTGTTGTTTATTGTGGTTTCATTATCTCCAATTTCCCCAGGCTTAGTTACAAAACTAGCATTTGATAGTGTCAAAAGGCCAGTGAAAGCCAACATGTAAATCCCGTGTGTTTTTTTTTGTTTGTTTTTTGTTTTTCCTGCTAACCACAAGGCTGCCATGCTACCACAGAAGAGAATTTGGTTTGTAATCTGTTTCTTATAAACTCATGCTGACTGCTATTTATCTCCTTGCTGTTGATCTGTTGTTTATAGATATTTTAGAACCATAGAATCATAGAATGGTTTGGGTCGGAAGGGATCATAAAGACCCTCTAATTCCAACACCCCTTCCACCTGAAGGGACACCTACCAGTAGACCAGGTTGCTTAAAGCCCCATTCAACCTGGCCTTGAACATTTCCAGGGATGAGGTACCCACAACTTCTCTGGGAAACATGTTCCAGTGCCTCACCACCCTCTGAGTAAAGAATTTCCTCCTAACATGTGATCTAAATCTCCCTTCTTTTGGTTTGAAACCATTCCCCCTTGTCCTGTCGCTACACTCCCTGATAAGGATTACCTCCCCAGCTTTCCTGTTGGCCTCCAGTAGGTACTGGAAGGCTGCTATAAAGTCTTCCCAGAGCTTTCTCTTCTCCTGGCTGAACAACCCCAGCTCTCTAAGCCTGTCTTCATAGGGGAGGTGTCCTTGTGGTCCTCTTCTGGATTCGTTCTAATACTTCCATGCCCTTCTTGTGCTGGGAGCCCCACACCTGAACGCAGTGCTCCAGGTGGGGTCTCACAAGAGCAGAGCAGAGGGGGAGAATCACCTCTCTCACCCTCCTGGCCACACTTCTTTTGATGCAGCCCAGGTTATGGTTGGCTTTCTGAGCTGCAAGTGCACATTTCTGGCTCATGTTGAGCTTCTCATCAACCAACACCCTCAGGTCCTTCTCCTCAGGGCTGCTCTCAACCCATTCTCCACTCAGCCTCTATTTGTGCTGGGGATTGCTCCAGCCCAGATGCAGAACTTTGTGCTTGGCCTTGTTGAACCTCATGAGGTTCAGGCCCACCTCTACAGCCCACCTCTACAGCCTGTCCAGGTCCCTCTGGATGGCATCCCTTCCCTCTAGCATGTTGACCAAACCACACAGCTTGGTGCCATTGGCAAACTTGCTGAGGGTGCACTCAATCCCACCATCCATGTCACCAACAAAGATGTAAAATAATGCTGGTCCCAATACTGACCCCTAAGGAACACTGCTCATTGCTAATCTCTACTTAGAAACTGAGCCATTGACCCCAACTCTTTGAGTGTGACCATCCAGCCAATTCCCTACCCACTGAGTGGTCCACCCATCAAATCCATGTCTTTTCAATTTAGAGACAAGGATATCATGGGAGACCTTTTCAGAATTTTGATTGATGAATAGTACCACTTTACAGGTTTAGGACTAAGTCCTCATTTTTATTTTTCTGTGGTCTCTAGTACCTGATCTACCCTTTACACATTCATAAAAGTAGAATGAATTCTATTAAGGGTATCAGAGCCTCAGCCTTCCAGCTTAGCTTTTGAATGTCAGGACCATGTACAAAATAAACTCAATTTATTCCAAAGAAATTTGGTACTAGTCTAATTTTAGTTCCTCAGCCCATTTAATTGGAACATAGTCCAAATACAGGATGGACCAATATTCTAATTACCTTTCCTTTCCATCTCCTTTGGTGAACAGCTCTCCTGTCTTGCCCTACAAACTCGACAATCAAGAGAAAATAACAACCTAAGAAAAGTTTGTTCAGTACAGCCAAATTATGCATGTTTTAGTGCATCATTTAGCCTAACAATTGAGATAGCTACTGCCATAATGCAAAGTCTTTATCTTGTAAAAAATTCTAAGCAATTGTTGTCTTATTGAAAGCAATTTGGCCCTCCACTGTAGTAATTCTCAGTAAATAAGTTCCATGCAGCAAAAAGAATCAATTAGGTTGAAGTAACACTTTCCAACCAGAGTGCAAAATGGCAGTGCTCTGTTGCGTGCTGTTGACAAATGAAAAAGACACCCACAGGCTAACTGCATACAAAGTTAAAATACAATATTGAACTACTGGGAAAAATTGTGCCTTTTCAAGTATGTGCTGCCACTTCAGCAGTGTTTGTTCAAAAGTCATTACTAACCTTTGGCATCTCATCTGGGCTACTGAACACTTGCCACTAGGGTTGCATTAATATTTGAACAATGGCAGAACATTAAAAAAAAGCTAAAAGTCGTGATCATGAAATGGAAAAGCCAGCCAAAATCTATGGTAGTCATCAGCAAAATCAGTAGCATATTTCAGACAGGTATGAAAAATAATGTGTTTACTGGTATGCTGCAAGAACTAATTTTATGACACTATCCTAACGTCAAATTAATCCTTGTGCTAAAGTTCTTTTAACTTTTAGCTTAACTTTTATTTTGAAAAGCTGTTTTGTTTCTCAAGAGACTGATAGCATAGAAGACTTTTTTTTTTTTTTTTTTTTTTTTCCAACAGGAAAAATCAGCCTTTTTCTTGAAGGAGGATTTATTTATCTGTAAAAGCAGAGAAGTCTACATTGTAGGCCACTAATCTGACCTCACTGTGAACGTCTCCCATTAGAACCAGTGGAAAGAAATGGACACTTTTGCTGTAAGATTATTCAAATATATTTCAGAGCCCCATCATTAGGATGATGGGATCAGACCTTCAGTGTGTTTGTCTTTCTCCATGGGCCATAAAGGAGTCCAGTCAGCTAGCTCTGAGGTAAATGTTCACAGTGTAGATATTTCCCTTTAGAAGAATAAACACTTCCCTTAAGTGTCATGATTATCTTCTGACCATTTATAACTAATGGGGAACTATTTGCAAAAATGTGGCTGGAACATGTTCCCAAGGTAGGTGTCAAACTTTGGAATTGCCAAAGCAAACCATATTGCTAAAAGGGTGTTTTTCACTTATGTTTCCTTGCTTGTTTGCCTTCAATGACTGTTTGTCATTCAGGCTGGATCACAGAGAGCCCCTTTCCCTGTTCAGTTCACATTAAGTCATTAAGCATAACTGTCTGTTTGAGACTAATTGGTATTTTTTTTAAACTGCCACAAATGCTCCCTGTGTCCTAGATCAGGAAGGTGTGGGTAGAGAAGAGCCTCAGTAAAGCGGCTGTGGCCCTTCTCACACAGGGAGGCAGCCCAAGACATGGTATGGGCTGAGCCTTCAGCACATAAGCCATGGAAACAACCAGACTCAACAGGGCAAAAAACTTACACTTCCTTTAAGATTATTTATTTTCAGAAGCACAAAAGAGACAGGAAAGACTTCAAAGGAGCTTTGTCTTACAGTCCAATGTTTAATTAACGGCAATTAGAGTTGACAGAACGCGGGACTTACAAATTACACTAAATGAAGTTAGGATGAACTGGATCCTACCACTGGCCCTAATCCAGCAGGGAGAGAGTCTAGGTTGGCCCAAAAGCCAGGGTGCATTTTTCCCTTGTATTTCCAAACAAAGGTATGGTTAGAACAGAGAATGGGGAGGACCAAATCCCATTTCCCATTCCCGTGACTCAGGGACAACAAAATTCCAGAATAAATGTGGTCTGCACCTACAAAGGTGCCAGGACTAGAAGAACTGGTCTTGCAAGGCTGAGATTCATTGTCAAAACTGGCTACCAAGGAGACTGGTCCCCTTTTCATTATAGCCTTCTGTCACAGTCCTTAAGGATTTTGTCAAACTCAAGCTAGCACAGAGACTCAGGGATCTGGCTTGTGCTTCCCTGTCTAGGCTATGTCAAGAGTGTTGGTGTTCCCCATACAGCAGTGTTTGCTTGCATTTTAAAGCATAAGTAGGAAAAACCTTCTTTGCTATGCCAGTAATAGAAAAATGACATTAACTCCACTCAGTCAAGTTATGAGGTCAGGTCAAGCCCACAATTAAAGGTTGAATTGCAGCACTGTAATTTGGAATTTTTCTACAGTATGTAGGCATATTTAGGATGGGTAATCAAGACTAATTTAAATTGTATGTTATTTTAACATGCTTCTTTTGGAGTTTATGAGTTTACTTCTGTTGAGTAATCCAGGACAGAGGCAGCAGGGCAAAGGAGAGGAGAGAAAAGAAGAGGAGAGGGAGGTGAGGGGAGGAGTTGCTATTCTTCCCCTGCTGCCCCACTGAAATGAAAGCTATTTTCCTTTCAGTACAAAGGCTGAAGTTACTCCATTGCCTGGGAACAAGAGGCTCCTTCTATGTCCATTAATCCCCTTCCACATTTGCAGACCTGCAGCTGAAAAAGGCTGGCTGTATATCCATCAAGTCTAGATTTGGGGTAAAAGTGAAGTTAAATCCAAATGCTAAATTAAAGGTTTAAGTCTTGAATTTGTCACCAAAGAAACTCTGACAAGTGGATCTTCCACTGGATCTGAAGAAGAAAAGCTAGTCTTGTTGTTTACCTTCGCTGGGGTCAGGGCTAGGAAAGTGTATTTACAAGTTGAATTTATCCACTCTCTGCAACTTCTGATCCTGCTTTGACCTATTTTCAATGTGGAAAGATTATGGTTTCATTTTTATCTATCTGAAGACACTCCTAGGAGATATAAAGCACCACTGCAGCACTTGCAGCTTGAGATAGTCATGGAAACAGTAGACTGGGAGAGGCAGTTGCAGCAGGCAAGAAATATGCCAGGGTAACCAGTGACAGCTTTCATTTCTCTGTATGTCCTTGCTCTTTGTGTAATGGGTTCAGCGTCAGGAACAGATCCTGACTCTGGTTGGATCTTAATGCTTCAAGAATTGCATATTTATAAACAAAGGAAAAATATGAAAAATATACACATGAAATCTTTACTTCATGTAGTGAAAAAAGTGATGGAAACCTCTTTTACTGATGATAAAAGTGATCCCAAATACTCCTTTTTGTGTCAATTGTTGATATTTATGCAAATTAATGGTGCTTAAATATTAGACTAAGCGAAACAGTTCATTGCAAGATACATTGATAAAAAATGTGTGTCTATGGTACATCTATGTGCCTCAGTGCAAACTCTCTCTCCTTTTTATACACACAATTTGCAAATATGTTTTTATACATACATTATCCCACATGGCAAAAATCTGATTTCCAGTGATGAATTTCTCCCTAACTCTCACCTTTAGTTTTAAAACTTTATGTTTTAATTGTTTTCAGAGTCAATATTACCTTAGCATTTAACATATTACTGAAGATGTTTCTTTCATTATTGCTTGCCTTGTAATGTTACATATTTACTTAAAAAGCATATATCCTTAAAGGTCTTAAAATTCCTTTTTATGAAAAATAGGATTTTTGAAAATGGTCTTTAGAATTTTGTACCTACGATAAAGCTGAGCTAGATAAATTGTTGCTATAAGTCCTGGAAATTTGACTAATAAGAACAAAATATAAAGATGATCGGCACCTCAAAGTTTTTGTATAACCCCCAGAATGAATATGAATGTAGAGCATTTTCTAGCCCCATATGTAAAATGACTCAAAGGTCATGCTTCTATTTCTCTCCCAGCATAAGCTGTTAATGACAATTTTCTTAGTAACCCAACATTGTGATTAATGAATTGCACCTTATTTTGTTCCCATTTTACATATTCTGTCTCATTCACATCTGAGGTTGGGAATGAAAAAGCACTTGGAAGATGCTAACTGCAGTGTTGGTATCAGGGTGGCTGGCAGTGTTCAGCAGCAGGGAGCAGTTGGGTGAGGTACAAATGGCTGCTGCCGGGGCTGCTGCATCCTCCTGGTTTCCACAGGGAGAGGTGTCCCGTGCAGGTCACTGCGTCTGCAAGCCTTAACCCTTCTGATCTGGATTCAGAAAGGTATTTGTGGTTGCACAATAGGTGTTTTGGATGAAGCTCCAGTCCTACCATGATGACTTGCAGACCACCTGCTCCTGCGTGGGCTCCTCTCCATGGGCTGCAGCTCCAGCCCGGGGCCTGCTCCTGCGGGGGCTCTCCATGGGCCACAGCCTCCACCGGGCCGCAGCCTCCTCCAGGCCACATCCACCTGCTCCACCGGGGGCTCCTCCACAGGCTGCAGCGTGGAGATCTGCTCCATGTGGGACCCATGGGCTGCAGGGGGACAGCCTGCTCCACCAGGGGCCTCTCCACAGGCCACAGGAGAACTTCTGCTCTGTGCCTGGAGCACCTCCTGCCCTCCTTCTGCACTGACCTTGGTGTCTGCAGGGCTGCTTCTCACTCCTCTCTCCCAGCTGCTGTCACACAGCATATATATATTTTTTTCCCGTTTCTTAAATTTGCTCTCACAGAGGCAAAAACAACATCGCTTATTTGGCTCTGTTCTGGGCAGAAGTGGGGCCCTTCTCTAACATGGGGCAGCTTCTGGATTCTTCTCGCAGAAGCCACCCCTATGGCCCCCGCTACCAAAACCTTGCCATGTAAACCCACTACACCGTGACAGGGGATGCAATACTGGCTGCTGTGACACACTGTTGGCCTGCATATGTTTGCTTCCTGGGGACACAGCAGTAGTCCAGAAAAAGACAGGCTTGTGCATTTTTTCTCATGAGTTATGTGCGGATAGAAAGCTATGGAGGGTTTTATACTATATCTAGCACAAAACATAAACAGGTAGGTAGTCTAATACTGCGTTTAAAGCTAGGGTGATATTTTTCCAGGACCAAGAACTTAAAGTTAATTTTTTTTTTTCCTTTTCAGTTTACTCTGAAACTTCTGAAAAGCTGCAAATATTGGCTGATATTAGATGATATTTCTTGAATACATATTAGGGATATTTCTATGCAGTTTGTTCATGAAGGGAACTCATACCCTCTTCAGCTATGGAGAAAGAATGACGGTGAGTTTTTTGAACTACCTGTCCATTGTTTCTGAACTATTAATCTCCCTCTGTGTCTGGGCCAATTCTTCTGCCATGGCTGCAGATATAAATCTCCTGTGTCATTGGAGCTATGCTGGTGTATAAAAGTAGCAAGAAGGGAGAGGAAATAAAGCCTGGTCACTGGAGCTGAAACTGAGTCTCTTTCTTTCCCCTTATTCTATATTTGCAATCACAATTTTTAAATTCAGTGCAACAGACCACATTACAGAAGGGTCTTGAAAAGATATTTTACGAACTCGAAATGATAAGTAACGAAATAGAGAAAATTACTCCTAGAAAAGAGACTGTCAAGCTGGAACAAGCAATTCTTGGTTCCCTTTCCAGTAGTCATTTCATGACTTGGACATCAATTTATAAAATTCATAGCTGCATTTTAGCACAGATGACAAGACTGTTCTAAAATTTTTTAGAGCATATAGGGAACTCTATAAGCAGAAGTACTTTTCCAGCATAAAAGGAAGGGACCTTGCACCTTGTAAGATTTGTGTCTGCATGTAGGTAGTTGCTATGCTGCCTTCCCCTCCATGGAGCAGAGCCAGTGTTGGTGATGCAGGGAGGCCTTGTGGAAAGCACGACAGAGGCAGAAGGCCACGTACTCCCCGTGACTCATCTTATCTTCTTGCTCACAGTGTCCTCGCGCCACAGTCACACTCTTTAATTTTTCATTATTCATAGCGAGAGCCCTCCGAGATTATGGAGAGAAATACAAAGAAGTAGTTTTTGATAAAAAAAAAATCAGATAAACTTAAAAAGATTAGGAATAATAGCAGTCTATTAATAAAGGAAAAAGAGAACCGTTATTTTACAGATTAATTCCAGGTCTCTCTGAGAGGATAAATGTTCCCCACTGTACGTCTTCATTGCTCAAGCCATAAAATTAGGATAATTTCATAACACTTAGGCTAATAAATGTTAGTGTTTCCCTCAGAAAACAGCAAGTAATACTGTCAAAATAATAAAGGTGCTTAAAAAGTCACGTAAACCAAGTGACCTGTGCTTAACTTCAGCATTTTGTCTCTGGAGATTTTGTCAAAGACAGTGTTATTTCCTTTATTATCATTTTGCCTGCTTAGATAGCTTCATAGGTATCTTATAATTCCCACTTGATCACACAAGATCACCTAGTGTCAAGGTGCATCCAGAAAGCCTTGCTGACAATCCAGCACTGGGGCCTTACGTACAGTGCATGTCCCAGAGCTCATCCAGCAGCTTCTGGAGAGGGGTGTGCTCAGTGCTAGGTGGTGGGTTTGGTTAGGGAGGTGGTCCTGGAGAGTATAGGACATCCCGGGGCAAATATCCTGGGGCGTCCTGAGGCAGGTCACGGGTTGAGGAGTGCCAAAAATGTATCAATTTATCTACTCATTAAGTATGAAAGAGGATATGTACAGACCTGAGTAAAATGTGCAAAAAGTATTGTATTCAGTAACAGATGGACACTTGAAAGATTTATAAAGCCTCCCCCAGCCTTGAGTAGAGAATCTGAAATACAGATTATTCAGTTTGGATGATAAGAAGTTCATAGTACCAGCAGGTTATAGCTTCAGTTTTGAGGAAGCAGATTATCTTCTTCTTGCCCATACTGAGAAATAATACTCAGTGGTAGCTAACCTCACGTCAGATTCCTTGTGATGTTCCTCTTGATTTCCCTTGGCTTCTTTGAATCTTCCCTCTCCTGTTTTTATTACGATTTCTCTCTGCTTTCCAGGGCATTATTTTATCTTTCCTCTGGCTCTTATGTAGGGGTCCCTCTATACTTTCTGTCTGCATCATACTCTCCAGAAGGGTTCCTGCGGATGAAGAATTGTCTTGGTTGTGTGGATGGACAGAAAGGTTTGTGTACTTTAGATGCTAGAGCATGTGACCTAGAAATTTAATTCTCTGTCCTAGATCTGGCCTGTCTGCCTGTCATCTCTTGGGAACACTCCACTGCCATTCCAAGCTCAATATTTTAAAAACAAATTTCTTAGTTCTCTTCCTAACTCCTCTCCATTGCCACTTTCTAACTTTCTTCAGATGATCTCATTGTCCTGCATGTCACTTAGCCTTGTTACCTGGCTGTTGCCTGAATTCGCTCTCAGCTCTCACATCAAGACTATGCGAGACTTCTCCCCACAACATGTCAGAGATACAGCCTTTTTTATCCATCCACGCAACTGAAATTCTTGACTAGGGTCTAAGATGTCACTTCACATCTCTAGCAAAGGTGGCCTTTCTACCTCTTAACCATCCAGAATGCTGCTGTACACCTGATTTTCCCAACCTACCACCTTAACTCTAGTGCTCTTGTCTTTATAAGTCCATGTTAACCCTTTAGTGTACTCTTCTTTCCACCCTTTTTTCAAGTTTTCTTCTTGTGATCTATCACTTCCCAGCATCTAAAAGTCAACTTCTGATTGGCCCCACTACCACTCTCCGTCACCTGTCTTTTACCTTTTCAAACAAATATTTTTATTTTTATATTATTTTTCCTTTCCCTGTTCTGGTCTTTGGAAAAGGCTGCCCCATAAAGGTCCTTTTTATTCCCCATCAGAGCCTACCTCAACATTCTCCTTGGCTGCAACATCTATAAAAACTGACAATGAATACACTTCTACCATTCTTGTACCACTGCCTGTGTTGATCGTCTCCTGAAGTCCTTCCGCATCTCCAACTAACTGCATTCATTTCCTCTCACATCTTAAATTGTAGATCCAACAGGTCAGAAATTATGGGTTTATTCTGTGTTTGTCCAGCACTGCGATGTATGCTCAAAAAGTAATTGACCCTTGTGTCAGCATCTTATCAAGGCAATTTTAAAAAGGGCACTTTCAGTCCACCCCTTATCACCAGGATTTTTGCTAAAATTAATAGCTGAGCTAGACAACTGCTAAAGCAAGAACTGAAAATGGAGTTGGAGTCCTACAATGCAGGCTCAGACAGCACTGAGGAACAACAGACATGTCATTCAATTAATTTTCCTACTGGAAGCAAGCTAGGTATACCTAGGCCAGCACTAGAAGATAGTTCTCCAATCAACATTAAAAACTCCCTACAATGCCACCTACCTCAAGGAGGAGATTCCACAATACAGCTCTGAACTATCATCCCTTTCGTTTCTATTAATATCAGCTCTGAACATCTCTTTCTGCAGATTAAGCCAGCAGCAACTTTTCCCGTCTTCTTCAATTGGCAAAACAATCCCTTTGATTGTGGTTTTTGTAAAAAACTTTTTAATATATTTTTAAATGGTCTTTGTTCTCACAAAAGATTATATAGATTGCATTCTACAATTCCCTAATCTTTCTTGTTTCTTTCTTCTGGACTGTTTTTCTCTTTCACTAAATTTGTTGTCCAGGGAAGAATGCAGCAGTCCATCAGTGACCTAACCAGTACCAAGTAAATGAGAATAACATCTTCCTGTAATGACTTATATTAATACATCTGTGAATGTCATCAGCCTTTTTTAAGGCAGGATCATATTGCTAATTCATATTCAGCTCACGGTATACAATGCCCCCAGGGCCTCTTCTCGCAGAGCTGCTGCTTCACCAGTTATTCCTCATTTTGTATTTGTGCATTTGATTTCTCCTTGCTAAGTGTATCACTTTGCACTTGTCTTTATTGAATTTCATCTTATTGATTTCAGTTCCTTCAATTTATCAAGACCATTTTGAATTCTTATCCCGTCCTTCAAGGTGCTTACAACCCCTTCCATCTTGGTACCAAGCTCAGATTTTACAAGCATACAGCCTGTCCTATCATGCAAGATGTCATTGACAGCATTTCATAGAATCATATTCAGAACGGACCCCACTAGAAGTCACAGAATCACAGAATGGCCGAGGCTGGAAGGCACCTCTGAAGATCATCTTGTCCAACTCCCCTGCCGAGCAGGATCACCTAAAGCACGTTGCACAGGATGGCATCCAGGCAGGTTTTGAATATCTCCAGAGAAGGTGACTCCACAACCTCTCTGGGCAACCTGTCCCAGTGCTCTGTCACCCTCACAGTAAAGAAGTGCCCCGTCATATTGAGCTGGAACCACCTGTGCTTCAGTTTGTGCCCGTTGCGTCTCATCCTGTCGCTGGGCACAACTGAAGAGTCCGGCTCCATCCTTTTGACACCCTCCCCTCAGATATTTATACACATTGATGAGGTATCTCCTCAGCCTTCTCTTTTCCAAGCTAAAAAGGCCCAGTTCTCTCAGCCTGTCCTCATACGACAGCTGCTCTGGTCCTCTAGTCATCTTAGTAGCCATCCTCTGGACTTGCTCCAGTAGTTCCATGTCCCTCTGGTACTGGGGAGCCCAGAAGTGGACACAGTTCTCCAGGTGTAACCTCACCGGGGCTGAGTAGAGGGGGAGGATCACCTCCCTTGACCTGCTTGCAACACTTCTGAGTGCAGCCCAGGATACCGTTGGCCTTCTTGGCCACCAGGCCACATTGCTGACTTATGGTCAGCCTGCTGTCCACCAGGCCTCCCAGGTCTCTCTCTGCAGAGCTGCTCTCCAGCAGGTCAGACCCCAGCCTGTACTGGTGCTTGGGGTTATTCCTCCCTAGGTGCAGGACCCTGCACTTGCTCTTGTTGAACTTTATGAGGTTCCCCTTGGCCCAACCCTCCAGCCTGTCGAGGTCCCTCTAAATGGCAGCACGGCCCTCTGAGGTATCAGCCACTCTTCCCAGCTTTGTGTCATCAGCAAACATGCTGAGGGTGTACTTGGTTCCATTGTCCAGGTCATTGATGAACAAGTTGAACAACACTGGACCCAGTACTGGCCCATGGGGGACACTGGTATCTACAGGCCTCCAGCTAGATTCCACACCAGTAAGCACAACCCTCTGAGCTGTGCTACCCAGCCAATTGCCAATCAACCTCACCATCCACTCATCTAGGCTGCACTTGCTGAGCTTGTCTGTGAATGCCCTCCTATACTGACAGAGAAACATCTATAACTACTCTTTCAGGAATGTTTTTCGACTAGTCTTGCATCCATTTTAAACTACTATTATCTAGACCATGTTTTCCATGAAAATATCATGTGAGACTGTCAAAAGCTTGAACAACTTCAATACTGCATTTGTGTTTTGCTTAGGACCCCCGTCAGGGAAGAAAGTTAAACCAGTCTGAAATTGTTTGTCCTCATGAAAATACCCTGACTCTTTCCTGCCATCTTATTCTTCTCTAAAAAGAGAAATGGACAGCTTAAGAGTTCATTCAGAAACTTGTGTGAATGTTTTGGGTGTAGCATTGGTGTGAGGGCCAGTCCTTGACAGGCAGGTCAGGGAGTCCTTGACAGACAGGTGTTACATAGACCACGAGTGAGGCAGCAGTCCGGGAGGCTGCAGCATTGCTGATCCCATGTTGCAGGAACCCTGTTCTCAGAAGCCCTTCAGAGACATGGCACATGACCAGAAATACCTGTTTTAGCACAGCAATCCAAGGAAAATGAGACTCACCTTCACAGCATGAGAAAAGCTACCAAAAAAAACCCCTCACCCAAAAAACAAAAACAAAAAACCCTACCTGTTTAAAGATGCATTCCAAGAGTGACGTTATGGCCACACTACACTGGATTGATGCTTTGGGTGTTGTGACACAGGTGTACCCCCTGTGTCACAGTCCCGTCCTTGATGCAGAGCTGCTTTCTTAACTACTGTTTGTGACTTGGTTTACTTTTTCCACAGGTATCAGACTGGCTGCTTTATCTAATAATGTGCAGGACAGGATAGAGTCAGGGCTTCCCTTATCCATCATTCCTTTCTAGACTTTCTATTGAGAGCAGCCCTGAGGAGAAGGACTTGGGGGGTGTTGGTTGATTAGAAGCTTGACATGAGCCAGCAATATGCACTTACAGCCCAGAAAGCCACACGTATCCTGGGCTGCATCAAAAGAAGTGTGGCCAGCAGTATGAGGAAGGTGTTTCTCCTCCTCTGCTCTGCTCTTGTGAGACACCACCTGAAGCACTGCGTTCACCTCTGGGGCCCCCAGCACATGAAAAACATGGACCTGTTAGACTGTGTCCAGTGAAGGACCATGAGGATAGTCAGAGGGCTGTGTCACCTGGAGACAAGCTGAGAGATCTGGGGTTGTTCAGCCTGGAGAAGAGAAGGCTCTGGAGAGACCTCATAGCAGCCTTCCAGTGCCTGGGGGGGCCAACAGGAAAGCTGGGGAGGGACTCTTAGTCAGGGAGTGTAGGGATAGGACAAGGAGTAATGGCTTTAAATGAAAAAAAAAAAAAAATTAGATTAGACATTAGGAAGAAATTCTTTACTTTGAGAGTGGTGAGGCACAGGTTGCCCAGAGAAGCTGTGGATGCCCCATCCCTGGAGGTGTTCAAGGCCAGGCTGGATGGGGCTTTGAGCAACCTGGTCTGGTGGGAGGTGTCCCTGCCCATGGCAGGGGGGTTGGAATTAGATGATCTTTAAGATCCCTTCCAACCCAAACCATTCTATGATTCTATGATTTCTTCTCCCATGTACCTGATACGGGTGATGTACCTGATATATCTGCCTGACCCTTATAAGCTGTATAGCCTACAGAGGGAACCCAGCCTACAATGCCATAGACCAGAAAGCAAAGGAAAATGTGGCTAATGTATTTTTGATATTGCATATATCCACAAAGGCTCTAGCTCTCAGCAGTGAAAAGTTCAATAGCACTGGAATAGCTTTTGAGCAAGGGCTGAAAAACTATGACTACCTTCTAGAAGGTTAAAAAAAAAAGCTGTAACATATAATCAGAAGGAAAATGTAAATAAATGGCAATGTCCATTTGCATGTGATGCAAAATTTCAGAAAAATAATATCCCAGTTGAACTGAGATGAATTAGAAAGAAGAAAAGGTCAAGAAACAGTTTGAAGCTGCACCTTGTTGCAGCCTGTTGGGAAGAGTGAAGGGGTAATTAAACAGTCAGGCAGATAGGCTGACCAGAATATTAAAAATTTAAAGAAGTAGTAAAATTAATGCATTTCTGAGATTTAATGCATAATCCAGCTTTGTGGGATGTATGAAAACAAAAAACCAAAAAACAACAAAACAAAACAAAACAAAACAAAAACCACCCGTCCAGCTTTGTTGTTAGATGTAAAACAGAAATAATCTAGATATTAAACCAAGATAACTTTAAGTCATAAATAAATATTTTTCAATTTAAACCAAACACTTCTGAAAACATACAGTCACTTTATAATACATGTTTTTAAAGGGAGTGGAGAGTTGGGCAAAGATAAGTAGAAAGAAACTCCTTCTAGACCTTGTCCTTGTGGACCCAGGAGTTGGACTTGATGATCCTTGTGGGTCCCTTCCAACTCAGGATATTCTCTGATTCTGCGATTCTATGACATTTCACACAGCCACAGAAATGGCCACAAGAAAGCTCTCAAGCAGATTCACAGAAAATAGACCTGTCAGGGCTACAGGAGGTCATCCAGAGCATCCCCTGCCTCGAGGCAGAATCTTCTACCAAAGCCCATTTTGAGAGATGTCAGCCTAACACCTTCTCAAGCCCCTCACCTCATTGTGGGGTCTCTTTGGGTTCCCCCAGCAATTGACTGCTACCCTTCACTGACTCTAATGTTGTAGAGGTTTTCCTAATGAATAGCCCAAACTTTCCTGTCTGTAGTTTTCTACTACTTTCAGTCACAGTCACAACAGACATTAAGAGCAATTTGCACTGGATACAGCTGCCAGCCCCTACAGTAGCTGTCAGTGTTGTGCCTTTCACAGGCATGCTGTCAGAAGGAGTGCTGAACATGGGGTAGTTATAAAACCTATCATCACAGGGACACAAAACTCGGTAGATCAGTGATAAATGCTGCAGTTGCTCTTATTTTGGATCACCACAGTCTCAAATGCTGAAGCTAATTTGATGACATGGGAACAAAAACTCCTTTATTCTGGTCAAAGTAAGAGACACTATACTACTTGGGTAGTCTGAGGTGTTTTGTTGTTTTTTTTTTTTTCAGTGAGACATTTTGCCCTGGTGAAATCTCATTTTGCTCTGTCTTATCATTGATCCTTCCTCTTGTTATTTCACCATGGCAACATTTTATCCCCATTACTGAGCATACAATTAAGATTTTAGATTTCTAATTTCAGACTGCAGATGTACTGATGGATATGAAGCACCCATGCCTGAGATGTAGTATGTGTGTTACATAGGCAGATCCTCTGCATCGGAACAGTATATTTGCTTCCTAGGTGATTACACTGCCATGACAATATTTTCCTCAAACACTGAGAAAGCCAGAAGAGAAGTGGAGGGCAGTGAAGCAAGGAAGAGCATGGGAGTGGCAGCAGAAAGGCATATGGGGTGGGAGGTCAGTTGTGGGTAGGGTTAAGTCAGAAAAGAGAAAGGCAAGTAAAGACAGGGAGAGTGGTAGAGGGTCCAGAGAGAGCAGGGCAGAGATGGAGCAAGGCAAAAAAGTGGGACACAAGATGGAATCTACTGGGAACACAGCAGGGTGGAAAGAAAATGGTGAGGGCAAGGTAAGAACAGTCTCTTTGAGTGATGGAAAAAAGGTGGCTTGAGAGAAGGAGTGAGACTGGGAGACTGGTCAGAGAAGAGGGTGGAGGGAACAGGCAGTTTGGAGGGAAGGAGGCTGTCAGGTAAGGGAACAGAGCAGGGAGGTAAATAGTGAGAGTTTTCTCCTCCCAGCTATAAGCAGAAATTAAATGCTACCAACATCTGAGTAGCCAGTATCTGCCTAGGCATCTGACTTTTCAACCTGAGATAATTGGATATGATGGTGGCAGGCTTCCTCAAATATCACAACACTTATGAAATATAACTCTTTGCAATTTAAAAATCAGCCACATGTCTTGAGGGACGAGCATTATCCTGGAAGTTTGCAAGATATGAAGTTGGCAATAAGAATGTTGGCAGAGAAAGTATTTCCACCCTGCTTGAATTCTCCCCTAAAAAAAAAAAAAATGTAATAAAATGTACTAAAATGCATGAAACCTAATCACATAGCTACTTATTTGTATTCAGTAACCAAATCCTTCTGTGAGAGCTGTTATTAAGTGCACAGAATCCCATAATGCTCTTTAAATATCATGTGCAGAAGCAGCAGCAAAGTACAGAGGAAGTGAAACTGCTGTCTCATGGCTCTCCCTCTTTTTATCAACCCACTGCCTGGTACAGATTGCAGTGGTGGTGTTTGAATTTTGCCTGTGGATCCTAAGCAGCAGGAGATTGCCTTCTTGCTGTCCTCACTGTTCATGGGGGAAGACAAGCAGACAACATAGGCAGCTCCAGGGGAAGTCTGGCTTGTCAACAGTGTGGTCACTTTCAGGCTACACTTTGGAAAGCAGTTTATTAGCAATTCAGTCACACCATAGCAGGATCACTGAGGGACAAGGAAGACTGTAGGCAGAAAAGATGAAAGCAAAATGAAAAACAATAGAAAAAAAAAACCACCACAAATGGTGTTGGTTGTTGGTTGGTTGGTTTAGTTTGGTTATTTTTTTGTTTGTTTGCTTGTTTTTATCCCATGCAAAAGCTCAGGTTTCTTTAGTCCAGAAAAGAAAGAAATACAGAAACCATGGGGTAAACTGTGTCCATGAAAGCCTGAGTTCTAATTAGGCAGGATTTCACTGAGGTTCACTCTGCATATTTTGCTATAGCAGTCTATTTTACCATGAATCATTTTGATGCCATGACATTGCCATGATACATCCCAATACTTCATTTTTCATAGCCTTATGGCCATACCTCAGACAGCAAGGATTTTCCTGGGGTTATGCTGAGGCTGTCTCTGCACTGGGGGCGATGAGCCAGCTATGGTCCAGCCACGACTTGGACCCCTGCCATGACCTGGACCCAAGCATCTGCATGGTGCTTAGGAGGACAGTGGGGCTGGCAAGGTCACGGTTGCCTCTGCCCCTTTTCTCTTGGCCTCTCTGATCTGGAGTTGAAAAACCACAACTGATGTGCTCTCCCTGCAGAGACCCCTGGGGCACGCTGGAGACAGATCCCCATCCTGAAGGTGTTGGTGGGCCCCTGCTCCCCCAGGGTGCCCAGTGCGCAGGTTGCTAAGTCTCCAGAACCTCTGAGCAGTGGAGCTGAAGGTAGAGAGAAATGTGCAGGGCCAGGACGGGATGTTCCCCATCCTGCAAAGGCTGGCTGTGCCTTAAGAAGCGTGTGGGTGGGGGGCTTTGCCAGCTGTCCCTCTTGTGTCTGCTTTGTGGGAGGGAAGGATCGAGGGCAGCCAGCAACCCTGGGATAATCCCCAGTGCAACTTGAGGGGGCTGGGACATGGCTCCTCATGTGTGCTGTGGGTAAGAAGCTGACAGCTGTCTACTTTGATAAAGCTGAATTTCATAAAGGAGCCATCTTTCTGCAGGTTACTGCTTTGTATATGAAAGTGTCAACAGCAGCTAAGAATGCTTTGCCTTCCAGACATAAGCAATACTAGGGCTTCCACGTTTACATGCTTTTAAAAAAATGGATTTTGATGCATAAAAGAAAGCTACAATCCATGAAAATTACTGCCCTGAATTTTGTGTCCCCATATCCTATTAAACTTAGAGATACACAAGAGCTTCTCTTGGGGAGGGTGGGGAAAACCCAAACAAGCTCAGACTGCCTAGATGTGAATTGCATTTTCTTTCTTCTTTTTGACTTTGTGAAAGCCTGCTTGTCACTGGGAAGAGGAGTAGTTTATCTTCAGCTGTCCTATTTATGTTACAAGAGTGTGACCAAGAAATCAATGCACTTAGCAGAAGAGAAAGGTACCACATTGTAACTAGGTCATAAGCACACTATCTCTCTTTTGCCTTGAAGCCCTGCTCTTCTCTCTTCTATTTTGTTTTTTCAGAACCAAAATGCATTGCTCTTTGAAAAACTCCATCCCAAACTTCTCAATGATTTGTACTTTTCATTTTCATTTTCATTTTCATTTTTGTTTGTGAGCACTGGTGCATTGGCTATTACAGGTCGTATGTAAAGTCCGTCAGAAAATGAGAGAAATAGTGAGCATTAAGGCACTGTCTTGCATGCCTCCTCTTATAAATAATCCAAATAAAATATAATTCCCATGATTCTTGTTGAACATGTAGGCAAGGATCAGATAACCCTTTCTCTGGTAATCATAATCCTTATTGATACTTATATATAAATGTGCTTGTTGTTTTAAAGGGCTGAATACGCATTCAAGTGGTGCAATCTAAGGCATTGTTGATGAGGAGAAAGACAAAATGATCGGCAACAGAGCAAGACACCTAGCAATGCCCCCAAATTCTCCCTCTCCCAAGAGCTTTCACAGCTCCAGCACAAGGCAGTAGATGGGTTTCAGTACAGGCCCCGTCACACTGTTCCCCCCAAACCACCCCCATGATCATTCCCACTTGTGTAAGTGCACTGCTGGACATAATGCAAGGTCCAAGGAAACCCTCAGTGGACAGTGAGGTAGGCAAACAAAAATATTCAGTCATTCCATGTGTTTTGATTCTTCCAGTCATTTCAAGCAAAGGTAGTGGTAAATAGTGTGATAATTAAATTCCCAGAAGGTAGTAAGTCAAAAACTGCGGCAAAGGACTGCCATGGTATCAAAATGCCGCAGCAGTGAGATCAGAGATTAGATGTTACTTCCAGAATGTAAAAAAGTGAAATTCATTTTTGCAACAAGACTTCTAATATGTCTGAACAAAACTAATCACAAACAAGGATATTCAGTGCAAGGAGAGACCCATGTTTTGCAGCAGTAATGACAAAGGAGAATTTAAAGTTAATGGGCAGCTAATCAGATACAAATTTCTACTGTAAGACATCAGCAAGAAGGCTGTAGCTGAATTTTAAAATCCTTGCTTCTTTGCCCACATAAAGTCTTATGAATTCCAATAGTAATTACAACTTTTCATGGGCACATGGCTTCGGTGGTGGGCACAGCGCTTTGCATGAAGGGGTAAATCACATTGCTTACAGGAGATGTTTCAGTTCTTAATGGCCACAATCTGATTGCTGCCAAAGGCAGGGTTTATGGGGGGGACAGTTTGGATGATAAAGTCACTATTTCCTAGCAAAAGGTCCAATACAGGAGTATCTGAGCACACGAGTATCTGAGAAGTCAGCAGGTGTGTAGGGAGGCCTGTTAGTGCTGGGGGACATGGAGGGGATGGGTGAGGGCGGGGCATGAAAGGCAGGAGGAGGGGGAAAGACATGGTCCTTCTGACTGTTAGTCCTGGAGATAAACTGTTAGGCTGTGGCTTTTTTGGTTTATTCTAAAGAACGAAGAACTTCCTTTACCCAAACTGAAAGCTCAAAAGGAAAAGGGCTTCTTTCTCCTGCTGAATGCATGTACAATAACTTTGATGGAGAATGTGTTTCTTCGTACAAGTTCCCAGGCATGGAAAGAGGCAAACTCATGTACATGCACTCTTTTAGTCATTGCTCATTGCTACAGTTTATGATCAAGTGCACACAAGCTGTTCTTATTTTCACAACGGAGGCCATCAATGAGTCCTGCAGTTCAGTGAGGGAAACTATATTTCCCTTTATGTGGCAAAGCTCTGAGGTATTTTGATACATTCTTATCTTGAAACCCTTTCTTTCTTTCCTTCTTTCTTTCTTTCCTTAATACAGAAGTATTTATTGCTGCAAAATTAATCATACTTGACAGGAATTTCTATAAGCCCACATAAAATATTTTTTTTTCTCGTTTATGTCTTTAATGGAAAAATTCCACTGAAAGCAATTAAGTAAATATTGTGGCTAAAAGTAATGGAGAAAGTAAATTCTGGCTTGATCTAATTTAACAGCACTACAATTATAAATGTTTAAATAAGGATCATTTTGAAAGAACTGTTTTGTCTACAGTAGCATTCATGCTGTCCTTGCACTACAGTGTTTTTTATGGTACAAGTGCTGTTCCTACCTCAACTGTTGAGTAACTGTGTGCCAGATCACACAGCCTCTCCTCAGCTGGCAGTGCCTCTGTCAGGTCAATAAAACTACACAGGGGGAGGCAGGTAAAATTCCTGCTTGCCTGCCTTTGGCCCTGTACTTTCAATGTCCATTTATTCATTTACTGCAACTCAGTTATGGCTGGGCTTATTGGAACAGGGATTTCTACCATGGGGACTCATGGCAAGAGGCTACTGTATACCTAAAATCAGAATAAAAAGAGAATGAAGTTTAATATATATATATATATTTCATAAAATTGCATAATTGAATTGGGCTATGTCTTTAAGCTTTTCCCAAGAAGTCTGTGAACTAGAAACCTGCTTTAAAAAGTGAGAGTCCTGCAGACCAGGGGCCTCTTGGAGCAGTGGCTTCAAAGAAACACTGACCTTGGAAGAACCATGTCACACATTACCTAAAGGACTACCCAATTCAGCTCATGTTTGATTATGTTCATGAGATTTTCTTGGTGCATATTTTCCTTTGACTGGGGAAAACGAGACTTTTGGTTAACTAAAGCTTTTCTTTTTGTTGTCTGTCTTAAAACCCACGTGATGAATGCCCTTCAAAGGTGAGTGCTTCTAATTCACAGGCTCACTTTCATCATGTTCAAGGGCTTTCAGCTGTCCTTTGTCATTGCAAACCAAGCAGGTGAAGATGGAGGTGCTGGGGCAGGAGGAAAGGTAAAGCTTAACCTTGCACATATGTAACCTAGAAATAACATTTTTAAAAATCAAAACATACCTTTTGAAACTACAGTTAAAGTGGATAAAGGACTTTTTACAAATTATATATAATATTTTGCTGGCTGCTGCAGGTGGAAGCTGAAAGAGAAAAGAAAATGATGTTTGATAATAGAAAAAAAAGTCTATATTCCATGCAAAGAAGGTGTCTGAAGGAAGCAGGGGGCATCACACTGATAACAACAAAGCAGAGTTAAGAAGACCTGCCTATAAGGATCAAAGGAAAGATCCCAATCCTAAGTAGGTATCCTAGCGCTATCAGAATCTAACCTTTGCTTCCCACAGATTTTGTATGAAAACATGCCTGATACATCCGACCCTTTTGGATTTTAAATTGGAAAGCTGCCGTGAGTCAGGGTTATTCTATCTAATTTTCAGGTTCCCCTGCTGGAGAATGTATAGAGGGTTTGTGAACTCCACTCTCACCTGTGTCTGAGCAGGGTGAGCATGTGGTGCAGAGCTGCTGGCACCAGTCTGAAGCAGCCCTGGTCCCTTCTACACCAGATTCTTTGAACTGCCTAGGAATGGAGGTAGGAGACCAGATTATGGCTGACTGATATTAAACTACAGATGCTGAAGGAAAGGAAGTTTCTGAGATCATACTTAGTGGATGCGCATGCATGCACACTCCCACGTGTACCTTTCTCTTCTGTAGCTTGGCTTCATACAAATCTGACATTGCGAAGAAGGAGCTCCCAGAACTTACTAATGAGCATAAAACAGAGGAGGAAGTGTCCCTTCTGAAGGAAAAATTGCAGTTCCTCACATACTCACATCTCAAGCCTTACCTACCGAACAATCTGCACAGGAAGAAAACTGTAGCAGTGCTGCAATAAAGGAAGGAACCCTTGGAATCTCTAGACCCTTTTGGACACTAGAGAAGTTACTCCAGCTGTATGGCAGTCAGAAATGTCTCTTGTGGCTCCACCGTTAAATGCAGAACAACCTGCTTTCCTCTGCAAAATAGGAAATGGTCCAGAACAGAAAAAAAGTCTGTGAATGTTTCAGTTCTTTTGCTCTGCTCCGATGTCCTTTATTGTACAGCAGCAGCTCAGCAGCATCTCCATGGAGGACTGTCATGGCATGACAACCTTCCACTATGAGAACAGTAAGTCATACTTGTACACTGGCCAAATATGGTGAGATTTGCTCTCTCCAGAGATTTTACTTATGCTGTCTAATATGTTAAATAATTGCCCCAAACCTACTGGAATTACAGCTTGTTTCTGCATAGTTTTTATTTTTTTGGACAGTGAATTTGTACACATCCTCTCCTCCATGCTTTCAGGTGCCTTCACTTTAACACCTCCAAACTCTGAAAAATTAGACCAGTGTTTCCATAGCAACTTTAATCCTTATTTGCATTACAATAAAATTATTCATTCAATGTTCACTAGGCCCTACAGTCTAAGCTCAGCATGAAGACCCTTTGGTCTGTTGAAGTCCCAGTCCTTTGCCCAGATCTCCAGACACAGTTAGGGATATTGCACATATATTTATTTCACAGAATCACAGAATCATCTAGGCTGGAAGAGACCTCCAAGATCACCTAGTCCAACCTCTGACCTAACACTAACAAGTCCTCCACTAAACCATATCACTAAGCTCTACATCTAAACGTCTTTTAAAGACCTCCAGGGATGGTGACTCAACCACTTCCCTGGGCAGCCTGTTCCAATGCCTAACAACCCTTTCAGTAAAGAAGTTCTTCCTAATATCCAACCTAAACCTCCCCTGGCACAACTTTAGCCCATTCCCCCTCGTCCTGCCACCAGGCATGTGGGAGAATAGATCAACCCCCACCTCACTACAGCCTCCTTTAAGGTATCTGTAGAGTGCGATAAGATCACCCCTGAGCCTCCTCTTCTCCAGGCTGAACAACCCCAGCTCCCTCAGCCGCTCCTCATAAGACTTGTTCTCCAGACCCTTCTTCAGCAGCTTCATTGCCCTTCTCTGGACTCGCTCGAGCACCTCGATGTCCTTCTTGTAGTGAGGGGCCCAAAACTGAACACAGTACTCGAGGTGCGGCCTCACCAGAGCCGAGTACAGGGGGACAATAACTTCCCTAGTCCTGCTGGCCACACTGTTTCTTATACAAGCCAGGATGCTGTTGGCCTTCTTGGCCACCTGAGCACACTGCTGGCTCGTATTTAGCTATCAACCAATACTCCCAGGTCCTTCTCTGCCAGGCAGCTTTCTAACCACTCATCTCCCAGCCTGCAGCGCTGCTTGGGGTTGTTGTGCCCCAGGTGCAGGACCCGGCACTTGGCCTTGTTGAACTTCATACAGTTGGCCTCAGCCCATCGGTCCAGCCTATCCAGATCCTCCTGCAGAGCCTTTCTACCCTCAAGCAGATCGACACGTGCGCCTAACTTGGTGTCGTCTGCAAACTTACTGAGGGTGTACTCGATCCCCTCATCCAGATCATCGACAAAGATATTAAAGAGAACTGGCCCCAGTACTGAGCCCTGGGGAACTCCACTAGTGACCGGCCTCCAACTGGATTTGACTCCATTCAGCACAACTCTTTGGGCCCAGCTACCCAACCAGTTTCTAACCCAACAAAGTGTACACCAGTCCAAGCCAAGAGCAGCCAGTTTCTCGAGGAGAATGCTGTGGGAAATGGTGTCAAAAGCCTTACTGAAGTCAAGGTAGACCACATCCACAGCCTTTCCCTCATCCACCAAGCGCGTCACTTTGTCATAGAAGGAGATCAGGTTCGTCAAGCAGGACCTGCCTTTCATAAACCCATGCTGACTGGGCCTGATCGCCTGCTTGCCCTGCAAGTGCTACATGATGACACTTAAGATAATGTGCTCCATGAGCTTCCCTGGCACTGAGGTCAAACTAACAGGCCTATAGTTTCCCGGGTCTACCCTCCGGCCCTTCTTGTAGATGGGCGTCACATTTGCTAGCCGCCAGTCGACTGGGACCTCCCCTGATAGCCAGGACTGCCGATAAATGATGGAAAGCGGCTTGGCCAGCTCCTCCGCCAGTTCGCTCAGCACCCTCGGGTGGATTCCATCCGGCCCCATCGACTTGCGTACATCCAAGTGCTGTAGCAGGTCGCCAGCCATTTCCTCATGGATTGTGAGGGCCACATCCTGCTCCCCATCCCCTTCCACCAGCTCAGGGTACCGGGTATCCAGAGAACAACTGGTCTTGCCGCTAAAAACTGAGGCAAAGAAGGCATTAAGCACCTCAGCCTTTTCCTCATCTCTCGTCACTAAGTTTCCCCCTGCATCCAGTAAAGGATGGAGATTCTCTTGTATTGTATTTCCAAGGGACAAAAATTATTGGCTGAGTCAGGAATGAAATTGTTTCAATGTTCAAATAATTATAGCGAAAAGGTATGTTTTGTAGAGTTAGTTCTGCTTTTTAACCATTGAGGAGGAAAAGGAATTTGTTTAAAGCTGTAATTGCTGAGGAAGTCTCTGGAAAGAAAACAGATATTTCTATCAGATAATCGGTTTTGTTGGTATACTGGGGTCCTTGGAAGTTTATTGGAGCTAGTAACTGTCTAATTTAGTCAATTGTCTCATATAACAGCATGTATTAATTTGAGAGTTTAAGATAAATTTTTTTAATTTTTTTACTAACCACACCGTCTTCTCAATTGACTACATATCCATCCAACACATCCAGAAATATCTCCATTTTAAAAGTATGAACTGGCTGAGCTGAAAAATATGTGTTTTCAGAGACAGTCTCTAAGCATATAGTCAGACACTTCCAGAGAGATCTCCTTTTCAAAACATTTAGTGGCATTTTAGCTACCAAGCTGATGCTATTTGCTTCATTTGAGCTGATAGGTGTTTAGTGCTTTAGAAAATTAAGACAGTTATTTGAGTGCCTAGCAGGGAATAAACAGCATAATTTTAGACATCCATTTTTAGAATCTTGTGTCTTGGTTTGAATCTTATGCTGAATATAGGAGAGGATATTAAAATAAACTTGTAGCTTGCCAGGAAAATGACTTTTTAATGAGGACTTGTAAATTCAGAAACTACCTATGTCTTTCTGAAAAAAAATATATTTAGATATTTATAAAAAAATGATATCCTACAGAAACAGGAACACAAATCCTTATGTCTTGGAAAGCATCTATGACTGCAGAGGCGAAATCAGATCATAGCAAAGTGCTGTTGCCTAAGAACTGAATAGCTGTTCATTGCAGTGACTCTCCCACTGATTGGTTGGTAGGTGCACAGAAAGAGGCAGCCTTCAGGTGTCCTGCAGAGGAAGTGTCCCACTTTTTGCTTGGTGGTGGGGGTTGTTTCACTGACACTCTCTTACTGGCTCCATCTGATGAAATGCTATGGCAGCCTGTGTGTTCGGCTTGCCAGGAAGGAATATACACTAGACCCTGTCCATAGCCATCATGCCAGTTCCAAGGACAGATTTTAACCCATTGATTATTCATGTTTTATTCATTATTCATGTTTTAACAGGTTGTCATGACAATGATGGCTGCTAAATACAAGGCAAAAAAAAGCAGATAGTGCTGGAGGATGTTTGAGTGATGAGATGCTTGTATCACTCATCTACGGTATTTCCAGTGGCCTAAAGTGTCCAGAGACATCGTTACCTGATGCTTTCTGCAATGTGTCTAGAAATATACAGTCTTGACTGCCTTGGTGGTTGGTCTTGAATCATGGCTGCTGAGGAATAGCTGCTTGATTGGTTTAGTTCTTGCTGTTTTGGTCAACTGCCACAGATAATCCCCTCCGAACCAAACTATGACAACCCTCACAAATCTGTTGGCTTTTGCCATCCCTTGGGCTCATCTTTCAAATGTAAAAGTAAAAATGCTCTTCCCCCCAAACCCCCCAATTCAGAAAACACCTTTATGCAGGAATATTGCCATGTACTAAGTGATCATGGGATTGCTAGTGATGCAGCAACAAGACTGCCAGCAGTGGATCTAATAACACATCCCAGCAGGCTAAAGAGCCTGAAGAGCCAGCTACAAATTGACAGGATAACATTCAGCTGGCAAGGAACCGATATTGTTTTGGGGCTTGCCATGATGGTAGTGATTTATGTCGTGTCTATGCAACTGCTATCAACTTTCCAGACAGAGCTGAAAACAAAACCCTCACAGGGAAAGGTCCTGCTGAGAGCCACAAATGGGGTAGGAGTGGGCTCTAGGGAAGGAAGAGAAATCAAATGCTACAGCATTTTAATTAAGTTTTATGCAAGTACTAAACAATGAGAATGTACCTTATTTTTTACAATATTTATCACTGTACTTTCTGATACCAGAGTGGGGTGGGCTGATCTTGGCCAGCTGCTGGGCACCCACCCAGCCACTCTCCCACTCCCCCTCCTCAGGAGACAGGCACAGAAAAGAAAATGAAAAGTCTTGTGGGTTGAGCTGAAGGCAGGGAGGTCACACCCCACTGCATTGAAGAGCCAAATGGAAGCAGCTGTGTCCAACACAGGGCAGCCCCAACCTCCTCCCACAAAGGCCATCCCTGCAGACCACCTCTGTGAAAGCCTTGACAACAACACCCAATAAACAGCTAAACTATTCCTTTTTAAATAATATTTTTGGCTTAGTATGCACAAACCTAATTTACCTGCTATTATCTCTCCCTCTCATATACACTTAAAAATGCCAACCAGTGTATCATATCTTAAAGTAGTTGTGCCAACTACATTTCTGGAGGGTTGCACTGGCAAATGTATTATTTTTTTTGTTTCGTTTTTTTTGAGTACTTATGCCATGTGGTACACCAGTTTAATAAGATACATTTACAGAGCAGTGCTGAAAACAAGGAAATTATCAGAAGTGTAGCTAGATAAAGGCCAATTTCTCAGTGCTCTGCACGTAATCAGCTTTTAATGTTGTGTTGTGTCTTCTGCCTGAACCTCCAGGACTTTGTCTTGATTTCTCTACTAACTTAAATGACAGGTGCTTTACATCATTCCTTGGTCAAATGAACCAGCTTGTACAAGCTGACACAGGTCTGTAAAGACCATAGAGGAGATCAGGAAAGTGACTCTATAGGATTTTGTATCTTCTCTGCTATAGGAGTTGAGCTCTCAGGGTCTTTCCCTTTCCCTTTCCCTTTCCCTTTCCCTTTCCCTTTCCCTTTCCCTTTCCCTTTCCCTTTCCCTTTCCCTTTCCCTTTCCCTTTCCCTTTCCCTTTTCCCTTTTCCCTTTTCCCTTTTCATTTCCTTTCCATGATTTTGCAGGTAGCAGTTTTTCGTGATTAACTTTTAATGAAATGCAACATGGCAGAAGATGAAGAAATTCACTGCAGCATCCACATCAGTCACAGTATCTTGCTCCTCAGCCCTGTGGTGAATTTAGGCCGGGAATAAGACAGCAAGAGTAACCAGCACTCTCTCTAGTAGGCTGACAGCAGGCCTGCTCTGCAGAAAGTCTGCACAGGATGGGAATTTGAGCTGACAGTCACAGAAATTGAGTCATTCTGTATATCTTGTGATTTCTAGTGCAAGTGGCATTGAATATTTTTTTTTTTAGTTAATTATAATGTCAAACTGCTCAGTGAACTAAACTATGATCTAAAATTGCCAAGCAATACCTTAATCGGACACTGACTTAATATAACTACTTTAAAAAAAAAAAAAAAGCTGAATGTGTAAGGGAAGTTCACTGAGGGAATATTCTTTTTAAGAAGACTATATGTATTCCATATACCTTAAGAGTATTCATTTATTCTAGCAAAATATCTGAAAGGCAGAAAGTACCTCTATCAGAAAGCAGTGAAGTTGTCTTTAACTGCATAAGGCATCTTTCAAGCTGTGGTGGATTAGAGAAAGAGTTTATATACTTGGTAACACTGACTAACCATTGAAGTAGACTATCATTTGACAGAGTAGCTATAGACCCCTGCCAGCAAAATTGCCTAAAACATCAGCAAGCTTCCAAGCGTGGTGTCCAGAAGTGGAAATCACCTCATGACTGCAAGCTGCATGTAGCACATTGCTATGAAAATACTGTTATCATTAGCAAAACACAGCTGCCAGCTGATGTACATCCAGCCTTTCAGAGACATCTATTTATTTGTTTGCTTATTTATTTTTTCCTGGAGGATTATAGTTAAAAGAACCAAACTTCTGGCTGTCACCAGAATTGTTTTCTTCAACTCGTTTTATGTGCATCTCAGAAAAGTAATTACCTAGAAATAACTGCAGAAGGGTGGTTCATTTTCCATCTACAAGAAAGGCCAGGAGGAAGACCTGAAGAACTACAGGCCTGTTGGTCTGATTTTGGTGCCAGGGAAGGTTAGGGAGTGGATTGTCTTGAGTGCCATCATGCAGCACATACAGGACAACCAGGTGATCAGGCCCAGTCAGCATGGATTTATGAAAGGCAGATCCTACTTGACAAACCTCATCTCCTTCTATGACTAGCTGACATGCTCAGTGGGTGAGGAAAAGGCTGTGGATGTTGTCTACCTAGACTTTAGTAAAGTTTTTGACACTGTTTCCCACAGTATTCTTCTGGAGAAAGTAGCTGCTCATGGCTTTGATGGGCATACACTTTAGTGGGTAAAAAAGTGGCTGGGTGGCTGGGCCCAAAGAGTTGTAGTGAATGGAGTTAAATCCAGCTGGAGACCGGTCAATAGTGGAGTCCCCCAGGGCTCAGTACTGGGGCTGATACTCTCTAGTATTTTTATCAGTGATCTGGACAAGGGGATCGAGTGCACCCTCAGTAAGTTTGCAGATGTGTCCTGGTTTCAGGTAGGACAGAGTTAATTTTCCTCCTAGTAGCTGGCAGGGTGCTATGTTTTGGATTAGGATGAGAAGAGCGCTGATAACATGCTGATGTTTTAATTGTTGTAGAGCAGTGCTTACACCAAGCCAAGGACTTTTCAGCTTCTCGCTCTGTCCTGCTAGCGAGCAGGCTAGGGATGCAGCAGGAGCTGGGAGGGGACAGACCCAGGACAGCTGACCCAAACTGGCCAAAGGGGTATTCCATACCATCTGACGTCATGCTGAACAATATATAGGGGTGGCTAGCTGGGGTGGTGGGGGGGCCGGCTGCTCGGGGATAGGCTGGGCATCGGTCAACGGGTGGTGAGCAATTGCATTGTGCATCACTTATTTCGTACACATTATTGCTATTAATACTATTATTATTATTATTATTGTTATTATTTCCCTGTCTTAATAAACTGTCTTTATCTCAACTCACAGACTTCACTTTCCCGTTTCTCTCCCCCATCCCGGAGAGGGAGGGGGGAGGGTGAGCGAACGGCTGTGTGGTGTTTGGCTGCCAGCTGGCCTAAACCACAACAAGATGACACCAAGTTAGGTGCGAGTGTTGATTTGCTTGAGGGCAGGAGGGTTCTACAGAGAGATCTGGATAGGATGGATCGATGGGCCAAGGCCACCTGTATGAGGTTCAACAAGGCTAAGTGCTGGGCACTTGGGGCACAACAACCACATGCAACACCACAGGCTGGGGGAAGAGTGGCTGGAGAGCTGCCCAGTGGAAAGTGACCTGGGTGTGTGGTCGATAGCTGGTTGAATATGAGCCAGCAATGTGCTAAGGTGGCCAAGAAGGCCTACAGCATCCTGGTTTCTATCAGAAATAGCATGGCCAGCAGGACTAGGGAAGTGATTGTCCCCCTGTACTCGGCTCTGGTGAGGCTGCACCTCAAGTACTGTGTTCAGCTTTGGGCCCCTCATTACAAGAAGGACATCAGGGTGCTGGAGCATGTCCAAAGAAGAGCAACAAGACTGGTAAAGGGTCTAGAGAACAAGTCATATGAGGAGCAGCTGAGGGTAATGGGGTTGTTTAGCCTAGAGAAGAGGAGGCTCAGGGGAGACCTTATCACTCTCTACACTACCTCAAAGGAGAGTGTAGCAGGGTGGGGGATCAGTCTCTTCTCCCAAATAAGAAGCAATAAGACAAGAGGAAATGGCCTCAAGTTGCACCAGGAGAGGTTTAAGTTGGATATTAGGAAAAATTTATTCACTGAGAGAGCTGTGAGGCATTGGAACAGGCTGCCCAGGGAAGTGGTTGAGTCACCATCCCTGGAGGTGTTTAAAGGATGTGTAGATGTGGTGCTTAGGGACATGGTTTAGTGGTGGACTTGGCAGTGATAGGTTAACCACAGGACTCAATGATCTTAGAGGTCTTTTCCAACCTGAATGATTTTATGATTTGTAAAGAAAAGATGGGCAATGCTTGTACTACTAAGGCTGCAGCCTACAAAAGGGGGACTAATGAGTTACCGAGGCTTACAGCTTTCCAGCTCTTAGCTTATAACTTACTTGGAGAATAAGTTTTCTGCAACTGCTCCTCAAGCCTCTCATGCAGTTACCATATGCATTGCATGAATTATCAATGTTGCTTCCACTACAACTGAAACTTAATTTATCCTGAAATTGGAGCAAGTGCTAAATTAATCCTTTCAATGATTTCACTGTGCTATAATGAAAGTGCTCATTAGTCCAATATTTGCAGATGAGAAAACACTTAGCACAGGCAAATGTTTTTAATTATGTCTTGCACAGGTAACAGTTAACGTGTGGTCATAATGTGCCCTTGTTTCATTTGCAAAAAGTAAACAAGACCAAAAAAAAAAAATTTAACAAATATTAGAGTGTTCTGATTTCATTAAGGTATCCTCAAGTGCATTTTAAAGGGTTTAACCAACAGAAATATCTGCAGCTTTATTCCAGTGCTTTTGTACTGTACACTGGCCCATCTTGAGAAGCTCAACGTGATCTCAACATGACTTTTTGCCCCATGAGAAGCTCAGAATGAACCAGCAATATGTGCTTGCAGCCCAGAAAACCAACCATATCCTGGGCTGCATGAAAAGAAGCGTGGCCAGCAGGGTGAAGGGGGGTGATTTTCCCCCCCTGCTCTGCTCTTGTGAGACACCACCTGGAGCACTGCGTTTAGCTCTGGGGCCCCCAGCACAAGAAAAACATGGACCTGTTAGACTGTGTCCAGTGAAGGACCACGAAGATAATCAGAGGGCTGGAGCACCTCTCCTTTGGAGACAAGCTGAGGGAGTTGGGGTTGTTCATCCTGGAAATGAGAAGGCTCTGGCGAGACCTTATAGTGGCCTTCCAGTACCTCAAGGGGGCCTACAGGAAAGCTGGGGAGGGACTCTTAGTCAGGGAGTGTAGGGATAGGACAAGGAGCTATGATTTTAAACTAAAAAAGAGTAGATTTACATTAGATATATGGAAGAAATTCTTTACTTTGAGGGTGGTGAGACACTGGCACAGGTTGCCCAGAGAAGCTGTGGATGCCCCATCCCTGGAGGTGTTCAAGGCCAGGCTGGATGGGGCTTTGGGCAACCTGGTCTAGTGGGAGGTGTCCCTGCCCAGGACAGGGGGTTTGGAATTAGATGGTCTTTAAGTTCCCTTTAAATCCAGCCCATTCTATGATTCTATGATCTTAACAATGAATAATTAACTGCCGCAGCATCCAAACTCAATAAACAAAGAAACCTGAGAATTTCATTTTGTTAGTGGTTTTATTGATTTACCTTATTGCAACAGCAAACACTACCTCATAAATAAGAAGCCAATACAAAATTTCACTTTTAGACTTCATTTTCCCCACAATCTCATGGAAGTTGTCAGTGATCTGTAGATAACCTTTCCACAGCAGGGCTAGGGGCTACTGTTATGCCTGATGCCAGTTAGGACATTTCATATATCACTGGATGACATGAAAGCGGCATGGTCTTGAGTGGAAAAATTAAGCAAACCACGGTGCTCTAAGCTGTCCTGCAAAAGCCTGATTGTTCTCTAGGCACCGCCAGTGTCACCATCAATGTGCTTCTTCCTTGGCCACCTCAGTGCGCTGAGGTTAACTTTCCATTTATAATGGCTCTCAAATGGAGCCTTAGATAAATTTTTCCAAGGCGCTCCAGATGCAAGCTTCTCTACATTTCTTATTTACAATGAGAAGATGGGCATTGCTCTCAGACCTCCAAACAGATTCAGGCATGTACATGCTTACATCCCACCAAAAAAAAAAAAAAAAAAAAAAAGAGATTAAGGCATCAGTGTGACTGTGGTACTTTTCCATAATTTTTGACATTTTATTTCCATGTAAATGCTATTTTAAAATGTTAGAATGACACCTGGATACTGATATATGATGAGAGTTAGTGGTCTTGGTGTTTTCTGTGAGATACCTGGACTAGAAAGTTAAGGCCCATACATTTGTTTCACATGTAGATAACTGTTAATCATTCATTGCAGTTCTGAGAACAGAGTCCAGAAAGTCATCTGGCAAAGTGTTTCCAAGGCAAGGCACATATCATGGGGTTATGGACTGTCTCTCCTAATGAATGGCTGAGTGGCTTCTAAGTTTCCCTTGAAGAGATCAAATTATATCTTCCCGGCTGTGATGGAAATCAGAAGATTTCTTCCACTGGAGGAGAGAGTACAGCATATTTTAGTTTACTTATTTTAGTATACAATTATACAGCTTCACAGGAACAGGAATGACAGGATGAAGAGCCAAAGCAAGACAGGCTGCTTTTTAACATAAGGGAAAGTATGAATTCCCTTAATTGAGTGCTCCTTGAATATGAGGCTTTTAGGGCTTTTGAAGGAAGCAAGTTTGATCACAAGGTAAGGCTTTTCCAAGGTCTCTTTAAACAAATTAAGTTTTCTTTAAGCCTAGAGCTGAGGTGAGTGGGCAAGTATTAGACATGACTACTAGAATAGCCAGGCTTCATTCAAATTTATTATGACTCAACCCCCCTTTTGCATAATGGAAAGGTAAGGTAGTTGCAGTAGCAGATAAATGTTTAATGGTGCCATACTCTACAACTTAGAGCTTGGTCTATTCTTGGTTTTCATTCTGGAGTTGCAACACATTGGTGAAAACGGCAACATAAAGTCTTCTAAAAAGCTAATTTTCACAGTATGTTAACATGCTTATACAACTGAAAAGCATATTGATTCCCATGCTCTCTCCTTCCACTGCAACTACTGCTATTCAAAGTTTTGATGAAATGCAAAGCTTTTGCTTTGATTTCCTTAATGGTCTCTAGAAAAGGTCGAACAATAAAGCAATTTATCATCTGCATTTGTGATAGAAAAGAAGCCATGGGTAGCCTTTCACAATGGAGGTTGTTAAGGAAATTAGGTACTTAAATTTGGATGGTAAGCTTTTTGTACTTAGGTCTGTCATTTATAATTGTATCTGCAAGGTATTTAACATTCAGGGGTTTATATTCTTATTTGCCTCTGGGCTGGTGTTTCTCAGTCTTTTCTAATGAAGTGCTTCCTTTCTAGGGGAAAATCATGTCATTTGATGGGACAGTGGGAGTGTGCCAACATGTTATATACCCACAGATAAAACTGTGACTGTTGATGCTGAAAGATAAGATAACTTGTTATCAGCTGGCAAACAGCCAACTGTATAGGAATGTAAGTGTGCCTGTTTTGTTGTTGTGTGTGTGTGTTGTGTTTTTTTTTCCCCTTTTATATGGACTATCACCAGTTACTGGACCGCAAGTGGGAAAACACTACCCTAGTGATGCCAAAGTACAAGTTTTGTGTTTTTTTTTTTTTTTTTAATATACAGTAATTGGAATGATAAAAAACTAACAGAAGAAACAGTGGAAGAAAAAGGGAAGACAAATTGTATTCTACATTTCTGTTCCCTTTCTAGTTGCAGTCAAATACCAGGTTGGGATGTGGTGCTGGTTTGTCACCAAAGACCAGCCTTAGCTGGAAGAATTTGCTGAAGCTAGTAGTTGGGAAATACTGTAAAAAAATACTTGGCAGAGCTATGTTCCAGAGTAAATGCATGTTGCTACAGTGAATGTCTGTATTCAAACATGTTTTATCTGGCCTTTGTCTGAGATACAGGGAAAGAGCATTGCACTTGGCTTTGTTTAAAAGCTCTGTTTTCATAGTATGAGGAGTAGGAGCATAATTTATTTATTTTTAATAAAAAAACAACCTTTCTGAGAAAATATCAGAACATTCTATTGTCTATCAGTATTTTTGCAGGCTTCTGAAATTTACTCATTTAATTTCAGTGTAAAAAATGTCTGGAAAATGTTGCCACTTTCACATACAGATAAAAGAGTTCAGAGGCTGAATATAGGACCATCCAGTTCCATAGCTTCTTTTAGTTTCTTTGAGACTTGTGTACAAATATCTCCACTAATATGTGTAGTTTTTTTTTTCTTTCTTTCCTTGTGATCAGTCTTCAAAGTTAGACCAGACCATATTGATACGTTTCACAAAGCTTATTTTCTCAGGCTCCAGGTCATGTTTTTTCCTTAATAAATAGTAAAAATCATAAGGTGGCAATCCCTGCAACAGCACAGAGAGAATATCCTTTGCTTTGCAGTATGTCTTCATCTAAATCCACTTCAGGAAAAATCAAATAAAGGTGTATGAATGATCAAACAGACTCTTAGTTTTGTATGTAAGCAGAAAAAAGGGACTGTAGTGTTCTCAGTAATCTCTTCTACAAACTACTCATTAGAATTGGAAGCGGGTATCTTCATGTAGTTATATGAACTGACAAGATACAGGGGCTGTCACGGCTCTGACAATAAAATGTTAATTTCTTGGAGGAACCTGGAAAAAGAAGGTTATGCCTATACAGGGGTGGTGGAATCAGCAGCCTGGGTAGTAAACCCACTGTCCTGGGAGGCTGATGCTTCCACTGACATTGGAATGATCCTACAGCTTAGCCAGGATGGTGGTTGGGCAGCTGGTGGGCATGGCTGGATGGGGCTATGATGACCCTTAGCAATCCCAGAGGGGAGAGGGAAAGAGACAGAGGCAGTGGACTGCTTCATTTCTGCTCGCCTGGTCCTGTCCCATCAAAGTGGTTGCCGAGAAAGTCTGAAGAAGGAACATTTTGCAAAATAAAAGTCTGAAAATATTCCCTTTCAAAGTGTTAGCGGTGTATGATTGACTGACTGACTATCTACTTTGGAGATCTTGATGAGCTTTTTACAACAACCTTTATGCTTTTTGAAGAGCAGAGAAGGGAGAGGAAATCAAGAAGATGGAAACACTCTGTCAGTATATCTTGGTTTTCACTATAGGCATCTTCTGTTATGAACTAACCATCAGATCACAAAAGCATCATGCAAAAAATCTGTCACATCTATTTTTTTTTCAATTAAAATGAAATTTGCAAAGGATGCTTTAAAAATCCGAAGCCCATGGTTTCACCCAGAAAATTTTGTTGTACAATTTCCTTTTCAAGTACAAATTTAGTACTGTGACCAAAACTAAAGTATTTCTGCACTAAAGAGACAGCATTCTCCAGGAATTAAATTGAAAGTGAAAAGGCATTTCAGGCAAAAGGAAGCAAAGGAATAAATACCTTAATAGGTTTTCTCATTTTTATTTTTTTATTTTTTTATTTTTACAGAGACAATGAAATGATTAGGAAACTCAAATTTTGTCAGTTACTGTTAAAGTCAGAAAGAAAAGAAATAGTATATGGATAGGGTATTGGAAAACTCATTGTTGATACCATTTACCATGAACTGATGAAATTGAGGAGTATATTGGAAGAATATCAACCCCCTTTTGAAATTCCCAATCCAGATCATTACCATAAAGTATGAGGTTTATTTAAAAAAATATTTTAAAATGTGGTGTAGATTTTACTTTTCCGTAAGTAACTCTTCCAGCCAGATACAGAAAACAAATGGACAATTTCCAACTTACTACTTATGAATGAGTGGTATTCACCTGTGCCCTGCCCCACACAATCCTGTCTCTGTATCTGCAAGGAGACCACGGCAGCTCAAGGAGCAGTGCCCCATGGTGTGAACCCTCCTCGCTCAGGTAGGAGGGATGTTCATCTCTTCAGAGACCAAAGATATTCTGTCACAGAGAAAAACATGGTACATCTGTGTATTGGGTTTACATAGCAAGATTTTGGCATCAGGGGGGCTGCAGGGGTGGCCTCTGTGAGAAAAGTCCAGCAGTTGCCCCATGTCAGACAAAAGCCCGTTTCAGCCAGCTCCAAAAGGGACCCACTGCTGGCCAGAGCCAAGTCAGGGAGCGACACTGGTTGGGCCTCTGGGAGAGCAGATTTAAGGACGGGAAAAAAAAGTGCTGTGCAACAGCAGCTGGGAGAGAGGAGTGAGAAGCAGCCCTGCAGACCCTAAGGTCAGTGCAGCAGGAGGGCAGGAGGTGCTCCAGGCAGGCAGCAGCAGTTCCCCTGCAGCCTGTGGAGAGGCCCCTGGTGGAGCAGGCTGTCCCCCTGCAGCCCATGGGTCCCACACGGAGCAGATCTCCATGCTGCAGCCCGTGGAGGAGCCCCTGGTGGAGCAGGTGGATGTGGCCTGGAGGAGGCTGCGGCCCATGGAGAGCCCCCTCAGGAGCATGCCCCGGGCCGGAGCTGCAGCCCATGGAGAGGAGCCCACGCAGGAGCAGGGGGTCTGGTGGGAGCTGCTGCCCGTGGGGGACCCGTGCTGGAGCAGTTTGCTCCTGGGGGATGGATGGACCCCCGTGGTACAGAGCTATGTGGGAGCAGCTCTTGAAGAGCTGCTGCCTGTGAGCAGCCCCCCCAGGCTCCGTTCGGGAAGGACGGCATCCCATGGGAGGGACCCCACGTGGAACAGGGGCAGAGAGTGACCGTGAAGGGGCGGCGGGGACAAAGTGTTAGGGACTGATTGCAGCCCCTATTGCCCATTCCCCTGCGCTGCTCAGGGGAATGATGTAGAACAGGGTGGATGGATGGAAGGTGTTTTTAGTTTGCTTTTAGTTTCTTGCTGTTCTATTCCACTAGTGTTAGGCAATAAATTATATTAATCTTCCTATGCTGAGTCTGTTTTGCCCATGATGATAACTGGTGAGTGATCTCTCTGTCCTTATCTCAGCCCCTGGGCCCTTTTCATTGTATTTTCTCCCCCTTTCCTTTTGGGGAGGGAGAGTTGAGAGTGCAGTTGTGGTAGAATTCAGGTGCATAGCAAGGAAAAACCACCAACAATCTGCCTTATAGCAAGTGCAATGCCTTTGTTTGTGAGGTTGAAATGACAAATTTGGATTATTGTACCTCCCTTTGTATTCAATATCAGCTTATTTTTATCTTCTTAAAGTATTTGAGTTTCAAAGAACGTGCATGAAATGAAGGATACGATGGAGGACCAAGATGACTAATACAGAACAATACAATTCAGTACTTTTGGATTTAATTTATATTTTATGCAATTCTCCAAAAAACAACCAGACAACTAGTAATAACTAGATAGCTATGGGAATATATGAATACTCTTGGGGAGGTACTTGTTACTTGGTACTTGCAGGGAGAGGGACAGAAAGAAAGATGATCAATAAGAAAGGCACATAAAAACATTCCTGTTCTCAAAATCAGACCTTTTCTTGGTGTGTCAAGCTGTATACTCACAAACTTGTCATGAAAAAATACAGTTTATTTTCTGAAAATCAAAGCCACAAAAATCTCAGCCTGGATACAAGTCTTTTAGAAAGACCAAGAAATCCTGCCTTCTCTGACATCTGTGCCATTAGTCCATCTTACGCCTCTGAAACTATGATTTTGGTCACGATGCTATTTGTATTTTACAAGGACCCATTCTGATGATATACACTAATTGTTTCTCTTTGCTGAATGTTTAATGGCTGGGAAAGGTAATTTACTTTTACTCTGAAAATATGCTTGTGTGCTTTAATGGCATGCTTACCAATGGGGTTTTTGTTTGTGTGATAGCTGACTGCAGTGCTGGTTGGTTTGGGGAAGGGCTGACAGAAGCGGGGCTACTAGGTGGGACTGGTAGGGAAAGAGATTTGGCCTGCTTTGAAGGTTGAACAGTAAGGTTAAAAAGGGGAAGATGATTCACTACTGCATACAGTAATGCTGGAGGGCCTACATCTTATGTTTTGCATTGGAGAGTTTAGTGCAAGATACCTCAGTCAATTGCAGATACTACTAAAACTGTATGGACTGCTTTTCTCATTTGTTAAGATAGAGCTGCTCTACAACACATACATGATTGTGGGCCTGGATACCTTACGTGTGGTTTATGAGATGGCAAAAGTCTTGTGACAGACACGATCATCATGAACATTGTTCTAACCCTTCCGACACTTCTGGCTTAAGGGAAATCCCTTGTCTCTTCTTGCTCACATCAGTTATTCTGACCTCATTCGATTTTTTGGATCCTTTTTCCTTGGAAAAATACAGTGTTTTTTATGTTACATGAAACCTTTTTTCCTGTAAACTTTTCCTGGAAGGAATCAGATGTGGATGTATTCTGCTTTTCACAAAGTTAAGATTTTGCATGCACATGCCTTTTGTGATTACCTTATGGAAATGTGAGATGACAACAATTAAATTTTAATCTGACCCCAGCCTGTACTAATACAATAACTGCTTCTTTATTTTTCTAATTAGGATATTTTGTAAAAGGCTTTACTAGAAAAGAAAAGCTTTTAAATGCTCAGTCAAATCCAGGTCTCTACTTCTCTAGCTCCACAAACTCATCTCTCTCTCTTCAAGAAACTCCTGCACCAGTAACTCAGCTTTGATATTTTTATGTGTCTCTGGTCGTGTACAAAACAGTCTGACCTGGTCAAGATGATCAATCATATAGTGTAATAAAAAATCTAATGCAAGAAATGGCCACAGTCTATGAACAGCCCCAAAGCTAAGAGCAGTTTACAAGACTTCTGCATCACTGAACTCAGCAGAAGGTACTAAAAGTTAGAGTCTGGGAGAAGGTGAGGAAATGGGATAATGAAATTATCTAAATACACTGACTGCATATTCTTCCTTCACTCAGTAAATTACCTGAAGGTAAAACACTCATGACAAAATTTATCTATGAGATACCTACCAGAGCATAGTTTATTTCTCAGAGATTTGCCTAGCATAGAGGCAATCTGTAAACCTGGTCACATTAAAAAGAACAGGTTATCTGTCTAGTTTCTGATTTTATTGCAGTTACTGTAGTTACTCTAGCCAAAGACATTTTCCATTTTCATGATACTTCCTGTAGCAGGATTACATCTGAAATCTTAACAATGTTCTATTTATCTGTAAAATTGTTAAGTAGCATCTCTCCTAATAGGCAAAATCTGTCTGCTTTCCAGAAACCCGACACTGAAAAAAGAAATCTGCCTGGGGCAAAGAGTCTTAAGCAGGGTCTAGTTTTGTAACTCCATGAAGCCCTTGGACTCCGGCAGTGCTCCCTAGGGCAGGTTGTGTTTGTGTTAAAATAACACTGTATCCAAGCTCATTTGTTCTTCAGCAGCTTTGCTGTTTCCATCTGGATTCACTAGCTGGGGTCAGCAATGTCTGAATATAATGGTGTGGTCTTTTGAACAGCTTGGAGCATGAAGTTCACTTGTGTTCAGGATGTATTGACAAAATCTTATCCTTACATAAAAAAAAAAAAAAAAAAAAAAAAAAAAAAAAAAAAAAAAAAACCACCTTACTTGTACAAGGGCTTGGAAATAGCCTTGTAGTTAACCTGGCTGCAGGGTTCAGTTGTCTGTCTAGGAAAACACACCTAAGGATTATCAGCTGACATTTTGTACAAAACACAATCTGTCATGACTTTGGACATATGTTTTCCTACTGGCAGAGACTGATATATGTGATGAAATTGTATGAGAATGAGAATGTAGAGAGTGATCTGGATTGTTGCAGTCGGTGTCTTTAGGATTTCAGCAGTGAAGGATGTATTAAAATCAGTGCTCTTAATATTCAGTGATGGTTACTCTCCAGTTTGGCCCCTGCTTGGTCCAGTGGGAATGTGCAATTAAGCACTCTGGGAAGTGTGTGAGTGGAGGAAATCTTTTGATTTGTTTTAAACCTGTGTCCTGAAGATACTAATTTTTGTACTGTGAGAAATACTTCATAATCATTCATTTTTCACCTTCTCATTCACAGAGATATGTGTATAGCTACTACACCATCCTCCTTCCTGTACAGTCCTCTCTTTCAAGTGGAAGAATCTTTATATTTTATTTTTATTTATTTATTGCCTGTCACCATGTTTGACTTCTTTAGCAAGACCTTTCACTGTAGTAAATCCACAGAATGACACCTTGCCCAGGTAAGAATCATTAGTTATGCCTCATGAAATGGGAAGATCAGTTCTCCTTAAACCTGGCTTGAAGACGTGGGTGCCACGGGAGGCACATGGAGGCATCCTTTCTAGATTTTTTTCCCAATTCTTTTTTCCTACTGTTCTATTTCAGTCTTGACCCCTGCTGACTACCAACCCAATGTTTTCATTGAGCTGACCTCAGTGATTCCTCCCTCTCCGCAGTTGTAATTGCTTATTTAAAGTTCTTAATTATGCATGTGAACTTATTTTTCTCAGGTACATCACACTTATCAACACAAAATTTAACTAAACGTTTTATTGCTCACCAATAAAATCTAGCTTTCATTCTTTACAACCAGCTTTAGTTTTTTTGTTATCCTACATACTTTCATAGCACCAACAAATATTTGCCACTTCACTAGCTGCCCATGCTTTCGGATCTCTGAGGAATATGTTGCAAAGCACTGATGTGACCATGTATAGCTGTAGGATCCCATCCCTGACACTGACAAAAGAAAGGCTGACCATTAGTGCTACCCTTCATTCATATCAGTTATTAATCAAAGTAAAATGAATTTTATTCTGTAATCCAAAAGAAAAAAGCTTTTCCATAGGCTCCAAAAATTTGGGACCCAAAAATCCCAGAGGAAAAATGTAGCATATATAATTAGAATTATAGGAATCTTCCTTTATTTCTACCTTTGTGCTAACCAGAAGAATAAATGTTATGAAAATTTCAGATGACATTTGAGAGAGAACAGAATAGTTTCTGTCCTAAAACGAAGTCTGTGAATTTGTTAAGAACATTGAACACTATTTCCTATAAAATAAGCAATCTCTTCTGATATCATTTCAGACTTCAGACATTTCAAACTGAAATGATAGTTGCCTTTTTATTTTCCAGTTTCTTCAGTTTCTTCACAGGTTTTAATGTGAGCTATTGGAGTGAGGAAAGAGGAGCAGCTTTCATCATGTTTTCTTTGTTTTGATTTCCAGAGAACAATGGAAACAAAATCACATACCCAAAACCTTTTATGAAAAAGAAAGATAAAAAACTACGACTGCCTACATAAATACACACCTACACACACATAAGTACACCAGAGCCACTGCATGAGAAAAGAAAACAAATCATTTTTGTTTTGTCCACCCTCTGAGACATGGAGTCCAAAACCTGCTCCCAATTTTTTTTCACATCATCACTCTGCACTTCTGGCCACTCAGGAGCCCTCGGGGGCTTGGCAGATGCTGCAGCCAGGGCTGCTGCAGCTCTGGAAAGACACCTGGGCAGGCAGGGCAGAGCTGAGATGGAAAAGCAATTGGAAAAACAGAGTACAGAGAAGGAATACGACACAGAAGAGAAGTCTCTTGAGTGCAAACTGGATGCACCTCTGATCTGAGATCAGGTCCTTGCCCTCCAGACCTCAGCCCACCCTGAAAAACTACTTAATACACAGTGCTGACCTAGAAGTCCTCCTGGGCTATATTTAAGAATTTTCTGCCATGTTTTTTTTTTTTTTTTTCTCTTTACTATTAAACCTGGTGGATCACATGCATAACTTCAGTAATTCATCACGAATCCATTTATTTTGCTAGCTCTGCATGTCTTCACCTCTGCAGCAACTTTTGCTCATTGCTTTTCAAAGGTGCCTTTATTTGTATGCTTGTGCTTCAGAAACAAATGCAAGTTGATTTTTGTATGGACTTGAGAGAGTTGGGTTTCCAACACAGGAGCTCTTTCATAACATAAAAAAAGAAAAACATAAATGTAGCTGACAGAAAGTCTAGCTGACAAAATGTGAGAGGGAAATGAAAGGAAAAAGAACCAAATGTACCCACTACCAGGGGGTAAGAAAATCCCAGGTTTCACAAGGGAAGTTTATGAAGAAACAGGTTTACATCCCATTGAAAGCAATGGAAAAACTCCTACAGACGTTTGTGGTCTTTTGGTGAGGTTTTAAACCCTTAAACTCTCAGTATCCTGTCAGCTTCCCTGTCACATCAAAATGTACTGAAAAATCTATCATAAGAATAAAAAATACTTCAAGGGAAGTATGTACAGAACCCCGTAGGAAAAGGTGTGTTATAAATGTGAATGTTCAGTCTGATTTACTCCCCTCTTTGATATTAGAAATATACTGTAGCTGAAGACCTCCATTAGCATACCCAAACATGGAAAAAAAATGCCTTTAGTGGTCTCCATGTTTTTTGGCTGCTGGTTTCCATTGCATAAAGGATTTCTGCTTGTCACACAGTTAGGAATTTACTATTGTCTTTGTGCTTAAGACGGAAAGAAAAAGCCATTATGATGTTTTGCTTTTCATTCTCCTAAAGAAAGGAGGCTTAATTTAGAAGGTCAAGCTTCCATGAGATTGAAAGGAAAAGCTATAAGACAGGTAAATTTCAGGGATCAATTTCCCCTACCTGAAGGACATTATTAAAACACTTACAAGTGGAAGATCTAGTTCATTTGCAGTATTTGGACACATTCTCAGGGCTTTTAATAGAGGCCATGGCATTCTTCACTAGGTGTACACAGGAAGGTATAAGGCACACAGCAAGTTACACATGGAACAGACTGGAGATGGAAATAATGATGGAAGAGGTTCCTTGTCATCACATAAACAAACTGAAAAACACACCAGAAAGTCAGCAAAACAATGCACTGTATTGCATAGACAATGATCTTTCACATGTTCACAAATAAATACTAAAGAAATGGGAGAATCTCTACAACATGAAAACACCACTGAATGAAAACATCACTGAAAGCTATCAGAGTGAACATCTCTCTGTTTTGGAAAAGCTAACCTGTAAGAAGAGAGTAAAGGCGTGTGTGTATTTAGCTCAGCAAGATGAAATTGTATCAATATTTTTTTATTTTCTGTGCTCAGAGATTATTATTATTATTGAAGAATTTAATAGACATTGGATAACATGATCTGGGATAATATGACCAGTCTGTTTGAGTTCTCATGTTTATCCAAACAGTGCTGTTGTATCCTTGTTAAATAATAGTAATTTTGAAAAGAATTAAATAGAAGACTATTTCCCCAAATAACTATACCCTCTCTTAATTCAAAATTGTTAAATGACTTTAAGGTACTACTACAATGAAAAGTAGTATTAGTGATTCACTGATATAATTCCTTATTTCCTTAGAAAATTTATGAGTCTTATCAAAGTTTCTGACTATTTTGAAGGAAAAAGTATCAATTCTGTCAGTAAGAAAGATATTTCATTTCAAAGTTCCATGACTTGCCAAAAATCTTTCTTCACTTCTCTAAATAAAAAGAATTATTTATATTTCATGGCAGAGTTATGCAACATGAAACATGTTAAGAATAGCTAACATTTATGGGAGGGGCAATATATGGTGAACACCACTATCAGTTGATCAAAGCCTCTGCAACATTTCTAACATGCCAGAGGTCCTCTTGTAAAGTCACTGTTTTATGCGTATAATGCAAGTAAATCATTGAGGTTTTGAATGCAAAAATCTTTGAGAAGCTCCAAACAAAAGAGGGGAAAAGTAAGTATAAAAGGCATACACAAACAGGATAAGCTCTTTCAACCTTGTTCTTGTGAACAGCCAAAAGCTATTGCGATACAAAAGACCAAGAGTAATGACAATATACATAAAATATGATAATCTGAACAATTTTAAAGTGTTTGCAAATGGTAAAGGAGATTAAGGCTTACTGAACAGCAGCCTACCTCCAGCTCCACAGGTCTCAGAAGGCTCAGCAAGACCAACATCTTCAGACAAATGAAACATGACAAGATTCTGGGAACTTTGCAACTAGATTGGTAACTCTATGCCTTGCCTCACCACAGGCTTCCTGTACACTGAAGGCACTGAGGAAGGCTTTGTTTCTGAAAGTAGCCTGGGTAGAGAGCAGCACACAGATAAACACATATATCTATATATACGTATGTACATGTATGCATGTATAATATGCACCTATACATACAGCCTGCCATAGTATGAGCAACCTGACTTTGCAGTGAGAGAAACTGATGGCATGCTTTCAGAATTGCTTGTTCCTTAGAAATACGAACATGTGAAATTGGTTATTTATCATTAGCAAGATTTCTAGACCATCCTGCAAAACCTAAACTGTAATGTTTTGAATAGTGGCTTATGCATATCCATTGACAAGATAAGCATATTTTGTGAACCCATTGCTGAAGTCCAGCTGCACCCCAAATTGCTCACCTCCATACAGTCACGCTAAGTACCATGACATGAAGCTTAATGTTGCATTCTGTTATGAAATTTTATTTTCCTCCTTTCCTTAGAGGATATATGAGGCCTTCTAGATTTCTGTCAACAGCTCATTGGTGCCACAAGAGACTAATAATCTCTCACAAGTAGTCTGAAATGGAGAAGAATTTTTCTTCCTTTGATAAAGCCTGTAGCCTTAATTTTTCAAAGTTGCTGGTGTGAGGTTTCTTTTTCAAAGTAAGCAAACTGTTTCAGGTTATTATTTTTTTTCTTAGTCAAACTGGAAACAGGAAAGAACTCTGAAATATATTTTAAGAAAGTGTTTTTTGTTTGTTTTGTTTTGTTTTGTTTTGTTTTGTTTCCAGCTTAGTTGTTAAGATTTACAAAGTTTGACTGGACAAGACAAAAGTCTTCATTCACCATCAAGTTTATCAGATTAATATTTTGTGCTCTAACCTCCCCTTCTAATGACCACAGAGTTGTAAAATGGTTTATTCACTCTGCATCTTAAAAATATTTATACTTCAGTGAACTCTAGAAAAGGCTCTGTGTAAATAATTTGTGAGAATAATTAAACTGCACTTCTTCCTTTCTATGAAAATACAGACACATTTCAATTCTGAAACAAAAGTTATATATAAATAGGCATAACATTGAGTGAGGTGCTGGGTACACATTGCAAAACAAATGGAATGGGAATGGGTCTGCCAACCAGTTTCCTCACCCTGAAATCCTTTTCAGTCTTCCTGAATAACAAGTAGAGCATTCAATAGGGAGTGCAGTCATTTTAGAACTAGGATTTAATGCATAACTTTCAAGTGATTGCTTTTTTGAAAGTGTATCTTGAATATTCAAAGGCATTTTTCTCTGCAGAGCAGTTTTCAAAAAGATTGGTATGCCAGACACACTTCATGTTGTCCTTATCTTTATTTAAACAAATTCCCGACTTGGTGTTCTGCAGTATCAAACTAAAATTTTCTCAGCTGAGGCATGCCACAAAAAGAGCTGTTCGTACATACAAATAGCATCAGTTGTAGCAAGCACAACAAGAAACAGCTTACTTTTAAATATATTCAACCGTAAGGTAGGATTTTTTTGGCAAAAGGGCTCTACATCTAGGAATGTTTTGTCCAGAAGAGTCCAGTTTAATTACCACTACCTAAAGAAATCAATCCTGTAAAGAAAATCAGTTTGATAGTGTGCTCATATTTGGGGAAAAATGAGATTGACGAAAAAATGCAATCTGAATATAATATATCCAACTAAGCCATATGGTGACTAACTGAGGAGTTGTACATTGACTTGACGAGGAGTTACAGAAAAAGTTCTGGAGCACAAGACAACACCTTCAAACTCCAATGAGCCAAACAGGAAATTATTTAGGTGCTTAGCTCTGGGCTTCTTTGATTAAAAACTTAGGGAAGAATATTAAACATATACTGATCAACTCTGTAAGTAGGCCATAGGAGAGCTTAAACTCAAATCTTAGCTTAAAAAAAAAAAAAAAGGACAAGAAAACCATACCTTTTCAATATACTTACAATAATTAAGTTTCAAATTACATTTTGTGTTTTAGCTAATGAGGATAATAAAAAGCAGATTCCTTTCCAAGATTTCTTTTGATCAACATACCACAAATAGGAAACAGTGCAACTGACAGTGACAGATATAGAATATCTTGAATTCTACATGTTCATGCTGTATAGTGACTACAACATATAGGCTTTGATCTAAGACCTGATATTAGGGGAAAGACTCCCACAGATTTCAGTGGATTTTGAAACTATCTCATAGTGCTTTTTGTCTCTCTTTTTGTTAAAATTGGATCAAGGTGATCCTTGTGATTGCTTATCAGTAGCACTGGTTAGTTCACATATTCCTATAGATCCACACAGAAGGGAAGGGAAGGGAAGGGAAGGGAAGGGAAGGGAAGGGAAGGGAAGGGAAGGGAAGGGAAGGGAAGGGAAGGGAAGGGAAGGGAAGGGAAGGGAAGGGAAGGGAAGGGAAGGGAAGGGAAGGGAAATTGACTGAATGTACAATTAAATTCTTGCTTTAAACCAGTGTTTATAGAGATTAGGTCTGCAGATTAAATGATATTCTGTAAAGTCATAAAAACCATAGTGGATTATAAAATTTACTTAACTGGTTCTTTGCATCTCGTAGTCTGCAAGACATCTTGAGTGTTAAAACTAATTTGCTTGTTCTTAAGCTTCAGAGACAGCGGACTAAATAAGGGAAAACATATTTGATGTTTACTCAGCTGAATTTAACAACAGTTATGTCATCTCTGTGTGTGTTTATTGCATTTCTGTATAGGAATGATGAGATAGATCTGGAAAATGCACTCCAGATCACCCAACATGTGAACTCCTCAGGAACTATGTTTATCATGTAGTTTGGGGAATTCAAAAGAAGAAAAAGATATGAGAGTAATACTACCTACGGCTACCCAGATGCTACTGTAAATGATATTATGGATTGTTAAATCATACTGGCATATGATGATAGGAATGAATCCACCAAAAAGACATTAAATTATTTTAGCAATCTTTGACCTGTAGCACCATTTACTGTTTTATCACCAAGCCCTTCTTAATCTTCTTTTTTTCCCCAATTGTCAGAATGGGATAAAAAATGAATCTTTCCTTTATGTACCCTAGAAAAAACAGCACTTTCTCGTCTGACGTACAATACATTTTAAGGCCTATAGTTGTTGCATAAGGAGCAAATTATTACCATATTTAAGCAGATGTCAGCAGCTATTATGATGTGAAGATTCTCCTGGAAATGCTGGATGAGATGTTTAGTGCTTTCTAGGAAGAAGACAATTATGCAAGACACACGACAATGAAGACACCAAAAGTAGTTTTGTTTCAGATTCAAATGTTAATTTTCAGTTGTTTACTAAGTTCCAACCAAAATAGGGGCCTCACTGTACTATGTGGTTGTACAAATAACTAGCAAGTAACAGCCTTTGACTGAAAGAGCTCAGTGGCATGTAAAAATGAACTTCTTTTCACCGTTTAATAGAGAAAAAAATCAAGTCATTATATGGAGGCATCAAACTTGCATAAGAAGTACATAGTAAAGTTAAGGGCAGAATTTGAATCTTCATAGAATCATAGGATGGCTCAGGTTGGAAGGGACCTTAAAGATCATATAGTTCCAATCCCCTTGCCATAGGCAGGGACACCAAATCTTGGCCTGGGCTTTTTAACCATAAAGCAGTCCTCATTCTGAAATAAGAAACTGAACGTTACAATATCAAGGGAGACTCTCTAAAATGTTGTGGGGGGGGGTGGGGGGGGGGGCGAGGAGGAGTGTGTGTTTGTTTGTTTGTTTTATATTTGACACTGAAATCTTCATAATAATAGTAATATACCTGGCAAAAACTAATGGAAGCTAAAAGAATGATCAGAAGGCCTCAAAAACCAAGACTATCAAATTTTAGGCATACATACAGTAACAGAAAAAGAAAAAAAAAAAAGATTAACAAAATTCAACAAAAAAGTTAATATCAAGATGCATATACAATTAGGGGAATAATTTATTTTTTCATTTAAGAGAATAAAACCTCCAGAATGTTTTCATTCACATTTAGTCTCAAGAACACCTTGATGCTGTTAGCATGCTAGAAATAGTAGATGCAATCTTGTTTCCACAGAGGCTAGTGAGTGTCTTTCCCACTGACTTTAAAGGAAGCAGGTTTGAGCAGTAGATTATTGCAGAAGATGAAGCAAAGAGAGATGCTACTTTACTAAAACAAAATGTTTGTTTTGTGCCAATGCCAAAGATAATGCCAACATTGATGATGCTACTATATTGATCAAAACCTCATTATATCCTCTACAACCTGATTCAAATTTAGCTTAAAATTAAATAGCATCTAGACAAATTCTTCTAACACAGCAGTGTCAATAGATTCATCACAGATGATTTTGCTTCTTTGATATTGACTACTTCTTTTATACTATCAACTAAGGTGGTGTTCCCCTGACCAAAAAAACATGGAAGCAACAATAAAAAAAACACAAGAATCCATTTTTCTTGCATCATATTCGTCTTATGATGGCTAATTTTCCTTGGAACTGTAGTCTGTACCACCCAGCAAGCAGCATGAGTCAAAAAAACTTTCAGCATTAGAGGTGACTGTAGAGGACTGGATTTATAGAAGCAAAACCTGTAGCAATCCATCAAAAATGTTTCCTTTTCTTAGGTCCTAGGCATTAGACCCATGACATTTTAGTGCTATGCTCTGAGTTATGGGTATCTGTAATGTCACAAACAAGGGAAATGAATGACTTGTTGGAGAAAGTCTATGATATATCTGAATGCTCCCCTTTCTAGACCAAGTAACAGCTGTAAAATGAGGCATGATCCATGTAGTCAATGTTCTAAAGTAACCATCACACAAAGTGTTTTACTGTGAAGGAGACAACTCACACAGGAGTCAGGCTTCTTCTGTATAGCAACATAGCTGTAGCAGTCAACAATGTTTGACACAAGTTGCCATATTCAACCCCAAGTCTGCTTCTGGCCCCATGCAGCACTGTTGTAAGCTGGCAAATCCATCCTTCCCACCTGGGTTGTTGGAGGGGTTGTAAACAACACCCCTCCAAAAAACACAGACCTTCAGCTGTACATGAGGATGCTGTATCCTAGGAATTTTCTTATCAGTTCAGAAAAATGCCGCCTAACATCTCTCCTAGCAAAGAGTTCTTTTCATGACTCCTCCCTGCAACTAATTGCAGTTGGAGCATGGCAGACAGGACAGCAGCCTTTTTGACTCTCAGTCCAAAGACTATCTTTGCATTGGATGGCTTGACAGTAAGGAGTGGAGAATTTACAGAGGCAGTTTTATGAGCACGTACATTCTTTCTCTGTCTGACAAATGAGGTTTAGTTTGTCACTTGACTTGGGAGACTGAGTGCTTCTGGGTTCCCAGCTCAGTGCATATAACAGCTCTGTATAGAAAACCAAGAGGGCAGAAATTTAGGAATGGACCAGCTCTCTTTCTGCCCATCTGCAACCCAGCTCAGTTTATTTGTACCTTGTTTTCTGCAGAAATTGAACCTGGACAGGCCCCGCAGCTGTGGAGTTCTCCAATTTTATATATGGTGTTGGAATTCAAGCAAGATGAACTCTATAGTATTCTTCTGTATATTAGCATAGAAATGGCTTCAGTATTAACTGGTACGAAAGCTGTTTTGGTATTTTTAGAGGCTTCTGTATCCTTAAAGTATTGTCTTGTACCTTGATATCTCTTCTCTGTGCGCTTAGGAACCTAGCTCTTAAAAACAGATTTTCTAGGAAGTTTGTTAAAGTTTGACACCTCTTTTACATTACCATAATGTTTAATCAAAGATGTTTTTGTATTGTTCTCTCATAAACTGTTTCCAGTTTCCCCAAAACTAATGGTGTATTTGATGCCAAGAAAAGCAAACTCATCTTTGCCAAATGTTTATACTATGTATTAAGAGAATATCCCACTGTTTCCTGTACATCTTTTGAAATACCTGCAGTCCCCAAATCCATTTGACCAAATATATATATATAATATCATATTTTATTTCTTTATTATGGAATGATAAAGAACAATAGTAGAGAATGGTTAGAGAAGTAAAATCTGTGTTTGAAATCTCCTTTGGAGACATCACATGCGTAAGCAGAGCACTTCTCTGTGTTACAATGAGGCATGGTTCAACACCATCATATTCTGTTTTCTGCAGAGCTGAAAGCATTTTCTAGCATACTTTCTTTCTAACTTGCCCAATGCAAGCCATCAGAAAGAATTAAGGGTGTTATAACAGCCTTAACTCAAGATCACTAACTTAATAACCTACCTCAGTAACTCAATCATCTGCCTTGTTTACAGTTACTCATTTTCACTTATTCATTAAGTGAACTTGTATTTTACTTATTCATTAAATTCACTCATTTTTGGTATAATTTCACTAACTTCATTTCTGATGTATGTGTATATTGTATATTGGCAGCTCAAAATGGTGGTTCAGAAGGTGTCAGTGTTCATCTTATTAATGTTCCTTCTCCATAAATTCAATATTGCAGTTCATTTTGTCAATACCTAGTCAAGTCCCCTTGATCAATGTACTGGCCTTTTTATAGACTCCTTAGTTCATTCAGGTTATTTCCCTCAAGAAGTGTAGAGCAATAGCTGATTCTTCTCTTTGTTTCTTCTTAGTGTCAGTGGAGGTAGACTATATGTCAGCCAAAGTAAGTAATACATTCAAGGTATCCCGAACTGTTCTCAAAGAAATGTTTTGCTGCAAATAAAATTTGTGAGCTCCATCTCATCTTCTGCTAGATTTGTGCTTACACTAATTTAAAATATAAACATTTCATTGTTTTCCATCAGGATTTTCATACAGTGCACTCACCCTGTGCTGGCTGCCTCTAGTGAATGCCAGCCTCACCAGAAAGCTGGTATCATTGGCACAAAGCTCTTCAATGGGGTAGGAAGTTTTATGGGAGTTAAAGGAAGGCTCACAGCATGGTTTCTCTTGTTTCTGCGGTCACATGGCACCACACTACCATTTTTTCAGCATCATTTCTTTTCAGTTGTTTGCTGATGGGGAAGATACATTTGCAGAAGACATTAGCTCAAGGATGGGTATTTTTCTTGGGAATCTAGAACTTCTTTATGGCAGTCTTTTTTGCTGATTTTCCTAGACAATAAATAAGGCATACTACTCTGTTTATTGAATAAAACAAAAATAAGCATCTTAATTGCCTAGCATTAATCTGATAATTTCAGATTATTATCTCTTCTATTTAAATTTACACAAATATGATATAGCTGACTGAAGATGAAATATCAAATCCTTATGGAGGTATTGAAGATGCTGTTTAAATGATGTGAAGATTTCTATGGGATCAGATATTCTTAAACATCAAGACTTAGTCTTTTTTTTTTTGACAAGTCACAGCAAGAGGATTTGGACAAGGTCTATCTTCTTGTTACTTTGTTTACTGATTAGACTTAATCTACCACACAATGATTTTTGCTCACTGATCACACACTTCTCATATTTAAGTTCAACACTGTGCTTGTACTGTATCAGTTGCCTTTTTTTTTTTTTTTGACTAATTTAATCTCTCCATCTTTAACTTTGTATGATTAACAAAATAATTAACAACTTTAGCTGGCTTCTGTTACATTGGATAGCTTCAAACACAAGCCTCACAGATGATATGAACAGATAAGTATGAAATGCTGTTGTTTTTTTTTCAAGCAGCCTTTTGACAGTGCTGAATGAGAAATGAGATTTTATTGTCTGCACTGGGATGGATAGGGTCACTCAGCTATGTAAGATAACATTGTTGGCACAGAAAACTAAGGCCTTGCTAAAGAAGAAAGAGAGTAAAAAATCTTGGTCCATACTATTTTAAAGTTATTTAGACTATTACCCTATTTTACCGATTACAAAAGAGACAATCTCCCTGTTCCCTCTTTCCCTCTTTAAGCCTAGATCTCAAATGAGACCCATTCTTCTAAAATGTTATGTTTTATGTATTTGTTTCGCAAACCATCCAAAGATACTTTTGATACCTACTTTTTTCTTCAGTTAGGAAGTAAGGATCAGGATCATTGAAAAATGGATATTTATTTATATAAGTGTTTCCCATAGAATTTGAGATTTGCAAGTTTTATAATTTCTATTGAACCTATGTTTGACATTTTTACCTTTTGTATCATTTAGGTCTTGGCATGACGGCATGATATGACAGGTTAGATTGTGCTGAGATATATTTCAGTCATGGTAGAAATAGCATGTTCAGAGAGAATGGGATAATGAACAGCTTTGGCGAAAAATTTGTCCAGTCTGGATCTAGTTTTGGGTCCCCAGTCCTTCTGCTTGTCACAAGTCCTACTTGGCACTGACAGGTAGAAGCAGCTTTTGCATCTAGACCAATTTCTCATCTTCAGCAATAGTTTCTTTGCATAGTCAAGAATATGCTCCTTTTTTTTTTTTTTTTTTTTTTTTTTTTAATTGGCCACAATAATGGGGAGAATATAGAGACTACTTGTCAGAGATTTTTGCTGCCCATCTGTTTCTGAGTGAAACTAGAGGTGTTGATTTAGCAAGTGCAGCTCCACGTGGTTGGGGTCCTGACTCTTTTGCAGACTGCTTCTTTCTCTATAACCCAGACAAAGAATTTAGATTGTCTGAGGTATTTTTGTGAATAACCCCTCACATTGTATAGCAAGGGAGGCTGGGGGCCAGAAGGGCTAAGGGGTGGCCACCCTCCATTGGAATTTGATCCCTTCATTGTTCTTTCCCAGCCAGAGTCTTTCGACCCTGAAGGCACATTATAAATCTCTGTTATTCATTCAGGCTTTTGCTCTGGAACATTAAGTGTGGAGAGTGCAGTAGATTCTGTGCAGTTTGATGAAATTACTCAACCTTCTTTAATTTTTCATAAATGAGTATAAATCTCATCACATGAAAATATTTTATTCACTAGCAATACTGTACAAAAAAATTCTGATGGTTTTAAAGGTGCAAATGGGTTCTTATGGGATCTTATCCCCATTTGCACAATTCATAGAAGCACAGCTAAGTACCCAACTTAAAATCATTTAATTAGCATATTGGGTGTCATTCCTAATTTTTGCTGCAAGGGATGCTTTCCTACTTTTTATCTAACTAGAACTAGAGGCAGCCATATAGTTTGAGTCAATCTCTCACACCTTTTCTGTTTGTACTTTCTTTGCCTCTCTGTCTCTCATAAGCACACACATACATACATGCATGCAGAGCTTGAAGTTCTGTGAATTTGAGTCTTTTTATTTTCCAGATTCCTCTGTGTGTTGTTATTTAACTAGAAAAGCATCTATACTTTTTTTTCTCCGTTTTTCTGCATTATTCTGTTTGTATTAAGGGGTTAATGGAAAGTACACTGAATGCTGAAAGAAAGAATGCATACTATTGTATAATAATGAGTAGTTAAAAGGCCACCTGCAGGCTTACAACAGCTGGAATGACTATAAAACAGTATTAAAAGTAGTGTTTTATATAATTCATGAAAGCTACCTCTGTGAAGTCAGGAAGATTTACCTCGCTAGGGGCCAGATCTGCCATGTTTCTCATTGCTGACCTTAGTCCATAGTGTCCCACTGAAGACCACAGAGAGGATTCTTAGATGAAGTTACTGTTAAAGCAGGCAAAAAAGAGTTTGTCCCTGTACTGACAAATTTAAAGTTTTAGGAACATGGTCTACTGAGACTGTTCATGGTTTCCGGAGGTTTTATGGAATAACCTGAATTTAATAAATGCAGCAGTTAATCAATAGCTACTACAGTGACTTTGCAAGCAGTTCATCACTTCTGCAAACACGTTTTGTACCAGTAGGAGTTTATAGAAAGCATTATCAGGGAAGCTAACCTGCAAAGAGTTTGAACAGTCTAATCCTGAAATAACATAAGCATGGATAATGATTTCAGGTTCTGGATAAAATAAAACTGGCTGAAAAATGGTGATATTCTTTATGTGCACCCAACAGGATTTTGATTAAACCCAGAGAATAAACAAATACCCTAGGCAAATTACTATTAAAATACAGACAACATCAAAGGCAATAGAAGGGAAATAAAAAGATTGAAAGGAATGTTTTGGCGTAAGGATCATTTATATTCATTTTATTAACCTCTGCATGTAAGATCTTTTAGGTTTTAGGAGTGCACATTTGACAGCATGGATTTTATTAGTATTAAAATGGCATTCCATGTTTTTCCTATCCATTGATCCTAATTTTCTTCTGTTTGCTGATCAATTAGATACTTCTCCATTACTGAGTCCCAACTCCTTCCTTCCTTCCTTCCCTTCTTCCTTCCTTCCTTCCTTCCCTCCTTCCTTCCATCCTTCCTTCTCAAAAGACATCATGACATTAGAAGAATGGAAAGAAAGATATTGTCCCACACCAGTTAGAAGACAGTCAGAAAAGAAGAAAGATGAAATTTATTTTTGGCAGTTACCAAGAACGAAAAGATAAGTGAAATAATTAAAAATTTTCATCTGGGGAGAAATACAGATGGTTAAAAGCAGATTTGGCCTCTTTATGTAATGGTTCTCTCAAAGGATATTTGAGAGCACCTTGAAGTCAATCACACCATATCTTAACTATGAGCAAATACAAACAGATCAGCCCCAGATTTGAAGGCCCAGCTCTTCTACAGAAAAATACCAGTGACACAGAGCCTCATGAGGGTATCTAGAGTTATTTATCCAAAGATGATCATAAATCACACTTTGTTGAGAGTAGTGTTGATGCAACAAGCAAACAATGTCTGATAGACCAAATACCAAAGTAGCCACAAAAATCAAGTCTGAAGTATGAGAAATGGATCCTAAATAGCTGAAACAAATGATTTTAAAAATATAGGGCACTCTGGGATACCATAGTTAAAAATGAATTGTCTAATCATTGTTAAGTCTATTCTAATGCTCTAATGAAATCTAAGGGTATGACCAGATGCATTTTTCATACTCACTAGTTACCAGCTGCAACTTTTAAAGACAACTAACCAACAGATGATGGACTAGATGACTAGTGACCACACATCTGTAGAGAAGTACTATAGTTTTTAATAATAGGCACAACTGCTTAAATGAAGTTTTGAGTTTTGATAAAACTAAATATATGAGCACTCCGCTAGCTCTTTTTACAGGCCAGGTGTTCATACATTTGATGTACAAATAAAATGTTCTCATGTGGTTAAGGTGGTAAAACATTGCTCTATCACTTTGCAAAAAATCAAAAAGGTAAAATCTGAGCTCCATGGTATTCAGTGGCAGAATTCCCATTGTCTTAAAAAGAACCAAATCTCACTTGATTTTTTTACATTTTTTTTTTACAACTGATGACTGTGGTAATTATTCAAGCACTTTAGGCTGCATGAACTGTGAAAGGTTTTGCCAGACTCCTGATTTTTAATGAAGGCTATGTGCACATTTGTAAGGATAAACTTTGGCTCAATGACCATTCAACTGCAGCTGCCTTTTGGTAGGATCCCAAGAGTTTCTCCACTCCTCTTACTGGCAGGCAAGTAGTACTGTTAGGATATTTTTTGGGAAAACAGCTCTTACAGAAACTGAAAGACATCATGTTGTCAATACCCTCTTCCTCCTTCTTCCCACCCTGTCCTCTGCATTTAGTGTAACAGTTCTTCAAGATGTGAAACATTTTCCTTTAAATCTGTCCAGTTCTTGGCACAAGTGAGACCCAGATAGTCATACAATCTTTTAATTGCCACTGTGAAACAAATAATTCATAAGACAAACATACTTTTAGTTTAGCAGTCCAGTAAGTAAGCTATAATACTCTTTCCTGAAAAAAAAAAAAAAAAAATAAATTAAAAAAAAAAAAAGCAGTTCAGTCGTGCATTAAAGGGTTCTCATATGCCAGGCTCCAACTTGGATACATGTCCACAAAGAAGAAACAAATTAAGGGATTTATAGATAAAAGGTTAATAATTTATCATTAAACTAAGGCAAGCATGATATCAGTTAGAACTGGGGAAATCTGTGTGAAATCTCTGGTTGCTACTTATTGTCAGAAATGACAATACCAACATTTTTATTGCAAAAACACTTATTTTTATTTTCACTGAAATACACACTGGGGGTTTTGCTAAATGCTGACTGTCAGAACAAAGGGTCAAAGCTTAATGCATATGCATAAATATGCTGTTCTAATACTTGTAATTTAATTTGCTATGCAGCTACCTTCTTCCATCTGTCTCACATCTGCCATTCAACAAAAGTGTCAGATTAAAGTAGGGAATCCCCTTTCTTCGCACTGTTGCCAGTATGCCCTCTTTAATCTAACTTCTAGTAAGGAAACAGGAAGATTCTTTTATTGATTTTCTGTTGACATTTTTTGAGCAGAGGAAATAGACTAACTTCATTAGCATGTGTTTGCTGACACCAGAGTTAAGTTGTGAGAACTGTCATCCACATCATCCCATAAATCTATTTCTTAAGTAAATTTTAGTTTTTATGTTTCTGGAAAAAAAAATAAAAGACATAAAGCCCCTTCTATTTATTTATTATTATTATTTTTTTTCATGGTAGGGAATAGGTTGGATGCAAGAGGAAACAAATTCCTTATCCTGTTAAGAGTTTAAGCCCCCCAAAAGTAAACCAAGGTTTAGGAACCCACTGCCTAACAAGAAGTCCCATTGCTTGCAAATCCGGCAAGCGCTTCATGCTAAAACAGATTAGCTAAATCTCCACAGTGAACTATGCTGTGTAACTTTCTGTGACAAACCAACAAAAGAGAGTTCTGTGAATAAACATTGGTTTGACAGGAAGTTAGACAAATCCACTGCAACATCTATCTGGCATTTCAAACAAAGGCAAGTATTTAGATAAAAATTTGAAAAACAAAACCAAAAAGCAATTGTGCAGAGTTCCAAACAGATGCAAATCTTTACTGTAAGGGACCTAGTGCAATGGAACTTTTGAGATGTACAGAAATGAAGCCTAACACAAACGGTGGGCTTTAGAGGGGCTAGAGGGGCAGTCTCCTGAACATCGACATCAGTGGGTGACTCATGCAAACCTATCTGTTTTCCACTGCCATCCATTGCACTTTTCTGGCCAGTACTTACAAACCACTCTGCTCCTTTGAAGCTACAATACGAATAGCTTTTTTTTTTCCTTTTTTTTTTTTTTTTTTCCCCAATGTATTTTCTTGGTCCTATTTTGTCTGTGCAAAGGAAACAGAAATATTTTGGCAGTTCTTAGCAGATACTTGGGTATCTCCTGAATGTGCTTATATTTAGCCAGACATCCAGGCTGTGCCCACAGCATCTGTTTTTCTGCCCAGTGAAAGAGCGTTAGCCTGAATTCTAGATGTTCCCCCAGTGCTAATCCAGATGGCTCCACATGACATGGCATTCTGCAATTCAACATTGTCCTAATTTCCTATTCTTAAGTACTACAGAGCTCCATCAGGCAAAAAGGGCTGGGCCAAGGGCAAGCCAGACAATTCACAATAAAAATATCCTCCTGGGACCCATCCTTCCTCAGTTCCATCTGTGCTACTGACCTGATATTCCAAATTGTGAATATGATGTATATAAAAAATAAAAGATTCTTGTTCTTTATAAAAGTACTGATTAGAGGATTTCCTTTTATTAATTAGAAAATAAATAAATATTTGAAGTGAACAGAGACAAACAGTACCCTCAGACTGGTTCACATTGGCTAATCAGTTGCACATAAAGAAAAATGCATGCAAATTAAGTTTTCGCATGAACGCTTCTCTTCAGTGACATACTCATGAGGTCATTTGTCTCAGATTAATAAATCAGGCAGTTCTAGCAGCAGCATACTTGCCAACATTAACCTTTTTAATCAACAGTTCATTTGTTTCGTAGAGAAAAGCTATCCTCCACATGATTGCTATTTCTTGATTAAGAATATGCTGAAGACATTGAGTATAGGATATAGAAGGGTTTCAAGAAGAGCTGGTGTTTATTCTGCCCAGTGGAGCATGCTGAAACCCTTCCCTTATACCCATAAATACTGTGATTTTTTGAAGTAAGTTAGTGGTAAAACATAGGCAAAATAATTTCTAGTCTAGGTATACTTAGGAAGTAGATGATCAGGACCAGCAAGGGAATGTGGGCATGTGCTCCTCTATGCTAGAAAGTCATGAAAATGAAATGAATATATCTTCATTGATACATGAGAGAAATTAAGTTTCTTAATTTATTTGTGTACTGATATCCACTGATCTAGTAGATCTAATCATACAGATATTTTATATGTTAACTACATCCTTGAAATTTTAGAGATTTCGTGGATGGAAACATTCAAAATAACAGTAAGAAAAGAGGATGGAAGTCAGAAGCCTGCATTTTCCTACTGAAGTCAGTGATGAAGCTGCTATTGGTTTCAAAACCGTGGCCTCAGATTTTCAGATTTTCAGTGATTTTCAGTGATGCTCAGAAGCATGAATAACCTGTAAGATATTGCTTTTCAGCCAAGCCAATCATATGACAAAGAGTTTCATTATTACTGGAAAGATCTCATCCTATGGTAAAAATTCTTACAGCCTCTTTTTATACTTGAGGGTCTCAGTATGTGTGGCCTGATTGTATCCTGAACACATCCCAGGCTGAGATGCATGTGCTCCATACCAACCTGCCCCTCACACACTGATGTCCCTCTAGAGTGTGGTGGTCCAGCAGTTTAATAATGATGTATGTACCCCTGTTTCCTTTGACTAGTAGGGGAGACATATTTGCAAGTTAGAGGCTGTCTTCTTCCTTCTTTAGCCAGTTCCTAAACATGGGAGAAAATCATCTGTTCATGTGGTCTATTTTGGTCTACTTTAATTGTGTGAGTTCTTTACATATAAGCACCAAGAGGTCTATCACGAGTTGAACTCTTCATTTTCAAAGTTGCTACAAAATGAGTTGTAAAAGCAGCCCTCAGAAAGGGAGTTTATAATTGTACTGCATAGTTCTGAACACAACTTTTAATTTAGTATGCAAACAACCCTGATTAAAGAGGACATCCAAAGAGGAAAGAGAACAAGTTTCTTTTAATTTCCATTGCCTTGACATGTGCAGCTCAAGCACTTTCCATAGTGTGTCATAAAAAATTATAACTGTGTGTATAGCCTTCAAAGCAAAATACATGCTTTCATTTAGCCCTGATCTCAATTACCTGGCCTGTATCACCAGGTAAATGGTAGGTATTTGTGCACATTCTGTCACTCATTCCTTTGTGGCTTTTGAGAAGGTAAGAAAGTCTCTTTCTAAAAAGTCTTTCAAAACTTAACATCTTGTATGTCTTACACTTTTTCACCATTTAGTTACTATGAAAATCAAAATAAAAATTCAGAAAGTTCCCTTGATGCAGTAGATTAATACCTGAAGATTTCCTTTATTAGGAGGAACCAAAAGGGGAAAAATCCAATGAATTATTACTTATGCTTAGGCAAGTGTTAAAAATCAGAGGAATGCTTTATAAACCTTGTAACTGGACACTATTAAAACTGCAACTGGAACAAAAAAAAAAAACAAAAACATGATTTTGGCTCTAAGTGTTAAATTCTGATTTAAGGGTAAACCGCAGTGATGGCAATTCCGGTTTGAAGGGATTAAGATATTCTTAATAATTATGTTATTGTAACGACTGGAGACTTTGGTAAGCTTTGAGTCTTCTGTTGGTCTGAACACTCTGCTTAAACACAAACAAGCAAAAAACAGTCTGTGCTCCAGAGTACATATGTGCAGTTTAGTGCTGTAAACATAGATGAAAAAGATGATAAAATAGAATGGAAAAGGGAGAATGAAAAGGGAGAGGGGGTAGTTAAATACACAAAAATGAACATATGGCTAAAATTGATGGCATCAATAGTTTCAGCTCACCTCACACTGAATTCTTTAGTCTTTCATTTCCTGTTTCATGAAGGAAAAGGAAATAATGAGAATGCAATGAATAATGCATATTCATATGTCAGCCTGAGAGTACAGACTAGCATTTTTGCTAATTTGTAATTTAACAATATTCTGTGGAAGGAACAATGAAATTCTCTTAGTCAGGAGTCTGGCTCTGAGTCATTATGAGAGATGCAAGCTCACAAGTCAGCTTTCTGTTCAGTTTTTAGGAAAGTCCTTCTGTTCTCAGACGTTAGATGCTCTAGTACTAAGCAATTAAGAACACTGCTGAGCTTTCACAGAAGTCATTTCCTGATTATTTCTTGGCTTTTTTGGCAGAGCTGTTCATGCAGAAGTATTCTTAATGGAAGGCTACAATGAACTGACTATTTAAGAGAGATTATAATGGACAAAAGGAAAATATGCAGGTAAACAGCAGCAATAATAAAAAGCAAGCCTGTCATGCAAGTGATTTTTATTTAAAAGTTTCCATTTCAGTCAAAATTGATCAAAACTTCAGAACAAGTTTTAATATATTATTTTTTTTTGTCTCAGTGCAATAACTAGAACTATAGGTGGATTTTTTTTGCCTTTTAATTTACATTTATTCCCTTTCTCCAGTGGAATATTTTTTTCAAATTGTAATGCTGAAGATCTTCAACATCAAAAAGAACCCAAATTTTCCCATCAAAACAAACAGTCAAAACACTTTTTTTTTTTTTGACAAATTCTTTGTCTTGACAAAATCAATGATCTTTAATAAATCTCTGCAATCCTGAATATGAAATGCCAGGCTCTCCTGTGTGTTGGGAAGAATTACACAACAGGTAGCAGCCTTTGCAACTACATATAGTCAAAGAAGAGTTAGATCAGGAGTTGGAGGGAGACCTCAGGGTGTTTGTAATTCATGTGTACCATTTTAAACAACATCAACAACAAAAACTAACAACAACAACAAAACAATGACCTTTTATTTATTGGTCAAGTATTACAAAACTGGGTAATATTCTTGACCCATGTAGCATGGTATCTTTGCAGGATGAAGAATAAAGGGCCTCTCAGCCAATTTTATTGCCCTCCTCTTTCCCTCAGGCTGACAGAAACCTCTACAGCTGAAAGTTATCTCCCCAGAGCTGGCTTCTGAGATTAATGTCTGTGCTCACTTCTTGCAGTCTCTAACATAGAAAAAAAGTGTGGGGATCATAAAAGTGACAAGCTGGAGAGCACGGCCCAAAGCGTCTCTGTGCTTTGTGCCTCCCTTTGATCCTACACCGAAGACAGATTAGCTAGATTCAAGGACTGGCACCTTGCCTGTAGCACAATAGAAAAAATGATTTGCAGATAAGAACATGCAGGACAAGATCTCCAGTCAGTGGAAACCATCACTGCTCCACTGTTTCATTTTGATTCATGCCTGTATACAATCCAGATTTTTAGTTTTAGGAAAGGTAGTCTAACCATGTAATACCAGTATTTGTATTGACAGGCTTTTAAATTACAATACTCAAAGCAAGAATGCATGTAGTTTCCACAAATGTCTTTTCAATGTTTTGGTTCTGACAGAGGAAAACGTGCTATTGCAAATGCAAAGGCCTTTTTTGATACATTGCAAAAATTCAGGGGGCATCACCATTCATGAGCTACTGCACCTCAAACCTGATACAACTTTGACGGTCCTTGGAAGACTGTTCTCTGGATCCTATGATTTCCATTTCAAGATGGATGCTCTCCTTTTATCTGTGAAAATACTACCTGTGGATTGTAAACTGCTGTTCAGTTTCAAAAAAAATCCATACGGTAATACCTGGGCACAGTTTCACAGTAGCAGTGCTGTTATTCTGATGATCTCAGGCTCTAAGGGGGAACTCGTATCCCTTGTGAGACACAGACACCTGGCAAGAGCTGACGAGCTTTCTGTCTTGGACTTTAATGCCTTTTGGCAGAATCACGAAAGGATTTTTGGCCCCACAGCTTCTTTCTATGCATTACATAGCTTCCTGCTGTCCCCGCAGTGTCATGTACATTTTTTAGGTCCAAGGCATGCCCTGGAAGGAAAAATGTTGCTTTCCCTTCACTTAAATCTCCCTTTCCATCCCTTAATTCGAAGCTTCTGAATGAGCTGTCTGAAATTGTACTACAACACCAATTTAAAACCACTGAACTTAAAAGCTGATTACCACCCTTATTGAGTAACATCCCCCAGCTGTCAGATTTCAGCCCTTTGTTCCCTCCACACTGCAAATGCTCGGCTGGGAAGAAGAAAGAGTTGAGGGTTAATGTTTGAGGAATGCAGGACTGGGATTAATGCTTGTGGCAATTAGTCACTCAGGGGAGTTGCATGTGCACACCAATTTTCCTGAGGCTTGACACAGCCACTACTTAGGCATAAAGGGAGTTTTACCTACTTGGAAATTCTCCTTTTCCCTGGGTAGGACTCCAAACTTCCATAACGTCGGCCACATGTATAAGGAGCTGATGTCTCTAACCCTAACATGGTAAAATGAACTCCATTAAGGAAACCTCACTTTGAAATGTAATCCTAAAACATTGCTGAAATAAACCAAGTAGAGCACAATCTTGCTTTGAGCTTGAGAGAAGTCAAAACCCCAAATCTCTCACTACAGACCTAATTGCCACGCAATGGTAGGTCCCTCATGACGTGAGTAATCTGCTACAAAAGATGATATTGCAACATGCACAAGGAGTATTTCTGGAATGTTAACACACAGAGAACTTTCAATATCCATTTTATGCCTCCTTCATGCAAAAGTAAACTGTATTTAAAGGCATTATACATGCTTGCTATGTAATTACATTAATCAGAGAAAGCTTCTTTTCTGTGTTCCTCTGGTGTTGCCATGGCAGCATCCCCATGTTTGCAAAGTGCAGAGCACCCATTCTTAATTATACTTACAAAGCAGCTACATTTCAAAGGAATACAATAAAAACAAAGTTAAAGTGAGGATGATGTACAGAAGTGATACGAACAAACACGTTTTTATCATGTCTCGATCTCATGCACACTTCACACCTGCTATTAGAAGGTTCTGCTTAATTCCTATCTTCCTTTTGTGCACTTATGAAAAACTCCAGATTTCTGCCTGCCAGAAAATGCAGTATCTGCTGCAGGTCCCAGAGCTAACTCTGCTTCTAACCTGGGAGCTGATCTTTATGAAACTGCAACAGCTTAGAGAGATTTTTGAGTTTGCACCAAACAACATACGGCAGTAGGGAGTGTGTGCTCTTATTCTCCAATAACCAACACAAACACTATTGCTGCTTTCCATTCCCACCACTGCCCCAAGCACCCACCCAGAAGACACTTGGGGAGCTGCTCCTTGCCCATCTCAGTGCCACCACATCATTTTTGGTGACAGACTGAAGGCTTCACCACAATGGGTCTGAGATGTCAGCATGAAGTTAATCGAGCAGAATGCATTTCCTATAGCACTCACGAACCACTGGCTTGGTGCATCACACGCTATGTACACAGTCCTTGCTTCGTTGTGGATGAATAACATGGAAATTACAGTTTGCATGGAAATTTGCATTTTTACCCCTGTAAAAAAACAAGGGATTCCCTCATTCTGAAATTAATGTTCCCCCCTGAAGATGAACAGAGCTTATACAGATACAGGATTGCAGATATGAATTATGTATTTTCTGGGGGTGGAATGTCATGCAATTTCGGTGTTATTAAAGCCACAAAGATCCATCAGGGGAGAAGTAATTAGAATATTTCAGAGCCCCAGATTTACATTTCTCAAGCTTATGAGCGAAATGAAATTGGCTGCCTCCAATTTACATGTCTGCAATCACACCATGAAAAACCTGTCAGATCTCGGCTTTTGGATCTGAAACCTCTGGGGAAAAAACAGGTGTTCTGGCAAATGGTGGTGTTGCTTTGGTGTCACTTGCACACAGCTAATTCTGAGATAATTCTGTACTGAGGTCTAGGGGGCACTGTGTTACTGCACGTATATGAGTGTGGATGGTAAAAGCCATTGGATCTGACTTACAAGGCAGAAGCTTTATTTTTTCAGCTTATTTATTTCTATTCTGTCTTGCTTTCCCCATAGGTATTTATTTTTCACCTTCTATGTAGGAAATTGTGCTGTTTTCACCTAGGTGTATGCACTCAGCCATAGAAAAGGGAAGCACTTCTGCCTTCTTAATGAACCGTTCTCTGACTTAATTAACTGGGTAACCAACATGGCTTGGACATGGCTGGCATATAAGGATGTGTGGGCAGTGATGTTTCCTTTATTTTAAAAGGGAAAATCATTCTACATGTTAGCCTGTGAGCTGTAGCCAGATATTGTGTTCTTGCTGGCTCTGTTTGCCCTGTCCAAATAGATGCTGTAGTTCTCCTAAAATTGCAGTGACTTCTAGATTCCCTTTCCATCTAATCCGATTCCAGCCTGCCCAGATGGGTTGTAGAAGCCCTTGGGTTGCCCTGGCTGGGGCTGAGAACTGGACAGGAGGCCACAAAGTCATTGCAAGGCAGAAGCCAGTTGTTTCTTGCGGCACGTGCTGATTCTCAGCACTGGGCTCTGCAAAGGTATTTGCTTTGTTTACTCTGCCCAGAGAACAAGAATAATGCCAGGGTGGTTAGGACTACTAACATGAGGACTTTCCTTTTGCTCTGACTTGTGCAGGCTCACATTTCCAGAGCTTTTGGTCTGTGATAAATTTTCCCTGTAGATTTGAGTAATGTACTGCTGGAAGCAGAGACTACATAATTAAGATTGATCATTCTCTATAAACATTTGAGAATATGCACACACACACACACACACGTATAAGTATATAAGTATAGGTATACATATATATATGTCTGTTCGTATGCATATATGAAGGCTGTTCTGCTACTGTCCTTATGTAGAGCACAGCTGTTATATAATGCTCCCAGCCGGGAACAGAGAAGCAACTATATGACTAAGCAACAGAGTGTGACTTATGAATAACAAATTGTGCATATTCCCAAAGATATTCCTCTAGCTGATCTCCAAAGAAAGAAATCTGCAAAAAGAATACATCTGAGAATTCTCCCATCTCCTAGAGGACTATGAGGAGACACCCGAGGACAACAAGCTAATAGAAAAGTAGACAGAATTTATTCCATATATTTATATTGTTCCTTGTAGATTACTCACTTGGCTGTGGCAATGACTTCATATATTGACTCAGATGATTAACCTGTGGGTCAAGAGTTTTCACCCCCTGTGCCACAGTGAGCACGGCGCTACTGAACTCAGGTTTGCAGCTGAAAGCAGAAAGCAAACCACAACATGCAGCAGAGGACAGTGTGAGGCAGGTTCAAGGCTCAGCAGGGTGAGATTTGGGGAATTTGCTCTCCTCCTCCTGCTTGACCAGAAGTCTGCATGCAGACACCTACACCTCTGTCACCTTGTGGAGTTAAAAAACCTCTCGCCTTGCCTGTTTGGGTTGTCAGTACCTCCTATATGAACTGGCTTCTGAAGAGGCCTCTGAACATATCGGGCTGCACAGCAAGGGCCCTGTGAAGCAATGGCATCAGCAAGGCAGACACTCCTAAAATCTTTTAGCCAGATCCTTGTCTAAAAGAAATGGGCAGAGCTCCAGTGCCACCAATAAAGCTGTGCCTGCTGACTCCTGCTGGGGCTCTCAGCCTCCTAATTCTCAAGGAAAAAAAATCTAAATGATAAAATAAGAGGGGAGGAGGGAAAGCTTTTAAATGTCTCAAAGATGATTTGGAGACAGAAAAGGAAGGGCCAGGGGCAAAGGAACAAGGGTGCGTTTGAAATAATTCAATAAGCAAATGGGGAAAAAGATGAAAGAAATATCAGAGATAATGAGAGAAAAGGGTGATCATTTTCTATCTCCTCTCCGAATCCACATTTTGTCAAAGCTATCATGGCTTTTCCATGGAGACAACATGACCGCCTGATCCAAGGCACTGTGATTTAGATAAGACATCTGCCTGCAGTAGCATCCTCCCAGCCCCAGGATCCTTGCTTGGCACAGAGCTGCTCGGGTGATTATACAATGCCCTTATCTGCTGAATTTCTAAAATGCTCCCCTTAGAGCGGGTGTGCCTACACAAGCACCTCAGGACAAAAGGGACTGCTGAGCCCCAGCTCTCCTTTCCTGGTCAAACAAAGCTGAGTCAGTACAAAACACTTTCCAGTTTATTGCTGTCCTTACTCAGCAAAGGGGAGCACCCAGGGAACGATGCCATCAGGGACTGGCTCTGGAGCACTACATCTCTCTGGACAGAACTCTTAAAATCCTGTTCTTCTCAAAGGTGCAACGAGGCCAATTTTTTCTGCTGACCTTTTCATACACTCACCAGTAGGGCTGCTCTGTATTTCCATTTTCCAGATCAGCTCTCCTGTCCACACTGGCTCACTCTGCCATTCCTTTGTTTGCTCCCTGGGACAATGCTGTATGAGCAATTTTAGGGTGTCTGCATGCTTTTGACCTATAAAAAACACCTCTCCCCAGCCCACCTTGCTAATGAGGGTTTATTCTTTATCTTTTCCCATTCCTTTTTGCACTTCCCTCTTCTTTTAATTCTAAGGTTTTCTTCAGCCTGTCAGTTTCATAATTTGTTATAGTCTTCCCACACACACACACTGACACACCCCCACCCACAGCCATGTGGAGAGGAGCACCCCTAGACATGGACAGACTTGCTTTCGGGGAGCCAGAATTGACCCCTCCGTAAGAGGAAGTTCGGTACAGTGCAACGGTCTGCCCAGTCCAGTATGATGTTGCTCTAAGCAGTGAGGGCAGGGTAACTGCTGCTGATGATAATTTTGTGGCTGATTGCAATCTGGGCAGGCAGGTTTTGAGCAAATCATTTGGCTATATTTAATGTATGCTAATAGTTTTCACAGTATGGATACAACTTTGATTGTCATATTAAGCCTGAGTGTAAAAAATGGTAATAAACTACCCCAAGGAAATCAAATGAATGCCTATAGTTTGCCCAGTAATATTTCAGAGGTGTACCAAGTATTTGAGGTCCACCATCAAGGATGCATGTACAGGCAGGCTACTGAAATCATTAGTTACAAAAGAGCTACTACCTGATTTGGAAGGACTTCAAATATCTGGAAGATGAGCTCTGTATGCATTCAGCATCCAATTATCCAAAGAACTAAAATGAGTGCACCCCATAAATCTTTCCTCAATGATATTTTTGTCAAAACTCATGATAAGGCAGCAGCACAGAGACAACAATTTGGACAACTCTTCTTTTTTATGCCTCGTTTCATGCCTCGGACCAACTCTTCGAGCCTCCCTGCAGCTGTCAGCTCTGGTGAGATTTATTCACCAGCAATAAAGATTCCAGGCATTCCCAAGAAGGGAACATGCTCAAACATTTACACCAACCTGTTCTCTTCACATTAACTCTTATCTGTGCCCATGGCCTCTCTTCTCAGATCCATTCCTCTGTGGCTTCTCCCTTCCTTAGGCAGAGTAGTGACTCCACTTTCCTCCCATCAAATATTTTCGAATGTGACCAGTCTCAGAGTTAGCAGTGATGAAAATGTGCCGTATCAGAGACAGCAGAGTTTTTTGCTTGGGACTAATTTATTTTTCTCAAGGTGTGATTGCACTTTGTGGCAGAACATGGTTAAATCAGCTAACATGGAGCATAACTAATACCAGCTGAAGGAGCACCCTAAGTGGCTCAGCGGTGTTAGCCTGGTGCTGCCACGAGATAATGAGCCTTAAGCAGAGGACTGCACAAATGTGGCTGTCTTGAAGACCGAAATACTTCTTCTGTGTGGCTCTGTATAATACTTACTGACTGCAGGGGCTCTGAACACACATCTCCTGCATGGTATAGAGATATACTTCCCACCTGAGAGCAAAAGTGAAAAGCCACCTTTTTCCCCAGAACAACCAATCAAGCAGTGGGTGCTGCAATGCAATGAAACAAGTCAGTTGCTCATTAGTGGTGGAAACCAATTACCTAAATATTTCTCTCTGACAGGTGGAACCTGCCACGCACCTCTGCCATCTGAACCCCCAACATATGGCGGTGCTTTCGCTTCTGCAGAGCAATGGTAGGTTCTCTGTCCTCTGTCCAAAGCCCGTAGAAATTAACCTCCAGCACATCTGTTAGGTTTGATTCAAATGGGTCAGCAAAAGCTGTTAGGGGACAGATAGACTGGTAGACGTGTGTATGCACACATACATGCTTATTCCAGCAGGCTACAATAAACTCTTTAACCAGGATAAAATATCAACTTAGAAATAAACTGCATGTTCTGCTCATGTTTAGTATAATTCAAAGCAGAAGAAGTTGTCCAAATATCCATTTATTGATGCTAACCAAGAAAACAAGTATAATTACAAAGGACATGTAAGCCCTAAGGAACCACAAGATCTTGCACATATGTTATTCTGCTCCCTTCTGTTGCAATCATAATTTCACAAAATTCATGCAGTAAACATGTTTTGGGGAGAGATTTCAAGTAGTTCATCATATTATGAACTGAGAAATGAGATGGAATTTCTATGCAGCCATGTACTGGAGCTCTATTAAAGAAAAACAGGCTGTAACACTGCAATTTCCTTCCTACATGGAATTTGTTTCCTCTTGTCTCCTTCTTATATCCAGATCTATAGGAAGTTAGCCTCTTGGGTTTGGTCATTTTTAATGAAAAAATAAAAATTATGATCAAACACTCCAGTTGTTATTTGTGTCCCAGTCTCCTTTGTGACTTTTTATGTACTCTTTATGTCAATTAGTTTTAGCCAAGACAGTTGGCCCTATGGCAACTAACAAGAGTTGCAGCTTTTCTTCTATTGAATTTTTGGCTTTTTGGTAGAAATATGAACATTTCCTAGATCTTGTACATGCTACTAAATGCACTGATATTTTATGACCTTTCTATGTACTAGCATTCTTGTTTAGCCTGTGTCTTATACTTTGAAGAGTCATTTTAATGAAGAACTACACGTGAGAATATTTTTCTTTAGTTTCATGCACTGTAACGCATTGCTAGTTTTAAAGCAGGTTGTACAACTTCAGATGTTTGCTTTCTTAAAGTAAACAGGCACTTCTGGTTCTACTGTTTAGTTTGGTCCCAAAGTATTACCAGCCTTCCCCAGCATGATATTTACACAGAAAGAATGCAAACTCTCACCCAGCTCAAGTGATTTTTATGGTCCAGTGAGTAACAAGATATTAGTCACCAGAAGGTCTTTTGACCTCATTCATTTTCACCTTCTTTTCTGCTAATAAATATATTCTTGTTGTTATGAACTGCCCCATTTTTATGCAGGAAAAGTCATCTTCCTGGAAAAGTCTACCAAATACAAGTCTCTTTCAGGTCATTACCTTGGAAGTTAAGACAAATGAATTGTGTGTTAACTCAGATACAAAGTTTTCAGAGAAACAAACAACAACCCAAAAGCCTGCAGTATAGGAATATGGAAGCAAGGGCATTGTACATATTGGCCACAAGAAATGCTTTAACTCCTGTGTCCTTAATCTGTGAATTTGGCACCTCCAGGCTGCTTACAGGAATCACCTCAGACCTTTTCCAGCTGAAATACAAAGAGAGCCATCTGGCCCAGACATCCCTGGCTATCGGAGGAACCCTGCAATATTTCTGCAATATGAACAAAGCGTAAAGAGAGGCAGGTTGCAAACTCCTTGGAGCTGGCACAGGGGAAGACCTTTTTACTTGTGAGACACTGTTAAACAGGCTACTTGTATAATCCCAGCTTCTCCCAAGGCCTCTGCTGGAGCAAAGGTCCAATCCGGAAGCAGCGTCCTGCCATGTTAGCAGATGGGCATGAGTAAGGCAGCCAAAAGACCAGAGAAAAATAGATGCTTGTGGAGAAGTCACAGAAAAGGAGTTCATCAAAACTGAAGGATGTAGACAGCTGTTAACAAGTTTGTAGACTGCAGTGAAGAGATGTAATTATAACATAACTGCACACAAACAGGGAACTAGGATTAAGACTTCAGCAACAGAAAAGCAGTTTGTTTTTTTTTTTCTAATGTGAGTCACCAACAGGCATCTACTGTTTTTTGTGAAAGCAGGTTCATTACCCTCCATGGACAACATTGTGTCTTGTCACAAGAAGAGTCTAGGGTGAGATGCTTTTCACTCCAAACTGGTGTATTATCCTTGCTGAGACCATATGCAGCTCTGTGCTACTACTCAGCATGAACACAGCCATCAAAATCATTCTCAAAACCAGCAGAAAAATGCCTGAAAAGCTTCAGCTCCAAAAGCTTAGCTCTGCAGCCTCTGCAGTGCAACAGAATATTGTTGAGAGCCTCTAGCTATATGCTATACAGAAAAAATGGTAGAATTAATATGTTTGCCAACTGGTAGGGCCCAATCTGCCAATTTAACAGTCAGCTGCTGTCTATGGATAATATAAGTTGCTCTCCTGCTGCAGTAATTGTACATTCTAATAACATTGTAAGCTTTACCACTGAAACACACTATTTTGTATTTTTATATGTTTATTAGGAACTGTGATATTTAATTAGATATAGTACAAGCATTTTATCTTGTCACTTTTTCTGACAGAGATTGGAGATGTGTAACTTCATTGTCTGTAGATGCTCTTCCCAGAGAATCTCTCTTTTTCCCAAACTGTTAATCCCGCCACTTTTCCTCTAGTTTTTGCTACACGTATGTTTAGCTGGAAATGAAAACTTTATGAGAGTGCTTGTTAGGGCATTTTTAGTGAAGGCCATATCAGCACCCAGTGTATTCTGAAGCATTCTTGTACATGTATGGCAATAGAGGCTTTGCCACAAGCAGCTAGTAATCTGTGAAGGAAATGAGAACTTTGATTTAAGTGCAAGTTTGTGTTTCAGGAACTAAGGCAGACAGGTTACACGAAATTGCTGTGTGCAATCCTCTTCAAGATGATATGCAAGCTTTCAGAATTGCCAGGGGAAGGCCAACAGCATCCTGGCTTGTATAAGAAACAGTGTGGCCAGCAGGACTAGGGAAGTTATTGTCCCCCTGTACTCGGCTCTGGTGAGGCCGCACCTCGAGTACTGTGTTCAGTTTTGGGCACCTCGCTACAAGAAGGACATTGAGGTGCTCGAGTGAGTCCAGAGAAGGGCAATGAAGCCGGTGAGGGGTCTGGAGAACAAGTCTTATGAGGAGCGGCTGAGGGAGCTGGGGTTGTTCAGCCTGGAGAAGAGGAGGCTCAGGGGCGACCTTATCACACTCTCTATAGATACCTTAAAGGAGGCTGTAGCGAGGTGGGGGTTGGTCTATTCTCCTATGTGCCTGGTGAAAGGACGAGAGGAAATGGGCTAAAGTTACAGCAGGGGAGGTTTAGGTTGGATGTTAGGAAGAACTTCTTTACTGATAGGGTTGTTAGGTATTGGAATAGGCTGCCCAGGGAAGTGGTTGGGTCACAATCCCTGGAGGTCTTTAAAAGACGTTTAGATGTAGAGCTTAGTGATATGGTTTAGTGGAGGACTTGTTAGTGTTAGGTCAGAGGTTGGACTAGGTGATCTTGGAGGTCTCTTCCAGCCTAGATGATTCTGTGATTCTGTGATTAGAGATGCTCCATTTCAATGTCTAGATAAAGCCCAGTTTCTTAAGGGTGGTTGACTTTCATTTTCTGAGGATCCAGGTTTACGAAGATGTTCTGAAACAGGTCCTAAACGAGCAGAAGAATCCAAGCACTAACATCTGTTTTGTAAGTTTGAACTATATATGTTATCTTTCTATAATATCTTGCCCATCTTGGGGCATCTTTTCAACGATCTTGGGAATCTGGTGAGGTCCCATTGGACTGGAAGCTGGCAAATGTTGTGCCAGTTTTCAAGAAGGGTAAGAAAGAAGACCCTAGCAATTACAGGCCTGTCAGTCTCACGTCAGTGCCTGGTAAAATTATGGAGAGGATGATCCTTGAAGTTATTGAAGCGCAGCTGGGGGACAATGCAGTCATTTGTCCCAGCCAACATGGGTTCATGAGGGGTAGGTCCTGCCTAACAAATTTGATTTCCTTTTATGATAAGATCACCCATCTAGTCGATCAAGGGAAGCCAGCTGATGTGATCTTTTTGGACTTCAGCAAAGCTTTTGACACAGTTTCCCATAGGATCCTACTGGACAAAATGTCCAGCATACAGCTAAACAAAAACGTCATACGATGGGTGAGCAATTGGCTGTCGGGCAGGGCTCAAAGGGTTGTGGTAAAGGGGGCCACATCAGGCTGGAGGGTGGTCACTAGTGGGGTCCCTCAAGGCTCCATTTTAGGGCCAGTCCTCTTCAATGTTTTTATAAATGATTTGGATGTAGGAGTAGAAGGTGTTCTGAGCAAATTTGCCGATGACACTAAACTTGGAGGAGTTGTGGACTCGGATGAGGGTGGAAAGGCCTTGCAGAGAGATCTGGACAGATTGGAGAGCTGGGCGATCACCAGCTGCATGAAGTTTAACAAAAGCAAGTGCCGGGTCCTGCACCTGGGACGGGGCAACCCTGGCTATACGTACAGACTGGGCGATGAGACGCTGGAGAGCAGCCCCGCAGAGAGGGATCTGGGGGTTGTGGTTGACAGCAAGTTGAATATGAGCCAGCAGTGCGCCCTGGCAGCCAGGAGGGCCAACCATATCCTGGGGTGCATCAAGCACGGCATCGCTAGTCGGTCGAGGGAAGTGATTGTCCCACTCTACTCTGCACTGGTGCGGCCTCACCTCGAGTACTGTGTGCAGTTCTGGGCACCACAATTCAAAAAGGACATTAAACTGTTGGAGAGTGTCCAGAGGAGGGCTACGAAGATGGTGAAGGGCCTAGAGGGTAAGATGTATGAGGAACAGCTGAGGTCTCTGGGTCTGTTCAGCCTGGAGAAGAGGAGGCTGAGGGGGGAACCTCATCACAGTCTACAACTTCCTCGCGAGAGGGAGTGGAGAGGCAGATGACCTATTCTCTGTTATCACCAGTGACAGGACCCGTGGGAACAGTGTGAAGCTGAGGCAGGGGAAGTTTAGGCTGGACATTAGGAAGAGGTTCTTCACTGAGAGGGTGGTCGCACACTGGAACAGGCTCCCCAGTGAAGTAGTCACTGCACCAAGCCTGTCTGAATTTAAGAAGAGATTGGACTGTGCACTTAGTCACATGGTCTAAACTTTTGGGCAGACCTGTGCGGTGCCAGGAGTTGGACTTGATGATCCTTATGGGTCCCTTCCAACTCGGGATATTCTATGATTCTATGATTCATCTTTGAGCCTTTTCTGCCTCCACTGCTAAATAAGCTGCAGTAAACATTTCCTACTCTGCCTTTGTTTAATAGGTCCCACTATTTTTAAAAAGAAAGAGATTTAATCTAACAAAGTGCTTAAGTTTATGCACACCAGCAAACATATAAGCAATGCTGTTGAGGTGAAGGAGGAATACCACAAACTTACAGTCAAAGTGGAGTGGAGCGTTTTGCTAGAGTAGGCCTCACGAGGGCTGCTGGTGAGGTAGGCTGGGAGATCACTGGATTTGCTCAGGCACATCCCACCACTGCCTGTGCAGTGGGAAGGTGCAGCTGGAGCTGCTGGTGCTGGGGCAGTTCTCTCTGCACAGAGCCAGAACATGCAGAGTTCAGCCAGCAAAGGATTTGTGCTCATGGGCAGGCTGAGCTGGTGGATGAAATACCCTTAAAGATACCAAGCTGTGATATATGGAAACTCATGATTATTTAAATTTTAGACTGTCTCCACAGAGGGATTAAGACACAGCACAGCAATGCTGCAATGCTACCCTTAGCCTGAAAGCAGCAGTCCTGCTGCGGCACCTCTATCCCCTCCACAGTGCAGGGCGGGACATGCACATCCAGAGGGCTCACTGCTAAGCTGCTGAGGGTCTGGGCATCTAAAGCAGGGTTCAGAAGACACTGGAGACACCAGAATTTCCAAAGTTACATGCTTCAGTGCCTACATCCTCTCTGGATAGATCCAGCCCTAATATAAGTGGCTGTTGGCTGTTTGCTGCAAATTCATGTGGGTGTTTCAGTATTCACCTGGAATGACTGCTTCCAAAACAAGGCAATAATTCAATCTCTGTGTCAAGTCTCTCGTTGCTGATCCCACCAAGTGAGGGTGGCAGCTGTTTTTTTTTTTTTTCTTTTTTTTTTTTTTCAGTTTGCACTGTTCTAGGAATTGAGCTGCAATTGCTGGCTGACAGGTAGGAACTATTTTTACTTGTGATAAACCTGAGTTAATTTAAAGAGAGAACATTCATAAAAGTCTCTATTGTCCAACACACCATGCTCTGAGATATTCAGACACCTCATAACTATGTAGTTAGTTACTTTTCCCTCCCCCAAACAGCTCACATCCACTCTTTTAAGCAGCAGTATCACTTATCAAATGATGCAAGGCACCCACCCTTAATGGGTAATAGCCTAGAAAAAAAAAACATGTTACTAATAATAGTACCCTGAGACCTTGCTACAGTTTTTGTTGTCATGGCTGCTGTTTGGGGAGTCCCACTGAAAATGCAGCGGAGTCAGAGCATCCTTGTCAGGGATGGGATTACAGAGGAGCTCTGGGAGCGTGCTGCTGGCATGGGGACATCCCCAGACTGGTAGTAAAGTACTATGTTTATAGTCACTGATGAAGAGGAGGGCAAAAAAAAAATAATTAAAAAAAAAATCAAAGAGAAATATTAAGCCACTGTAAACAACCTGAATTATGCAAGAGTCATAGAGAGAAGACCAAGAGACCTGGATAGGAAAATTACTGAAAAATGTATAGCAATATCTGTCTTGTGTCTGTAGCAGAAATGAGACTGAGCTGGGAAACCTGTTTCGATGACATGCTGGGTGAGACTAAACTCTTCTCTAACCATAAAGGAAAATACATACGTAAAACACTGCTCACTCTCTCTCTTGTAACACTTGCAGCCTTGCCTGTGCGTTTCTGCAGGTCCTGCAGTTTCAGAGGGGACAGCACCCCACGGTGCTGATCCAGCAGGACCCCGAGCACTGTGTTGCCAAGGAACGGGCATCCTAGTACAGAAATGTGGGAAGCCGCTCTGCCCTCCCACTGAAATGTTCCTGACTCATGGCGAGCACCAAGGCCCTGTGCTGAAGCAGCAACTGGTAGGCACAGAAAGGGACGGCTGTGGCCATGGCTATCTTCCCCCAGCTGTGGGGTTGGAAGGTCTGGGCCAGAAAATTTCATCCTTCAGCCCACAGAAAGTCCTCATAGGCAGCACAAAACTTATAGTGCCTGTTCTGCATCTCCTTTTTTTTTTTTTTTTTTTTTTTTTTCTGGAAAATTCATGGTGGGAGGGACACAGAAATGCCTCCTCAGGTGGCTCTGCTTTTCTCATTAGCAACACAAGGCACATCATGAAGGATGAGGGTTAGCCCTCCAACAGGAGCTGCCCCAGGCCCTCTGTGAGCTCCCCACACACCTCTAAAGGTGGTGTCATATGCGTGTCATATGGCTGCATGGCATTCACACCATTTGTGATGATGTCAGGAACCAGAACACTATCCAGATCACATTATTAGGCAGAGATACAGAGCAACATAAGTAAGGTAATAGTTTAGTTGTCCAGGACACTGGCATTACTGTCAACTAATTATAATTTTGAAAAGACACCATATAAAAGGCTGGAGGGAACATCTTTTGAGGGTTTCTGAGCAATGTTGAAGGGTTTTGAGGAAGAAGTGAGAAGATTTGGTGCCCTTTCTTTTATTTTTAACCTTTTCCTTTTTAAATAATTTTATAAATCTCATTCCATTTTTCTGCCTGAAGTACATTAGTTTCTATGGAAACATTGTAGTCCCTTATGTTCATGGTGTTTTCTGACATCCATATGAGGAGTATAAGGACAAGCTATGTCACTCTTGTGAAATGTAGGTATTTGTGTGATGCTTATCAAGACTTTATGTGCAAGGGAGAGGATACCTTTACACTGGCATATAATAGATGCAGAAGTCCAGATACAGGGAGGCAGCAGCGACCTGTGCTGCAGAATTTAAAACACTCAATGCATCAATAAACACACTGAAGAAAAGTGAGGGATTCACTGAATATTTTGATTTTGCCTATTTGGTGCAGCTATGTCTGTCTTCACCGTATAGTGCAACACTGCAACCTCAGTGAATTAATCACCGCAGAGTCCAATGATGTAACTCATTCTTCCTGTGACAACATCCAATACTGCTGAAGGAAAGATAAATAAAAGAATCATGTTGTTTCCGTCTTCATGAAAAATAGAAAATTATATTGTGACAAAATGTGTAAATAAACCAAAGCCATTGGTTTTCTAAGTATCTCATTCAGTAACATAAAACAAGCTTCCAGTGAATGATTTTTTGTTGTTGTTGCTGGTGGTGGTGATTTTTATGTTTTAATCAGGCTTTTATGAATCTATATCTCGTGTCTGCTGAAGGATTAGTGAAATACTTCCTATTTGAAGTATGTTTTAAAAAGCACTGCTATGGCAGTTTAGGAAATTTAGAGAATAAATCATTGCTGCACCTTGGGCATACTGTAGAGTGAGAGTGCATCTACAGAAACCCTCTGGCTGCTGTGCATGAAGACTGCAGTTTACAAGGTGGCACTCTGCTCACTGAAATTAACATAACGTAGCTTCTTCCACAGTTTTTATTTTTTATTCATAATATTCAGAACCATAGTTTGAAAATTTGTTATCATTTCTACCATTAATTTCCTCTATCAAGACATGGAAATCAGCTTCCTTGCACATGCCTATGCAATGCAAATTAAACTGTCACAGGAACATTAACCTCTGACGTACAAATCAGTTGTGTTACACATGATACCACCATACTAACTACCAGCAAAAAGATGTAGCGATATGGCAGATAGGATGAATTAACCCTACAAAGCAATTGAAACCATGAAGATTTCTTTTCTAAGAAGCTATAACAATATTGGTAATACTATCACTTGTTACAGACAACACTAATAAAAAATTTTCTCATACTCCTCCCATTGATGCATAGGATTCTGCATACTCATTCTTTTTGAAACATAAGTAGACTTCACGTTTATTTGATGCATCCTGCCACACAGGAAGAAGCAAAATTTCCTCTAAGAACAGAGCTGGGAGTGACATAATGTTTGCTGTTATCCACATTTCCCTGTCAGACCACCTTCAAGTGCCCTTCTAGTGGATTTAGTAAGGGCTGCCAACTCTGACAAGAGCTTGGGATGAGGAGACACAAAGAAATGTCCTGATGGCATGTGGTGTGACATCTCAGCCTCTCCCAAAGTATCCGGCCCTCCTCGGCAGAGCAGGGCCGAGCAGGGCAGGGTGGAGGTCTTGTTTAGCCAGATGAGAAGGTACGGTCAGGGCTGGGTTCCCAGGTGGTCTGATGCCATCAGGACCACTTGTGCTGAAAGGATGCCTTGCTGTCAGTGCAATGAGGGAACAAGGGAAAATACCGTACAGAAAAAAACATTAGCACTCTGCAGTTCCAGCTTACTTTTTGCCATATCCTCATTGGAAGTGCTTTAACGCCCAAATTTTCAGCATAAAACCAAGGAATCCCACAGTACAAATAGGCCCCTGCTATTTCAGGTCAATGTTAATGGAAAATAATCTTTTAATACAGTGCTAAATGAATCTAAATTGCTAAAGATATGGGGTCGATATACTAACAGGAACAAGACTTATTTTCTTTCAGGTTTTGATGTCATTAGGAAAACAAAGACCCTGGTCTGACCCCCAGGATAAAGCAGGCTGGGCTGGTTCTGGCAGCTGGGTAGTAAGCTGAATGAGCATTTTTATCTGATGAGATATAGCATTACCAGCTAGCCTTGGTTCTTGAGAGCACTGGCACCCAAGCTGTGGTCAGCCAGAAAAGAACAGTACTGCAAATCCCTTTAAAATCTTCAATGAGTTTATATTGCCCTTACTTTGCCCTGAATCTCTCCACTAGGCAAGTTCTCACTTACATGCCAGACTTAATACCACTCTTCATTAAGGTTTTTCTGTGATTTATCATAAAGTGGATGTTGCTGGAGCACTGACCTACAATGGTTGTAGGGAAGAATATGATGAAAAAGCCATTATGTTGTATCTGTATTGCCCAACGTTGCCTCTGCAGTGGGGTAAACCTACAGTAAATCCATTTTAGGTTGAGAAGCAATTTTTCAAGGGGAATGGTAAAATAGCTGTCCTGAGGAAGGGAAATCCAGCCTTGAAGTATGGGGCTGGCAGTGCTATGGGATATAACTATTGCCGAAAGTAGGAGTTATTTTGGCAATACTTGGTACAGTAAGCCCCGCATCATGGCTTCAACTTCACCTCTTTTTTTCTTTGTTTTGACCTTCCAAGTAGAGCAGTTTCTCAGTGGTGTAATGGGTCAGCTAGGAAATAAAAACAAACAAACAAACAAAGTAAAAGAGAAATGAGAAATATGGAAGGAAAGGAAATGCTGAATATTTATCTTGGTGTTGTCTCTGGGAATTGTTCCAGATCTCAGCTACATGACGTTGCATCAGTAGGGGAGATAGATGATGCACCTACAGTCTTTCTGAACTATTCCTATCATCATTGCCTTCCATTTTCAGCCTAGGAGAATGATAGCTAAAAAATTTCTGAGGAAAGGGTGTGACTTTATCAACATCTGTTCTGAATGAATTCCATAAAATGCCATAGGTAACGTTAACAGATTTTCCATAACACCCCAAAGCGAGAAAGGTTGAGTATATTTGTGTTTATGATACAGTGGGTTGTCCCTCAAGATCATCCTGTTAACATTCGTTGCTTATGGCTATTGAAAACAAACCACATCTCTGTCAGAACTGAGGATAATTCATCCTATTTAGTTTACATTTATTCGACTATCTGTAAATAAGTCATTTTCAATTTATTTACTTTTAAAGATAGGTACCAATTTATCCTATCTTAGAGCTTTATTCTGTCACTTACTGCTATAACATATGCAAGTGCTTCATGCAAAATCTGTAGCAACAGCTAATTCCCTGGTGGACTTCAGGGAATCTCTCACGCATTTTAAAGCCAGATCTGTGCCTGAGGAAGCTACTTTGGCTGGTGATTTTGCTCTGTTTCATCCTGGGAGAAGTGAAAGAAGCTGAGGACTAAATGGGGCATTTTATTTGCTAGCACTACAACTGGAACAGAGGCTTTTCCTTGGAGGATGGCTTCTTAACATCAGGCTCAGCTCTCTGCACTGAGACGTTGCTCCGGCAGTAAACACCCTTACACAAGGCTGGGGTTCATCCCACGTTTCCTCTCCAGCCCTCTCACCCCTTCTGTCCCCCAGGGTTAGAGCTGTCAGCACAAATTACGGCATAGCTGGGGCTTAGTAGATTCATTAACTGATTTGAAAACTGAAGTCTAGGCATATCAGTCTTGGTGCTGGACGTTGACTGAAACCAGAGCCAGGCTGGGGTGTTCACAGCAGCTGCAGGCAGGTCAGTGGGCAGCAGGGTCCCAGCTGGAGGCAGCCTGTGGAGTTGGTTTGGCTTTGGCAAGTCATTCTGTATCAGCAGGGGCGAGGCAAATGATATGTCCAAGCCCTTGTCAAGATTACCAGCAACAAGGACATTCAAGAAAGCATTTTTTATGGTTTATTCAACCTCATAACCCTTGCTCTGTGGAGAACCAGATGGAAACCCAGGACCTTGCACCAGGTGGCCAAGTGAGAGCCTGGTGCTATAGGTAGCAACTGGGAACAAAGCCTCGGTCTTTTAAAAACATCTCTTTCTGACCAGTATCACCTGAATCTTGTCTGGGGTCAGCTTCGGCTAATTGTTCTTTTGCTGTTTTAATAGCTTTTGTGGTATCAGATGTTATCTATGTATCTATGTATGTCTATATATCTGTGTCATAACCAGATTATATATATATATCATCACCATCATCCCAAGGTACTATAGTATGTTGTCATTTCCTAAGGGTTTCCTATAGCTTATGATGAGAAGACAGATTACTATAAATATTTTTAGGATTTTAATTCTAAGTACAAGTGTTTTTCAGTAGGTTTTTTTGTTTGTTTGTTTGTTTTTGTTTGTTTGTTTGTTTGTTTTCCAAAGGCTCTGTTCTAGAGGGTATAGCTCTAATGTTTTTCTCAGAGTTCTGCAGGTGTGCTCGAAGCAATCTCAGAGAGAGTCAATGTGGCACAGAATAAAATCGAAGCAGGAAACTTCTTTTCTCACTCCTTTTATATTATGCTAATATTTAACTATAATTTATCAACAAGCTTGCACAGACTGACATGTTCTTGGAAATGTGATTGTTTTACAATATCCTTTCAAAGTAGGGAATAATGTTGATCAGCTAACAGCTGGGGAATAGTTCCTCAGAGAAGGCGAGTGCCATCATGACCACATTGGAAGAAGTTTCAGACAATAGTAGTGGAAGGTTGTGCCCTAATTTTCCCTAAATCCTTTTTCTTCCAAATGCAAGAGATTTGTAGGGTCACTATCTGAGAGATGTCTGAGCTACTGTGCAAGCAGATGGGCATAAATGACAAACACAGCCCTATCTTTGCCTCTCACCACACAGGTTCTTAAAGAAGAACCCTCACCAGTCAGTGCTGCAAAACATGCAAAGAACAAAGGAGCAGTTGAGCACCCAAATATCTCCAGTACCAAGTGTTATTTTGTATTGATTCAGCCAAATAGCTTTACATTGACTCAACAGGATTTCAAAGATGTGATGAGCTTCTCTAGAATATAGGATAGAATTCTGGCCATAGAAATGTTATTTTTACAAGCAGCTTTTTGTTGCTTTCAAACGGCAGCAATATGTGTTTTTTCTTTGCTGGACAACTGTATTTTAGGCACAATATTATGAAAGCATCAATTTTTACTGCTTTGTGGTATATAGGAATTTTCATCACCTTGTCAACATAAACCTGAATACTTTGCTCAAGAATTTTGAAAAATCAAAGAGCCCGGCCTTTACTACCAGGTGCTATATGAATATGATGACTGCTTTCTAGCAAGTATATGCTTCAGTTGACTTGATTTTCAGCTATTTTTATTTTCTGTCTCATGGTAAGGCAAAATGTAGATAAGAATACGGGTTTGAGCCTGTGTGCTTAGAATTTCTTTTAGTGGTAATAGATGCAAAAACCCAGCAACTCTAATAGAGAATCAGTAAGCAATACTCAGAGAAGTCCAATACCCACAGCTCACCTAAAAAAGAAAATAACATCTAAATCAGTATTCTCTTCAAAATAGACTTGATTTTTTTCCAGTTCTATTTAACTACACTTCAAACCCAAAATGCTAGCTGTTCAGATTGCTCTAATGCCACAGTCTGTGAGTAGGAGATGGATCCTTTTGCAGTCTCCAGCATGAGCCTCCTTCAAGCAAGAGGCCGATGCCACCACTTGTGTTGTGCATGTGCCCTCCACTTTCTATTTCACACATCAGTGCCAGCTGTGATACTGAATTGACCAAAGGTCTGCTTAGGAGCATGACTTGGCTGGTTACAAAGCAATGTACCGCAGCGAACACATCTATGCGTACAGTCCTGCCTATGCTTGTTACCTCCTGAAGCCCCTGAGTAGCAGCAGCTTCTTGTTGGTGCCCTCCCCTCATGGAGGACCAAGTCAGGGCGTGATGGTTAAAGCACGCTGGCTTCCCACCAGCCACTGGTATCTTCCTTCCTGCCCCACTTTCCGCAGGGCAAATCTTTTGGCTTGCTGCTGCCTTTTGATTTCCAGCTTGGAAAAACATCTTGTCATGCAGCTGAGCACAAGGTGTGTCTTCCACATGGCTCTAACATATGTTGCTCAGTCTGAGGGTTTTAGGGTAATACCTTACCAAGATATTGTGCTTCTTGCTTGTATGGTGACCTTATGTACATCTTTCCCTGAATCCATCCTAAGTAACACCAGAATAATCATCCACACATCCTCCATACTCATAAGTATATTGTAGACTTCTTTCCAAGTTATAAATTGTGTGCTCTGTGAGGATACCAATTCCAAATAGAGAGCATATACACAGTCCCTGGCTCTATAAACTGATTTCTACCATGGCCTAACAAGCACCTTAATAAAATGACACAGGAGGGCAAAGAAAGAAGGGCAACATCCTGAAAAGAATACACTTATACAGGAAAGCAACTGTTGTTCATTGCACTGTATATGAAATATTGATGAAAAATGGAATAACTTTTTAATATGGTGCTGTTCAGACAAATACAGTGGTCCAGGTACTTAAAGGATTTAAAACACAAAAATGCTCTCAAGACTTCTAGCACCTGGACATGTAAGAAGTAAGCAAGACAATCTTGGCAGGTAGTTGAGATCCAAGACTGGGGGTAATACATGGCATTTTTGTGGAAGTGCGTGAACGTTTAGCTAGAACTTTGCATCTTTCTCCATGTACTATTCCTTCTGAAAAACATCTTGTTTTCCAGGGCAGGTAGAATAGAACAGAATAGAATGGAATAGAACAGAACAGAACAGAACAGAATAATTGGAAGGGACCTACAAAGATCATTGAGTTTGACTGCCTGGCCACTTCAGGGCTTACCAAAAGACAGAGTATATTATTGAGGGAATTGTCCAAATGCCTCTTGAGCACCGAAAGAATTGGACAACAATCACCTCAACAGTGCATCAAACAGTGGAATGAGGTGGGCATATTCCAACAAATGAGCAGAACCTTATAAAAATACATTATTGCAAAGAGAGTTTAAAGAGGGGAAATCCTTCTCTTGACTACGACAGAGCTTTGTACTCTCCTTGCTCTGATCCAGGCTCCCACTGATTTCAGCAGGGGTAGGATCAGGTGCTCCCTGTACTTTTTTTTCCAGTTGTTTGCTCATCTTCCCAACACCTCACTGAAGTTAGATGGCTTTAGTGGTGCAATGGTCACCAGCTGTGAAAGAAGTCCAGGCAGCATCTTGCAGGTGAAGGTCCTCCCCAGCAGCTGCCAACCCCACAGCGCAATAATGCAATAGTGTAATCATCTGCCCCACAGCATAATGTTGGGTAGGAAGCAGAAAGTACTGCAGCCTACTAGAGAAACCTAGTATGTAGAAGGAATAGTTCTGGCCAAAATTAGGCCAGAAAACTTTTCCTAATTGCTCTTGCTGTGAATTGTATGTGAAGTGTGTGGTATTTCAAATGCCTTACTATTCAAAATGTCATGAGATTTGTGCTGACCATTAGCAGCTAGAAACTCAATTTTACATTTTTACTGATTCCTGCATTATTGCTGTTGGTCTTAATTACTTGCAGTTAAAAAGCACTGAAGATCAGCAGTTTATTATATAAATGTACATGACCTATTGTTCCAAGGGGCCATCGTCTCCAAGTATCCAGCATCCCTCTGTCTCTCCACTGCTACCAGTGGCAGTTGCACGACTGTGAAGAGGATTTACCTGCTCATGCCTCAGCATCTTCTGGCCACACAGCAGCTTACATTTACCTTTGGGGTGGGATTCACCTCATCTGAGGCTGGCTGTGTCAGCAGGGCACCTAGCCTGAGCTTACCCCTCTGCACTCCATGAAGACAGAGGGACATTCAGAGGGCAATTTACCTCATCTGTCTTAAATGCCATTTCCAGATGATGAGTCATTCTCCAAAGGACCATTTCTTTCCATACAGGCCACAGGAATCTAAGGGACTGCCCATCCCTCTGTGTCTTTAGAAGCACTAAAAAAAAAAAAAAAAAAAAAAAGCAGATCATAACGGAAAGGTCTATTGGTAAAGAAAATAGCTAGATTTCTTACTTTTCTCTTGCTTTCAAGCAAGACTGAGATCTTACAAACTTGATTCACACATGAAGCCAGAGCCTGTATTTAGCCAATGGCTTTTGGAGCTTTGGTTAAAATACAGCAAAATTGCAGGAGAGAGGAACTGAAAGATAGAATTTTGTAATGTTAAAAGTGCGTATTAAACACTGTGGAAATTTTGGCACAGTCTGGTAATGTAATTTTCTATATGCTAAGTAATTACATAAATGGCTCTTTTTGTGACTTACACCTGCTGAGAGATACAAATGTACCTGTCTGGAATTGGGGTTGTCTGTCATTTTGTTCATGCCCTTTGGTTTTCTGGCAGCTCTCAGGCATTGCACTGATAATATGTTCCATTAGACTCAGGATCATATTCTGCACTGGACAAAATCATACTCGTGTTTACGCAGAAGAATCGAGGTATAATATTTTTGTCTGAATAAATAAATAACAAATGCATGCACAGCACAGACTTTTGATGAATGACACTCTAAAGGGCTCTGTTACTGACTACAACACTTCAGTTGTGATTTTCATTGCTTTCCACAGCTGGAACTTTACATATTAAGTGTTTCAAACAGGACATCTTAGTAAGAAGATATACCTCCTCCAGCGAGTCCCTGAGTAAGCTGTGATGCAGATACATTTGCAGAAAAATGCACGTGGACATCTGGAGAATCAGAGATGCTCCATGTGTCCAGGCCAGCAATCAACCTACTGAAAAATGTGTCCTGCTAATCTTTTGCAAATCACTACTAATCTTCCTCCCACTGCTTTTGAATACTCTGCCTTTCAGATTCTTTTGCAGCATTTGCTACCTTGTTAACCATTTGATCAAGCAAAGGTAATTTTGCTTGGTCATCACAGCTATTTCTTCATACTTCAGAGATGCATGTGTATTATTCAGGAAAATTATTTTCCAGCACTTCATGGTGTTTTATTTTTCGTTAATGAGTGGGTGAACAGAATGTTCTGTCCTAGCTACAGACTGCAGGAGTTTCCTTTTTGTTTTATCAAAGAAGAAAAAATGTTTATTAAGGGGGTTGTTTTTCACATTTTCCTGAGATAAGAACACAGATTGTTGAACTGTAGTTTCAGCATAGGTAGATAGAAAGTTGGTCTTTTTCTCTTTGCAATAGAGTACAAAAAAAGCACATGGCCACATCTAAAATATTTTAGTATCAGAAACTTAAAAAGTATACTAGTTCTTGTTCCTTAAATAATAATAACAACAATATAATATTATTTTGCTTTAAAGACTGTATACCTATGGATGTTTAAGGAATGGAAACTAGTCTGTGTGTGATATTTGATGGAATGGATTCCTTCTGCATAGCACTCAGTGACAGGGAAACAAATTGCAAACATGCCTATAGCTTCTGAATTACCTCTTGGGTTACATAATGAAAAAGTACTGTGAGATGAAGTATCACTGTCTTACATTATGAATAAGTATCAGAACATAAAGCATGCAGTCTATTCTTTAAAACAGTGGCAACAATCCAGCAGTACAGCTATGCCTGTGCTCAAAGTTATATACGTGAGCATGTCTTGTGATTTACAGCAAGAGTACGCTTAAGTGTTTTTCCAGGTTGGAGCCATAACCTCTGCTCATTCATATTGCAGCAGGGTTGCTACCTCTCCATGTTCTGTGCTCCCATGCAAGAATTCATGCCAGATGTTACACATTCGTGTCTTTCAAGTTCTGAAGATGGGAGGTTAACCAAAATTAAATTGTGCAAATTAGCTCAGATAGAAAGGAGAGAAGGTTGTTATTTGAAGCTGACAGACAATGTGGCTGCACTCTGGGAATGAAATACAAGTTTAAATAGGAAGCAGTAAGAGGAGATAAGAGAACACAGGTGTGTTGTATGTTACCTAGCAATGAAAGACCTCTGTGATATGGGAATAGAGAATTTATTTGGAAAGGGTGAAAATATATTGAGAGGCATGTACTGAACAGTGGCAAAAAAAAGTCATAACTTTTCATCACAAATAATCCTGAAGTTCCTTGAACATTTAACTGATGAAAATTGGACCGCTCAGAACTGCAGTCTGGCCATGGCAGAAGAGTTTAACACAACAATCCATGCAAAACGGCATGACATCTTCAGAAGAATAAAGCTGGGGTTGAAGTCCTGCTTCTACTGAAAATAAGTCTTTGACTTTGACTGGGCCAAGACCTTCCCTGGTACTGTATGTATGGACTGAAGGGCTGGAGACAATGTCAAGCAGCAGCCCCAAATCTGTAGGAGCGTGCTGGGCTCTGAAGGGCTGTGGTGCAGACCCACATGATGGGGCTGCACGGTTCCCCATTTCCATCCACATACTTTGTGCAGGAGAGCCCATCCTGGGCAAGACTGCCCAAGTGCATCCTTGGTGGTTGCACGTATGGATATCCGCTGTAGCCCTGGCCAAGCTTGCATCCACAGAGCATGGAGCTTGCTTTCCAGGTGTCTGATTCATGTGCTGGCCTCATCCCAGGCAGGGTGTTGAAGTGAACTTCATGGGGAGGCTCTGGGGAAGGGAACAGCTCAGGCAAACAGAGTGGAAATGCTGCATTGCATTATCCCCAAATTTACCACCAGTAAATTCTCCTTGGCTTCTTTGGGGCATCTGGGAAAGGCCAGCCACAGACTGTCTTTGAAGATTTCATTACTGTGAGCTGAGTGGTTCATTAATCACATGGCGCATTCTTTCTTAGCGAATCTGAGACTTGTAAAGTGGTACTGAAAAGGTCACACTATTTAATGTAGGATAAATAAATGTGATCTTATTTTAATAGGAGTCAATCATATTTCAGTGTTTTTAAGGCAAAGACTGTGTCAAGTGCCAGAATCTTTAGTGAGCACTTCTGTTTATTGTTTTATGTATCACAAGGAGAGTAGAGAATGACTTCACTGGGAAGAAAAGTACCAATAATATGTCAAAATAATATTCACGTCTTTCTCAGATATACCAGTTTTTCCAAGTAAGTGAGTTTATAAAAACCAACCCAAAGAAATCAATAAAAGGGAGCCTGATGTTATGAAGTCTGAGACAGAAGCAAAATACTCAAAGAGAAGGAGTAATACAGCTTGGAAATAAGGTAAATATATATTTGTTTATGGAAATCCTTTGTGCTATTATACAGTGAGTTAAAATGTGCATAACAGGTAACCAAAAAGGAGAATTTATTAATACATTTATGAATTCATTCCTTCCCCTCTTTCAAAATCTAATTATATAACTGGCTATTCAAGTTGGAATATTCAAGGTGCATGTGGTACAAACTTTTTAATAAGGTATTAAGAGACTTTATTCAAAATGCCCAGCCTAATTATCAGACTGGTCAGCTCAATAAATCAGCTACAAATTACTTTTGAAAGGAAGTTGCCAAACTAAACAACTCTGGAAAACCAGAACAGATGCTCTCTGGGATAAACAATCTGGGTCATTTTTGTAATTACACATTTGCATGAGAATCAAATCATTGTGTAGAATAAAATATTTTTCGGACTGTATTCTTTGTTAGTCATTAAGTCCAGTGACCCGAGTGGCTCTAACAATGGGCTTTTCGGCCTTTCTCTTCCACAATGTTTCTTCAGTGAAGTGTTTAATTATTCAGTTAACCTGCAAAAGATAAAAAGGGCAAACAAAGCCTATGTTGTTAGCATGTAAGTAACATGCTGGCTAAGTAAATAATGAATAATATGATTTTATTTATTTTTTTTAAGAAGCCAGGAAGCTTAATGTTCACCTCCATGGGTTAGAAATTGTTCATCTAAACATTTTATGAGAGTTATTTTCTCTCAAAATCTACCAAAGGAAAGTAAACAATATATGTGAAAATTTAGATTGCCCCATAAGCAAAATCACATTAAGAAAAGACTCTGGCTACTTTTCCATCCTCAAGCCTATCAATAACACAAATAACCACAATTTTTCCGTATTTGCTATGCACATATCATTCTGTATTTTTGTCCATATGGGTAAATCCCACCATAAGGTAGACAAGTAAATTACCAGTGTGCCTTGTATTGACTAGCAATAACTTTCCTTTCCACAAAGTATCTTTGATATTCCAATATTTGATGGGTAGGGACAGGAGGGAGAGGAAAGGTGGAGAGAGAAGAAAAAGGAGATGGGTAAAGAGAAAATATATAGCTGGAAGAGACAAGGCAAAGATCCGAATCTAGTAAGGCTTGATATTCACTTGAGTTTCACCTTGTGATTGCAGACTGAAAAAAAAGTCCTCTGAATGTTAATATTTAGTCCATTGCTACAGTACTGTAGTATTTAATTGGTGAGAGGACGTAATGTTCTTCTGCTTTCTATCAAAAACTTATGTGCTTTGCCCCTGTGAGACACATTCAGACATTCATTCTTTTATTGAAATGCTTGCATTCATGTTTAGCCAATATGGCATCAAAAAAAAAAAAAAAAAAAAAGCTCAAATGTTGTGGGTGTTTAGTTTGAGATAGTTTTCAAAAAGGTCAGTATGCAGAAGGTGCTAAGAATATGCACTGTGTTTGACTGAAAATACTGAAAATGTAGTGGAAGCTCAAAAAAAAACCCCACAACACAACAACTTAAAAGAGCTTGTGCTGTAGAAGTTATAACAGCTTAAGAGTTTGGAGAAATAAAGTATTTTAAATTCTATATGTAAGATTCGAAAAAAGTAAAATTTAGTAAAAATTTGCAGTCATTGATTCATTCTATAAAATCTCTCTCTCTTTTTTTTTTTTTTTTTCTTTATCTCACACTCTTTGCCCTCCCTGTCAATCGAGTAAGTGAAGAAATTGAAGATAGAAGAGGAGGAGGACATACTTCTTGCTGGAAATAAGTTAAATTCTCGCTCACTGGAAGAAAGTTTGCTGTTATTCTAGATTTTTTTAGAATATTCTGTGATAAGAAAATAATATATTTGAAGATGTAAAATGTTACATTTATTTATGTAAGGAGTCCTACTTTTCATTTGCATTTCCATCCAGGTGGAAGAGGGGAGGAGGACAGAGGAACATAAATTCCCCTAATTTCAAAGTTAATATGTCAAACATATCAAAAAACATTTTCATGATTTTTCTAAAAGTAGTATTTCCCCATAAAACTCTGATATCATGATATTTTCACAATATTCAAATTTAAGATGCCAGATCTTTCAACTAACATTTTTAATGTTTTGAGAAGAGTTCACTTGCATGCCTACCACTGAACTATCATACTTCAAGATTAGAGACTCCAGGGATTTAAAATGAGAGTAAGATTCCAGCTGAACCCCTGTGAGCAGTAGTATGGTCATGAAGCTGCCTTGGTAGCTGTCACCTGTCCAGAGATATCCCTTTCCCCAGCAGCACTTCCCTGAGATGGGGTACCACTGGGTACATATGTGCATGGCAGCTCTTCTTGCTGGGGCTGAACATTGAGGTCTTCCCAAGTTCAAACTGCACCAAGCTGGTTTAGTTTGTGGCTCCAGTCTTACATGCTGCGCAATGCTGCAGCCTGGGCTGGCCCTTCAGCTGGTAGTGGTGATGGCAGCACAGCCCCACTGCTGTGTTGGCTGCTTTTAATACAGCAGCTCTGGTCATCTTTCCTCTTTCTGCTCAGTCCTTAAGCAATTTGTTGGGCTCAGTGGCAGAAGCAATGCCTGTTAGGGACGGAGACTCTGTCACATTGCTTCTGTTGGTTTAGTCCTAAAACAAATTTAAATAGGATTTTTAATGATGTGAAAGACCTCTGTTAGAAATACATTAGAATGTATGATGAACTGCCTCCACCATGCATACAAGTCAGAGTGTGAAGTATTTTATGAGCTCTGCCACTTTTAGATCTGTGTGAAAATACAGTGATCTGTATGTATGCATGGTGATCTGGGCTGCGTAAATAACCAAACTGTTTCTTCAGGGAAAAGTCTGAAGGGACAAGTAAAAAGAAGGCTGAGAATATAAAAGCCACATGAAAATATGGGATATACTGTTTTAGCATCACCTGTATCTAAAGTAACTACAATAAAGAAATAAATACAGCTGTGGTACATCAGGCAAAAAGATACTTCGAAGAAGATTTCTGCATGTGAAAAAATGAAAGATTAGTAAACATATATCTGAGGGGATATTCAGACATAACTTCTATCCTTAAAGAAATGAAATTCTTCCAGTAAGTACCCTCAACATCTTCCATAAATTTGATAGACACATCCCACCTCTCCCTAGATTTAGTAGGACACTGAAAAACTTTCTCTTTTCTTCATCAGAGCTAAAAAAAAATCATTTCCGAGATGTGCCAGAAATTCCATTCTTCCATAGATTTTCCCTTCACCTACCATCAGTATTGACCCACCCCAGGGGGGGAATCTCTCTGTGTACCCGTGCAGCCCTGTGGCACGGCATCACCGTGGCTGGCAGCAGGACACAGTCTTGGTGCTCAGTTGGCAAAGGCTAGCAGCTGAAGCCTGTTGGTCCTGCTTGGTCTGAACTCCCACTGACCAGCCCACAACTTCACTTTACCTCACTTTAGCAGGCTTTTTCTCTGGCCAGGTAGCTATGGCTTATTTGCCTGATGTTGCTTGTCACCGTACAGTGCCAGCATAGCTGTATGGCTGCAGCACAAGGAAGCAGGGAGAGAAACATCTGGTGGGACAGCCAAGGGTGCAGCACGAGGGGTACCTTGAGGGACAGAAGGCGGTGCACAGGTTTGGCACTGGAGACCACACAGCTATAAACAACCCACCAGTGAGCAGCTTAAAAAATGCAGACCAGGAGCTGAACCAAAAGGGCTTTAGAGGTAACATAAAGGTCAAAGAAATAGTATCTAATATAGGTAAAAGTCTCCATGCATAGCAAATTTGGATGTGATGGAAAGCTCAGACCAATTAAGAAAAAGCAAAGGTGTAAAAGCATGTTAGCGAACATATAAAAATGAAAGCAAATAGATCCTAGAGAGAGGAAGACAAAACTATCAACAGGAAGACCAGATTCCTCCTGTGAAGGATTCCAGATGCCAGCAGCATACATAGACATATGCTTTCTTTTTCTGTAGTAGCTATATCTGGTGTAACAACAATTCTTGGATTGGACTACTAAGATTTCAGTTATACTAACAATAAGTTCCTGTTCTTACATATAATATGTGCTACCCCTTTGCCTGTAGAACAAGATCCTGAGTATAACAACTAGCTTGGCTAGACCTGAGCTAAGCCATGAAAATGTTACTTGTTAGCAAGACTGAAATGTAGTCTCTTACTTGTTAGTTTAATAGGAAAGACGAAACATTTACAGCTTTTAACCTAAAACTCGTATCAGCTGACGTTTCATTTGCATGTCACAAAACTGAAGGGAAATCGAGGGCTCAGATCATCAGGGGAGGAAGTGGGTGTTGCTTTTTAGTTATGTGAAAAACACAGAGCCCTGATTTCAGGCCCTGTCTCTGAGACACGCAACTGCCTTAAAAGCCTGGAGTCTGGCAGGGTGACAACACTTACCCTGAGGGTAGAACCATGCTGCTTCTGAAGTCAGTGGGAATTTTGCCACTCATCCCTGCTGAGGTTTCATTCAAGAAAATTTCACTCCAAAAGATACATTTCACCCTCAAGAAAATGGGGAGGAGATGAGGAGATGAGGATGGGGCACAGCCACCCACTCAAACTGGAACACCCAGCCCACCATTGGGACTGAGCATCCCTACTGTCCTCTGGGCTGGAGGAAAACACACAGGCACCATCCAGGGAGGTGTTACAGCAACACACAGCAAGCTTGAGCTGTTGTCATTAGGATTTTCCAGCCTCATTACAGTGACACATCTGGGTGCGTTAGATCAGCTGATGCTACAAAGCACACTTTAAATAGAAATGGGAAAAAAAGAAAAATAACAACAGCAACAACAGCAACAATAAAACCAACCTTGAAACAAGTGAAATGTATCACATGCAGCTGTGATAAAGGAGAGTGAGATTTAATGTTCCAAAATAATGTTGTTAAAGCTATGGAAGTGCCTGTAAGAAAAAGTAGAGATAGTTGTGTCACAGAAGGAAAAAAATCCACTAGGTATGTATGTACACGTACACATCTGCCTGATTAATTTCCTTTAGATAATGTGATATGCAGGAGTAACTTTAATTAAGCTTCAGGTTAAAACACATATACATGAGTACATATACGTAAAGACATTTTCTATCTGTTTACCATTAGCAAAGCATTTTAGCTCTCTATGGACCATGAACATAATATTTTAGTTCCCATTAAAAATAAATTTAAATAAAAAAGGAGAGGTTGCTGGCCTACTTCAGCCAAACTACATCATCCAAAGATGTAGGTCTATAGAGCAAGAATGAAGGGAACATGTTTGACCTCCTCAAATCAGGCACACTTCATACTGCAAGGGAAAGGTCTCTCATCATTCTGGGGATAACTCTAGTGATTGTAGGTTCCCAAAGCATGCAGCTCCATACTGTACTTTTCTACATTCTACTCAAGCACACACAAGCCCAGAATTACTTTTGTTGCTTTGTCACATGAGACTCTGTCTGTTTATGGTCATGGAGTATTGCCTCCATCTACCCAAACTTAAATTTTCTCAGAAATTAGATGCCTGAGTCTGAGTTATTCACAAGTGAATCCTTTTACAGTCTGTTGAAATAAAAAGTCATTTCCAGAGGTCAGTTCCTCTTCCTTTAAGACAGATCTTTAAAGCAAATCACCCTCCACCAGAAATGCTTGCTTCTCTTAACTGGACATTGAAGGTGACCAGCTCAGACTGAGATGTCAAGAGGTTGCTTCCTTAAAGCTAGCTGAGATAGAGGCACACAACACAAGCTTGCCTATAGCGTTGCATGGGGTTGTTGTGCCCCAAACGCAGGACCTGGCACTTGGCCTTGTTGAACTTCATACAGTTGGCCTTGACCTATCAGTCCAGCCTATCCAGATCCCTCTGCAGGGCCCTCCTACCCTCGAGCAGATCAACACTCTTGCCCAACTTGGTGTCATCTGCAGACTTACTGAGGGTGCACACAATCCCCTCGTCCAGATTACTGATAAAGATATTAGAGAGAACTTGCCCCAGTACTGAGCCCTGGGGGACACCACTTGAAATATCATGGGTTGTGTACAATTGTGAAGACAGCTGTGTATTGGACTGTTTAGCATCCTCTAGCTATGAAGTTTTGAATTTATAGACATACTGCTGTAGTCAGTTAATGATTTTAGAAACTCAAATTATTTTTATACATAAAACATGTTCTGAATGTGTTTTTTTTATGATAAAACTTCCCATTTTCTGTGAAATTTTCCAAATTTATTTAAAAACATTTGTGTGATAATTACAAGAAGTTCAATTCTAAACAAGTTATGTGACATGTTGCAGCTATTTCACACATACTATTAAAAACCCTCCAGCATCTGAGCCTTTCAGTGGAAAATAAATCCCCATGATCAGTTAGAATTTTTAATGATAATTTTAGTTTCCATTGATTTTTTTTTTTTGGTAAAAAATTGCCTTTTTTATTTTTTAAACAAACATAGGAATGCTTTCATACTACTAATACTAACAATAATAAAAAACTTATTAGCTGTACTATGAAAAGCATAGAAGAGACACAAACCTTTGCAAATGGTCATTTTAGTAACCTTTTATTAGCATGTTTTTAACACGTCCTTTTTTGACAAATTTTCTGTGAATTCTGTATTATGCTGTTGCATCCATGGGATGACTCCCATCACTAAGCTAAATACTATAAAACATCTTTAAATACAACCGTAAGCTTACCATAGTGGGAAAATATGATAATCTCTGGTTGGGAAACTCATTTTATGGAGTAATTCAGGACAGGGGAGCAGAGCACAGGCGTAAACTTGGTAAGGACACCATCTTAGCCCGGCCCCCTTGACAGCCCAAGCACTGTAAAACAACCACACCAGCCTTGGGGGAGATTACAGCTCCTGCCTTCCTGCCAGAGGACAGGTTGTTGCAGCAATGAGTGGTAAGGAGGAAGAAATACCAGTGCTGTGTTTGTGTGTAAGAGGAAAGCAATGGACAAAGTAAGGAGCTGCTGAATGTGGCAGGTTCTGACAGAGGTGAGGTTGCCACAGATCCTCAGGTCCAGCCAGCTGTAAGGCCAAGCAGGCGATCCCCACAGTACACACATATATGCAAGGCACATATGCATATAAACATGGACAGACACATGGATCAACACGGACTGGAATGTTCACCACTAGTGCAAACAGCACCAATGGCCTCATCCTGTTCTCCTGTGGCAGATCAGTATGGAAACCCATCAGGGGAAAATTTATATATACAGAATGACAGAATCATAGAATGGTTTGGGTTAGAAGGGACCTTAAAGATCACCTGGTTCCAACCTCCCTACACCATAGGCAGGGATACCTCCCACCAGACCAGGCTGTCCAAAGCCCCACCCAGCCTGGCCTTGAACATTTCAGGGATGGAGCATCCACAGCTTCCCTGGGCATCCTGTTCTGGTGTCTCATCATCTTCACTGAATAATTTCTTCCTTTAATCTAAATCTACCTTCTTTCAGTTTAAAATCATTACCCCTTGTCCTATCACTGCATGCCCTTATAAAAAGTCTCTCTCCATCTTTCTCAAAAGCCAACTTGAAGTATTAAAAGACCACAATAAGGTCTCCCCAGAGCATTCTCTTCTCCAGGCTAAATAACCCCATCTCTCTCAGCATTTCTGCATAGGAGAGGTGTTCCAGCCCTCTGATACTGTTTGTGGACCTCCTCCAGACATACTCTAACCGTTCCATATCTTACACTAGGACACCTCCAGTACTCAGACCTTCACAGACATGTAGGCACACACATGCACTATGGATCCCCCCAGTAATGGACCTTAGATACCTGTTGCATCCAGTAGCTGATTCCTGGCTCCCTTGGTCCCCCTGTTGCCTCAAGCCCAGACACACATACACACACACACACACACAAATGGGTCTTTCTAGTGGCTGGTCCAGGCTTAGATCTACCAGTAGCCAGCCCCCATACAGCACCGTTTCTCCAGTAACCATCCTGTACCCCCTAGTCCCTCCAGTAGCCAATGCACAGACCCTCTAGTCTCTCCAATATCCAAGCCAGGCCCATGACTGCTCCTATACTTGGCTTCCAAGCCACTGGAAGCCACTGTCCATCCCACTGGATAGTCCAGCCTGATGTTCGCTAGCAATCACACATTGACACACTCAGCCTCACATACCCCACTTGTGACACCACAGACACACATGGTCTCTCTGTCCTATGATTCTGCTCCAGTTGCTGGAATTCAGACCCCCCCATACACACATACACGTGCATGCAGAACAGACAGTCCCTCAGCCAGAAAAATAATAATAAGTTGAGTTTAATAAGGAGACAGGACAGACTGCATTGATTAGGTGCAGGGCATGGCCAGACAAACTAACATGTAACCAGCCTCATTCATCCCTCTTCCCTCTTCTCTCCTATATTTGTTCCTCCCTAAACAGTGAACCTTCCATTCCCCTCCTTTGGTTGCTACCTTAAGGATCCCATAATAAGTCTTGCACAGTCCCCAGATGCTCCTCCCCTGAATCCCATGAGAGGTCCCACCCCACCACATGCAGTGACCACCTCAGTCTGCGAGGGGCTCTGAAGAGCCTCCCCCAGCTCCCATGCCCATGGTTTTCTCCTCGGTCATGGGGCTGGTCACCTTCTGTGGCAGCCTGGGGAGGGGTGGGGACTGGGGTCTTTTCTCTGGTGAGGTTCCTGGGGACCTCCTGTGTTCCTGCGTGCTTCTGTGTGCCTTTGTGTGTGGGGAGACAAGCCTTTAGCTACGTAAGCTATCAAACATGTGCCAAATTAATTCCAGATAAGTGAAAACACTGGGAGCAACTCTCTAAAGAAGGAGAAAACACCAACACAGTACCTTCCTCACTTTTCAGTCAGATGAAATGAAACAGGAAGGTGGTCTTTAATTGTAAACGAAAAGGAAAAAGTATATAGAGCATGGCATTTGGCACACAGGAACACAATGCATTCCTAATGCTAGAGTTAGTCCAAAGAAAACCTAAAATTTGTATAGTATGCAAAATTTGTATACTCCGCAGTGAGAAAGCTGGCACACCACACTACCTGCTAACACCAACATATCCCATGTAAGGCAGAGGGAGACAAACCTGCTCCAGGCTGATCCATACTGCCTTCCTAAAGAGCTCCCCAGAGCAAAGCATCCTCGGAATCACAGAATCACAGAATGGTTTGGGTTGGAAGGGACCTTACAGATCATCCAACTCCAACCCCCAGGAAGTGTGCACACATCCTGTTTTGGAGAGACCTATCAGGGTCATACCAAAAGAGAGTGTGAGACTGGACTAACAGGGATGGTTTGAAGGAAGAATCTGGAAATAAGTTTTGAACTTAGGTTGTTTGACAGCATAGATGTGCCTGATGGAGTTGGTACAGTTTGGAAAAAAATAGAAAAAGAAAAAGAAAAAGAAAAAGAAAAAGAAAAAGAAAAAGAAAAAGAAAAAGAAAAAGAAAAAGAAAAAGAAAAAGAAAAAGAAAAAGAAAAAGAAAAAAAGAAAAAGAAAAAGAAAAAGAAAAAGAAAAAGAAAGAAAAAGAAAGAAAGAAAAAAAATAAAGAAAAAGAAAAAGAAAAAGAAAAAGAAAAAGAAAAAGAAAAAGAAAAAGAAAAAGAAAAAGAAAAAGAAAGAAAAAGAAAAAGAAAAAGAAAAATAAAAAGAAAAATAAAAAGAAAAAGAAAAATAAAAATAAAAAGAAAAAGAAAGAAAAAGAAAAAGAAAAAGAAAAAGAAAAAGAAAAAAAAGGAAAAGAAAAAAAAAAGGAAAAGGAAAAGGAAAAGGAAAAGGAAAAGGAAAAGAAAAAGAAAAAGAAAAAGAAAAAGAAAAAGAAAAAGAAAAAGAAAAAGAAAAAGAAAAAGAAAAAGAAAAAGAAAAAGAAAAAGGAAAAGAAAAAGAAAAAGAAAAAGAAAAAGAAAAGGAAAAAGAAAAGGAAAAGGAAAAAGAAAAGGAAAAAAAAGAAAAAGAAAAAGAAAAAGAAAGAAAAAAAAAGAAGGAAAAGGAAAAGGAAAAGGAAAAGGAAAAGGAAAAGGAAAAGGAAAAGGAAAAGGAAAAGGAAAAGGAAAAGGAAAAGGAAAAGGAAAAGGAAAAGGAAAAGGAAAAGGAAAAGGAAAAGGAAAAGAAGTACTTAGCTACATTCCAATAAAAGCTCATTTCTATTGGAGAACTAGTCCTAGTATCGTAAGTCTTTTTATTATTATTATTATTTTCTACTTTGAAAGCAGAAATATTTAATTTTTCATATTTAATAAGCAACAATTATAGTAATTATAGTGTAATTACAGTTTGCAGTAGATTCCATATTAGTTTATTAACAGGGAAAGTTATTTGTAAAAGTAGCATACTCTAGGCTCCCTGAACTAAATGAAAAACCGTAGGCCATGCCTATTATGAAGGCATGCTGGAAAGTTAATCAAATAAAGGTGGAAAGTAAGTAGGTCTAAACTGCAGGTTGATAAATGCCATATGGGTGCTGTTATGCAGGAGTAAAGTGGCTTTCATTTTCTGTACCTTAATTCTGTTTAAATTGCTGCAAACTCTGGCTTCTTTATCCTGAATGAAAACACATGTCCAAGGAGTTTAACATGCTTGACCTTATGCCTGTTAACTTCACCACTTCATTACCCATACCTTTCCCCAGTCTCCCCACCCAATCTTGCCATTAAAACAACTTTTTGCTCTTACTTACATGCAAGTACAGCAGTGAGCTCCAAGCAACGCACAAGCTATGCACTAGCCACGCAGCACACTTCTGATGTGCACCTTCTCCCAGGTTTGCATGTGTTTTAAGTTTAACTCCCAAAGAGAGCAAGGGAACCAAGAAAATGGGTTCAAAGGAGTCCGTCCCCTTTCTGTTCACCTTCTCTGAATTTGTCCAAAGTGATTTTTTCTGTTACATAAAAAAGATTCCATATTGGCAATGTACATCAAAAAACACCATGGCATTCTCAAAGCTAACGTCAAACAGCACTAAGCACACTGTTTTCTGGCCCTCACCTATAAAAAACTCCTCAGGAAGACAAGCTGTATGTTGTTCTGTTCCCCATACAGGACTGCTGCACCCTTTGGTCTTTTTTTTTTTCCCTGGAGACCCAGCAATAGGACCCGAGGGAACAGCATGGAGCTGGGACAGGGAAGGGTCAGGCTGGATGTTAGGAAAAAGTTCTGCACCCAGAGGGTGGTCGGGCACTGGGACAGGCTGCCCACGGAAGTGGTCATGGCACTGAGCCTGCTGGAGTTCAAGGAGCGTTTGGACAATGCTCTCAGACACACGGTCTGATTTTTGGTGGTCCTGACTGGAGCCAGGATTTGGACTCAATGATCCTTGTGGGTCCCTTTCAACTCGGGATAGTCCATGATTCTGTGATCTTACCTGCATAATGCCCTTCAATGTTCAGAGGGGAAACACTTTGTGATACACTGCTTCTCATTTAATTTTCATGTTTAACATTGGATCATATTTCTCACCATTTAAAAGTATGGGAAGTAATAAAAAGAAAAAAAGAATAGAAAAGGAAGAGCAGTAAACACAAACTGATTCATAGCTGAGGTACCAGCCTATTGCCCAAACTGTCTGGCATGTGTTTGATGTACAGGATGATGAAAAAAACATCTCATAACAGCCATTTCATTTGTGTGCCTTTAAATAGGGCAAGAATATTCAGAGAATGTGCATCACCACTAAATAATTCACTCATTGCAGGTCTTGTTCCCTGGAGTACAAAGGTAATACTGCCTTGATCTATTTTGGTGCAGGACCAGCCATGGTTCCCCACCCATGGCAGGAATGCTACTGGCATCACACAAACCACTTCCAAAGCTGTAGCCAGGCGGCCTCCCTCTTCCTATATGGATGCTAATTTGAATTGCTAAGGGAATTGCCTGCTCAGAGGCAGGCACCAGGAGCTGTTTATGCAGGCATCCACCCCCTGGCTCAGCTCCAGCCATTCCCGCTTGTAGCTGGCTGACCCTACATGCGGACAGCTGGTTTGGGAGATGGGGTGGTAGGCGGGCGGGCTGGGAGGCTGGAGCTGCAGTGATGCATCCAGGCTGATGCCGCAGTCTGCTCCAGAAGGCAGGTACTGGGAGGGGATGTGGACAGAAGGGGTAGAGCCAGAATTCGGTGTCAACACCAGTGGCACCTACCCCATCGGAATGTGAGCACCCCTACTACGCAGCAAGGATTTCACAGCGCCTTTGAGTGACTGCTTAGAAAAAAAGTGTAAACATGAATGATAAAATCTCTTCCTTTGTGTGACTCTGGTTGCTACACAGCTCCATATTTTCATTGCCTTTAAGGAAGTTTTACGTTTGCTATGTAACCTAGAGGGGAAAAAATCCAATCCTGCCTCCTTCAGATGAAAAAGTCTGAGCTCCATGGATACTGTTGCTATAATACATCTTCATAACTCTGTAGATGGACTCTAGCCTCCCTTTGAAAATGGGCCTTTGATGAGAAAATCTGGCTTTTTTGGAAGCTCCGGAATTATATCAGAAAAAGCACAGAGTTACAATTTCTCTAAATAATCCCTTGGGTTACATTACCACAACTTGCATCTCATAGCAAGTTTAGATTATTTAATATAACTACATAAAATATCTTAAGCTGTGCCAAACTGTTGTAGGTGACCTCAAATTCAATCTCTAAGGAAACAGAAATATGCAGGGAACTTATGAAAGAAAGCAAGCATCCAGTGTCCAAGCATCTTATAATCAAGAGGCTGGAAGAGAAGAAAAAAGTGTAAAAGTGAGATGGAAGAAAGCAATAAGAGTTAAAAATATTTGCAGTGATACCAAATATTTGGAACAAAATGAAGACTTGGAGGAGTTCAGAAGTGTTGCATACCTTATGTCTTTAGTTTTAGATTTTTTTTACACTTCTACAGCTAGAAACTGTAAAAAATGAAGACATACTTATGAGGCACTTACTGTATACTTGCTGCATGTTGTAGCTGATATATGGGTCAAATAGGCACACAGTTTCTGGTGGAATGAAAACTTGTGTGTGTGTGTGTGTGTGTGGTAGGGAGGGCTAAGCCACCATACCTTCATTTCACACAGAGTAGGGGCAACTGCGAGCACCCCTCTCCCACTTCTTAGTTCCCGGTGCACCACGGTGACATTTTTAGGGGCAATTGGCCTGCGAAGGCAAGAAGCAGTCAGCTACAGGACCGAGAACCAGGGCATGGGGGCTCCCAGCTGTGCGCACTGCACAGCTTGCTTAGCCTGCGTGTGCCATATTTTCCTCCTCCACTAGAAGAGGATTATAAATATTTCAGATGAATATCATACATTTTCTTGTATTAATGCTCATACTGCCTGAGATCCCTGGATGAGAGGTGTTACATAAATATGAAGAGAATGACAGGTGGTTGTGTCAAGCACAAGGACAAATAGAGTAAAAAAGCTTTTAAAGGCTGATTCCAAATATGCACATGTGCATGCATGCAGAAAAAGAAAATCTCAAGTTGCTCAAGACATCAATGTACCTCTAAAGAGTTGGTGGGAATTAAACAAGTTATTCACATGAGTACCATGAAGGAATGCAGACTGGAAACAGTTAAATGAGTCTGCCTGCTCTGTTCTGTGGCAGGAGCATAAACTACATGCTCCCTGAATTCAAATGTCAGGTTAAAAGATCTGGTGCATAAATTTGGATACGCAGTTATGGAAATATACTTCTGGAGTCCAGAAATGGTAATTCACTGGTCAATCCTTCCCCAACATAGCACTGAAAAAAAATAACCTGCCCCCAATGCTAACTTGCTATTGAATATGTGATTGATAAATGCCAGCTTTATGGAATTTTTAACTCCTGTGAACTACTGTGAGTGCCTTGAATTGGGTGGAAATGCACACAATCCTTTTTTACAGTCTGACATAATTTTCTCTGATGCTTTGAGCTCCTTTAAGTTGCCACTTGACTACAAATTATAATACACTTGACTTTTCGTATATAAAGAATAAATACCTTGAGATATTTTGAAGCTTTATTCAAAATGCAAGCAGTGCACTGAATTAATATCAGTGGAAAAGAAATCTTTGAAAAAATCCAGTGTTTTTGTATCATAAATGTTTTCTTTCCTCTTTTTACTCTCTGAAAACATAAAATTAGAGGATAATATATAACATTGTTGTTATACTACTGTATTTGCACAATGTTTTGATACATATTTTTCTGTTGAAGTTGTTACTTTAGAAAGATCTGATCTGACTGACAGTGGCTTCTGATGCATTATGACGAAACTAACTAATTGACTTTTAGGAGAAAAAGAGCAGAACAATTTATCCTACTACTATATATCTTCTGGGCAGAAAGGTCATGATGACAAAGTAAAAAAAATTGAAAAATTATATAGCTTTCAAAAACATGCAAAACCCACATTACTCTTCCCTATGACAACCTTGTGGCAAAGATGAGACTAAAACAAACCTCAAGATACTCGATATTAATAGGCAGTGATGAACGATAGGGTTGCGGCTCTCTCCGCAGGTGTACGGTTGTTCTGGGGAAGGCAGGGCTGCTGAAGCCAAGGCACTGGATTCCATCGTCCATAAACTTAATGCTCACTTGCGCAGTGCTTTGAAGTTAATGGAGTTATTCTGGAGTTAATTGGGTTTAACTCAGAGGACAATTGGACTCACTAGAATGAGTGCTAATGCAAAAGGCTCTGGAGTCAGGCCTGCATTGCTTTTCAGAGAGATTAATAGCACAGAGGAAAAGGACCTCACAGGAAGAGAGAAGGATGGAAGGTGATGCAGAGGAAGCATGCCCCCTCTTTTGAATTGGCAGCTGTATCACACACGGTGATGGGAACAGGAGGCACTCAGCAGCTCTACTCCACTGGTGCCAACCAAATATTTCCTCAGTCTTTCATCACAGAAGCAATGAGTATAAGCTAGGATGAATAAAAGAGAACAATCTAAGTGCTTAGTGCAAGTTACCATCTGAACAGATGTGGGATAATGATTACAGAGATCAGAAATAGTCCTATCTGATGCCTAGAATTTATATGTGCTACTTTGTTAAAAAAGTAGACCCAGAAAAACAAACAAACAAACAAACATTTTATTATATGTTGTTTAAAAATCTCTCTCTAAGTTAAAAGATCACATCAATTCTAACTTCTCATAGTAATACCATATCAGTTGGTCAAAATAATTTCTATGATCTCAAACTAAGAACAATACCATCAGCTATACCCTAAATTCTTTCTCCGGTTACTGCATGCATTTACATAGTAATTGTATTTACAGTACAGTATGCAAGCCCATATAAAGTGCTCCGAATAAAATACATCCCTAAGAATTTGATATCCTTCAAATACATGCATATTAACCAGCAAGGTTTTATCTTTCACATACTGACTCATTTCCTCCCTCAGTAAATGATCACTGTGTAGCCCATTGAGTTTCTCCGTGATTATTGGCAGCTATAAGAAAGATTTCTTGCGCTAACAATGAGACAGGTGCCATGGATATTGGGATACATTCACATTGGTTTATCCATTTGTGAAGAATTCAGCCTGTAATTACTGGAGATGGTTATGGAAATTTTCTGTAGAGTGCAGAAGGACGTGTCAGATGTAAAACCTGTTCAACATCCTCCCACTTTTAGCTGTTACTTTTCCTCTTCTGGACAGAAAGAAAGAAAAAAATAATCCCATGTGATTGGTAATTTTTCAAATACAGCACATTGAGTTCATCTTACATTCATTGTTAGCATTACCAGCAGGGAATACATTTCTTCTTGGTCTGAACTATGGACAAAAGCCATACTTTTGTTTGTTTAAGGCACACTGTATGCTTTTGATTAGCAAATACTGCTGCTGGCCGCCAAAGCTCTTTCATCAAAACAAAGATGCATCTTGGTCATTCAGGTCATGATGATCATCTAAGTCATTCTAAAATTATCTCTGAAGGCTGGAGAAGCCAGCCTTTCCTATAGAAACCTGTACCTCGTTCTCTACAAACTTCTGTGAAATTTCACAGCTTTCCTCTGTTGTTCAACACCTGAGTATAATACAGTGTGTTGCAGCCACATACTGGGTATAAGTACCTGTAGTGTGAAGGTGACGCAGGTGGGATGGGGGGGATGTAAAACAAGCAGGGGGTTCAGAGGGCAGGCAAGGACTATGAAGACTTTTGACCCTCCCAGAATCACTGCCTGGCACAATATGTTACCCCATCAAACAATTGGATCTGGCCAGGTGGCCATGGGGCTCCTGTAGAGAGACTCCACATGGTCCTAAAATGTTACTTTCAGATAAAGGTTTCAGGGAGGATTTTTAGCTGTGGAATCATTGTGGACTTTTCATCGCTATTGGATTTTCCAAAAGTCAAGATTGATAGAAATGCATTTTTTATCTGGGGACAGTAGACCAAGTCCATTTCTGCCATACGCTGACTTAGTTCTGAGATTGCTGACTTCCAGAGTTGACAGATGCAATCCAGTGAATTTACAAATAAGCTCAGCTCCAGAGAGGAAAATGTAAAATTCTGGCAGGTTCAAGAGACAGCAGGTGACTTGCAAGGAAAGGGAAAGTATACAAATGAATTACTGTGGTACTTCCAGACTCTGACCTGACTTTCAGCAGTCCCAGTAGGCTCATTCCAGACTATAGGCAGGATGACCTCTTTCTAAAAAGCCATATGACCACATTTGCACAACTGGAACTTGCATTAGTATAATGCGCTATGCAAGCTCTGATATCAGCCTGTGCACAGATACAAAGCATGTCTTAGATATGATGCAACTCCATTTGGGTATACAACCATGTACGTTGCAGCAGTGCAAACACAAATATGCACCTGTGCTACAGATCTACTTCTGAAAAACTATTTGAACAAATCTGGATGTGCTAGTGCAGTTTTCCAGTGTAGTCTGATAACATGAGAGGAAAGCTTTCTTTGGAAAACCCTCCTTCAAGAGACTGAAAGAGCCACAGATATTGATGACATCTGGCTAAAACACAAGACTCTTTTCTATCATTGCTTTCTCACAGTAATAACTTTAATATTAATAATAACACTAGATGAGTTATGTGCTTTCTCCTGTCTGTGTTGAGCAAGAAGAGAACCTAAGATCGATATTAATTAGATTATGTGGTAGACTCATTTAATTCTCTAAAATACTCAGAATACTACACAGAAGAGCACAGTGGAAATGCCTTAGAAGATTAGATTAGATAGGTGAGATACCCAGCTGCCAGTGGGATTAATAGAGTTTTTAAAATTGGGATGGTTGGAGGATTCTGAAATGAGTTTGTGGTTTACATTTTTGCTGAGCAATTATTCTAACAACGCTTGAGAGCTCTGCCAAAGTTTCCGATCTGTGACTCCTATTTCCTGACTTCCCAGTGCTCTTCTTTGCTGGTTATAGAAAAAAGCTTCAGGAGATCTCAAGGCTGGGGCAGCACTCAGGATCAACAACAGTCTATCTGGGTAGGAGGATGGCCAGATTCAGGTGGGAATTTTAGGCTGTGAAGCTGGAGGCAGCTAACAAATGAAAGAAAATGGTTTTGCCTGTAGTGTGGTACTGTCTATTTGTCCTCCTACTTTGTGAAGCACAAGTGTGTAGGGGTACCTTGTGGGAAAATGAGCTGTTGTGATATTTCTAGTTGATTATAAACCCTTTCCCTGAGCCTGTGCTTAGATCACCTCCTGAGGTTTGGGATTTATGACACCTGCAGGACATCCTTAGGTGTTGGTTGCCAAAGTATAGGGATTGGGACACCACTAAAACTGTCCAAGCCCCTGCCCAGCCCTGGTTCCACTGCTGACGGGAACAGGTGCTCCCTGCCCCAGTACAACATTGACTCTCCAGTCAGAGCACAGCAGCGCATGAATCTAGGCCCAGCAGTGCCAGAGCATGTGGCATGATTTTAGTCTCTGTTGCTATGTCCCCAGTAGTAGATATATCATGGTTTTGGAACATTTCCAGGCATGAGAATTGCTGTGCTACCAAACTGTTCAAATGATCCCTGGCACAGCTTGGGTATTAGCATGGCCAGGAATCATTCAAAGTTTGCATGCTGCATACAACCACTTGGTTTTGGAGGCAAAGACTGTGTAAGGCTATGAACATGAGCCATTCTGCAGTAGCTGATACTAGTGCTAGAGAACGAGGCATGTTTAATTCAGCAGAGTTCAATTCAGTACCCCTAGTCCACCAAGGAGGAAGAAAAATAGCATCAAGCAAGCTTTTGTTTAGCACTTGATCTAGAAGTGTTCTGTGAGGAGCTTTCTTGCTTCACAGATTAATTAAAGTTATTTTGACTCCTTCTCCATGGCTTAATTTCTGTTGAGTCACCTCAGGTATTTCAAAACCACCCTGTGCAATCTATCTGCCTTCTTAAAATCCTTTTCTTCTAAAGCCTGTCCATGTTTTGGATTTCTTGGCTTTGATGATAATATACTTACATTTTCTCACTTATTTCCTTGCAATTTCAATATTCTTCCGTATCTTCCCACTTCTCTGGTTTCTCACTCTTTTCAACACTGTTTTAAAATTTCCCAGTCTTAATTTCAGCTCTATCTACAGATTGATCCATATATACATTTCCTCTTATGCTCCCTGTTTTTCCCAATTTATTGTAATTCTTTCTGATTATTGTCTTGCTTCCTGTAGCCTATTCCCTCTCATTCTGCTTCACACCTTTTATAATACCACCCATTCACCTTGACCTATAATTTCTATGTGGTTACTTTTCCTTCATTACTACAATTCCTTGACACTAGAAATGTTCCTTCCCATGCAAAAATAGTCCTTATACTTCCTTTTCAGAAAACAATATTACTTTGCACTTTTATTTGTTTCTTACATTTTAATCATGTCCAGCCGTAAACAGCAGTAGAAAAAGAAAGTTAATGGCACAGTGGTATAGAAAATTCAAAATTTCAACACTACCATGTTATCTAAACATTTCACATATATAAGTAAGTCTAACACATACTCTGGTTAATACAAATCTCCAGAAGTCCTTTAGATTTGACCATCAGCCTCCCTAATTTCCCTTTGGTTTCAATGTCACACCCTTATGGATGGACTTTATGTACAGGCCCAGTATAGCTCCAGTGTGGATGTGGGGATGGATAGGACGTTTCATAGTAGTAGGACCTTAGGTCACAAATTTCTCAAGTTGTAAGCATGAAGCTTTATGTAAATGTATGAAATCTCAAATAATGTCTAATCATAATAATATCAGGGCACGTCAGACCATATTCAATTGTAGCCCAGATATGCTTCTTTATGCCAGGAAAATTTGAAAATAGGTGTCTTTTTTTTTTTCTTTTTTTTTTTCTTCCTTTCCCCTGAAACACATTTGCAAGTAGTAAATGCTTCTTAAGGCTGGGAAATTCGGGACTATTTCCATAACAATGGGTTTTAGAGAAAGTTATCAGGTCTGAGAAATAAAGCAAACCTGTCAAGTTTCACTGGTCATTAGCAGCCAAATTGTTCCTGCCCACTTCATCTACAAAAGCTGACTGATATGAAGTCTTGTGACACTGGAAGATTTATATTCTCTAATTTATTCAGAATAAATACTGTCCATGCAGGATAGAAGCCATACAGTATGAACAAAGAACATGCTATATTTAAGAGGACATTACTGACTTGCAAGACATATGGCAGTGCTTCCTGAAGTCAGAAATAAAATGTAATACTTGTAATACAGCATGTAATACTTTCTGTACTCCACCAAATTACCAGGGAGACAGATTGTGCTTTTCTGAGTATACTGACAAATGTCCCTTCTCATTATGGTTTTGCCCTTTTTATATTACCATATCATTATTCTTTTTCTTTTGTATTACAGTGTGCAATTTAGATAACTGCATTCTTAGGCAATTCCAGAACATTGTTTTATTTTCAGAATTGTTGAGAAAGTGATCAGATATTTATTATTCTTTTGCTAATACAAATTCATCACTAAAAACATACACCTCAAGGGGAGCAGCCCATTGCATTCAGCCAAACCGCCGACTACTCCAAAGGTCACAAAATAGCATTTATAACCAGAAATAAAGTGTGTCATTTCTTTCTAATAAGATTTCAGAACTGACTCTTGTTGGCAGCCATTTTACATTTGTGATGCTAATAATGAGTGGGAACCTGATGTTAGTAATTAGTAGCTGATTTCTTTTATAATCTTTTCTAACAATTTTATCACAGAAGCATGCTTTCCTCAGGTTTATTGTTGTTTCAGACAGGCACTTGTGTGGCGGTGGCATAAAAGCAACTGTAGCCTGGCAAGGTAGCTGAACGAGCAAACAGCCTCCTCTAGCTTGTGCCTAAAATTAGAAAGCAATGAGGTCCACCTAATACCTGTGTGTTTATTTCCACAAAGGACCAGAGAACGCTCTGAGCTCCAAGCTGTTCTTTTCAAGTGGCAGCATCCCCCCACCTTTACCCAAAATGCCCCCCCAAAGACTCTACACCCACAGGGGACGCATCCATTGCCCCGCTGCTTCAGGTGCGCACCTTCCCCACTCCTCTCCCCCTGGGCTGCTCCACCATGAAGCTGCCCACAGGGCCACAGCCCTGCACTCAGGGACACAGGGTGAGGACATGTGGCAACATGGGATGACCAAACCCATCCTTTCTCTCCATGGGTGCCACATGGGGCTCAAAGGTGTGTTTGCTTCTGGGGTGGGCTAGTGAGCTCGAGCCTGGAAAAGGTGCAATGTCTCTTCCCTCAGAGCAGCTGGACATGGCCCAGCTTATCCTCAAAGTCCTTTCCCCCAAATCCTGCAGTTAAACCTGCCTGGCGTCATGCTCACCTCAGCTGGGAGCAACCACAAGATGCAGATAGAAATACAAGAGTCCGCACCATTGACAAAAATTCCTATTCTTTTCAGCCACAAAGAGAACCAGCCATTTTACTCTGTATGGGAGGAAATGAGGAATGGATACAATTCGGTACAAAGGAGAGATACGATCAGAGAAAAGACGATTCTCTTCACCACGGGAAGTGCTGGGTGAAAATCTCTGGCAAGCATCAATGTAAGAGACAAGTCAGATGATCAGGGTGGTCCCTCCTGATCTTAAAAATATACAAGGCTTTTGTATGTCCCCAAAAACCTGGGGAAGCAGGGAGTCTCAGCAGGCAATTACTTGAGTCCACTGCTTAAGAAAGGCAGTAGGGCTCAAATTGTGTACAGAAAGGTTTATTCTTTTTTTTTTTTATTTTATTTTAAATGAAGAAATCTAATTAAAATGATAGGAATTTCCTGGGGAAATTCTCAGCCTGTTCATTTTTTAAGATCCTTTGTATTAAAAAGGTGTTTGAAGTCCTTGAATTTTTACCCTTTAGCCACCTTTAATCTAATTTCTAATATCTTAATAGCCTTAATTGAGTTCTGAATACTTTAAATTATTAAACATCTTTGGGGGATTATGATTTGTATTTCTGGCTATACAAAAACAATATCAATTGCACAACACCCACCCTCCAATATTTATGTCAAATTAAACCATCAGGGATCTAAGGCATATACTCTAAGGGTAAGATATTCGCCTTTGAAATACTATTTTGTTTGTGCTTTCAAGCTGGTTGAAGGAGATGAGTGATGAGAAATGAGGAAAGAGAGAGATCTAAACATGGGCCCGAAATTAAGCGTGTGCCATTGCCTTGTTGGCCTCTTCACCCCATGGGCAGCGCTACCGCCAACGCTGCATACCAGCCAGCTGCAGGGCCTGCAGGGGTGGGGGATGCAGGCCCCAGGCAGCCCCTACAGCTCCGAGTGACCCGGAGATGCGGCTCCATGCTGCCTTCATGCCTCCGTGCTCCTCTAGCACTGAGTGAAAGGGTTTGTTAAGGGGTTTTGCTAAGCCCTGCCTGCATCCTCAGCCTCCAGAGAGGCACTTACCACAGCCAGTGGTGGGTTTCTTCCTGCAGCCCCCACCCCAGGTGCCCTGGAGTCCCCCTTCTCTCCCAGACCCCATTGTCTCTTCACATTCACATGGTCCCAGAGCTGCACCGTCCTCCAGGTCTCACACCCAGGGCCCCTCTCCCACCCCACTGTCACCTGCCTACCTGAATCCACAGAGCCCAGTGGGTAGCCCTGTGAGCTGGCTTGGGTCTCCAACTACATCTGAGACCTCTTGTTTCTCTAAAATTTCCTGATCTGCCCTGCTTCTACAATCCTCCTTTTTCAGAAGCTTATTACCTTTCTGTACCTGGACCTTCCTCCTCCTCTTCCTCCTCTGTTTGCCTATAGATCCTGGCATGAAGGTCATTTGTTATTTCCCCTACTCCCTATCATTCCAACTTTTCTTTGGGAGATATCTGCCCTGGCAGGAACAGCAAATCTTGCACATGTTGGGGTCAGTCCAGACAGCATTCTGAAGACAAAAGGATTTGGGAAAAGAGGACAGAAGGCAGTCCTACCAGCTACAGGACAAACACGGTGCCCATATTCAAGGAGAATAGCAACTTGCTACTCTCTAGTGATGTGGGTACAGCATCCAAGCCAGATATTTGCAGCATAAGCTAATACTAATGGAAGAGTTCAATTCTTATCAAGTAGAAAAAAAAGCTTCCCAAAATGTGCATCTTGTAAAAAACAGGATTTTTTTTTTCTTATCAAAACACAAAAGAGCTTTCTTAACTTAAAGAAAGTATTAGCCTTTTTTTTTTTTCTGTTTGCTTGTTTGTTTTAATTTGAGTGAGTTTATTAGATCTCAGCTTTAGTTGTCGTTAGGTTACCTGCCACTTGTTTTCATCTTCCTTCCTCTAGAAGAACTTGTTTTTACATCCAACATCAGATACAATCTTTTGAAAGATGGATTCTTTTCCCTAACTTCAGGGTAGGATTTCAACTTGTCATTGCTAAGCATCTTGTATGTTTTCTAGAGACTCTAGCAGAAAATCCATGAAATTTCTGAGGAATCCACAGTTATGCTTATATACATTGCTTGTAGCCACTGTTGAGTCTGTCTTCTTCCAAATAAAACAAATGCCACTTACTATGCCAGTGTTAGAGCTCAGATCTAATTTTGTCACTTTTATTCAGGCTGAGGTGTCCTATTGATTAAATAGGAACAAAAATATATTATTTGACATATTTGGTCTATTAACTGATATTATTTACAGTCTATATTGCCATAGCAGCTATGTTTGCTGGGCAAACTCTAGGGAGTTGTGTTTTTGACAGCGTACCATAACAAAAAGGCAACACCTTCTCCTGTGAGCTTGTGAGCTGAGGTGATGATCCAGGAGGTGTGTGTGCCCAAACTTACCTGCTGCGGCTGTCCATCCATGCTCAAGGATGTTCAGAGAAATGACATCTAAGCAGATATATATAGTCCATACAGCCAGGTTTAGGCTTGTACTTCAATCGTAAACTCATTCTTTTTATTTTTATTTTTCTTTGATAATTGAATTTTACTGTGTCTACTTCTACATTTACTACATATTAAATTGTTACCTAATAAAGACACACATATCTAGATTAAAACAACAACAACAACGACAACAAAAAGTCCTTTTTAATGCACTATATGGACCAGAGTAATTATAAAAGATGAGTTAGGACAATTCTGCAGTTCAGCATCTGTGCAGAAGCATGCCCCATATGCTTTACATAAAAGGCCTGACTCATGTGGGTGTGACTGCAAGGTGAGGGCCACTAAAATAAAAAATGAAAACAGCTGAAAGACTTGGGTTAAGGCACATTGGCTGAGATACTTTAGTTTAAGAAGGTCAGCGTGAAAAGTCGTTCAACTCTCCTTTGGACTTCTTACCCTAGAAAGAGAGAACAATAATAAAATCAGGCAGCAATAAATTTAGAGCAAATTAAAAAAAATACTTTAATGTAGCACATGTCCTGACTATAGAATTCATTGCAGTAATAGGTCATCGAGTTAAACACTACGGCTGGATAATTTTATCATCACTCATACTGAGCCAAATCCTCCTCACCGTGGTCAAGCCAATGGTCTTCAGTGAGACTGAAACAAGAACATTTGCCCGAGTAAAAGCAGGATTTACCCCAGTACTTATGAGATTGCTATGCTCAATGAAAAGAACAATAAAGGTAATTAGAGCCTGTGCTCTACACATCCTCTATGTACTGAAGTGGGGGAGTAAGCTCCCTTTTACTGTTCCATAATTTACTAGAACAACTACAGAGGGGATTTAAAGTAATAGGTGCTGACCACTGGTACAGTACTGGGTCACAGATGCTTTACTGAAAAAAACAGCTCTAGCTCCAGATTACTCTGCCAATCTGTAGGGATCATTATGCATTCTGTAATTACGAAGTATAGGATCTGGTACACATGCACTGAGAACTTACTTCCCCTCTCCTCACCCATAAAGAACTTTTCATCACAATGAGAATTGCACAATGGTGTTATAAATTATATGCCAGGTTTCAGTCTGATCTTGGGTATTCATTTCTAAACCTTTCAAAACACAGGTTTCTAATTAAAATTATGACACGCTCTTTCAACAACAATAACCCAGTATGCAAGGACCTGCATACCTTTCAAACCTTTCATAAGGAAAAAAAGTCAGCCCTAATTTGCAAGAGAAGTTTATTGTTTCAGTGGCTTTGGGTAATGAAACCTTAGAAGCAGACTGCCATGTCAGTGTGCTGGCAGGGGTATGACCCAAGAGACACACGGCTAGGGCCAAATCTGAGGAAAGTTATACTGTCAAAGCCTCACTTCTCAGTAGAAGGAACTTTCTTCTCAACTGTAAATGCAGTCTTTAATGTGTAAATAATGCTGCTAAAGGTGATGTTAGGGAGCCCCTTCCTGTGTCTCCAGGGGGAGGTTGCCAGCCTTGCTGCTTCAGTCCCACCTAATGAAACGAGAGAGCTCGTGTCGCTGCCCATGCTATGCGGAGGGATGCCTTTGCCATTGCTTCAGGGCTGAGGGAATCCTCATTTTTCCCCACGTACGGATATTAAATGTCAGCGTCAGCAGCTGGCATTCTGCAGCCGACGCCGGCAGAGGGGACATCTCGATGGCTGTCGCCTCGGCAGGACAAGCAGGGGGAATGCAAATGCAGGCAGAGCTCTGCACTGACCAAGCCACAAGGAGAATACCCTTTGGCGGTGTTCCTGCTCCTCCTTGAGTTCTGGGAGCAGAGGCTCCTGGAAAGGGTGCCTGAGAAGCACCCACGGCCATCCTAGGAGGAATCCCCCTGTGCTTGGGAGCGATTCCTACAGCCAGGCGCTGTGGCACGGGGGCTGTGGGAACTGCCCCTCTGGGGGGGGGCACAGGCCAAGCCCTCGCTTCTCCAGGACGACACAGCCTCTGGGGGGGGACACAAGGAGGAGAAGGCAGCTTTGAGGCTTCCAGGCACCGCGGCTGGGCTTTTCGCACCTGCAGCCACCTCCCCTCGGTGCGGCACCTCAGGGGCCGCTGCTGCGGGCTGATCAGCCCCATTACCTCACCCTGGGAGCGAGGCAGGCGAAGTTAGGACCTCTCCTCCTCTTTCTCCTCCCCGGGCAGCCACCCCCCATTATCCGCACCCACCCGCCAGCGGGGCCATCACAGGCATTTAATAGCCGGGCTTTCCTAAATAAATAAATAAATAAATAAATAAAACATATATGTAGATAGAAAAAAACCTTCACCACCCACGCGGAGATGCTTTTTTCAAGGGGAAAAATAAATAAATAACCCCCAAAGAGCATCACGGCCGTCCTGCAGCAGGTGCTCGGCGCTGCCGCCCCCCCCCCCCGCACCTTGCGAGTCATCCCGGCCTCCCCCCCCACTCCCCCGCCCCGGGCGGCCGTCGGGTGCCGCTTGCCATCGCGCTGGGAGATATTTTCGGGTGGCAGGAGCCGCCTCGTCATTTCCGCCAGGAGGAGAAAAAGACACCGGCGCGGACAGAGACGCAGAGCCGCAGCCCCCCGCTCGCCGGGGAGCGACCCTTCGGCGGGGCCGTGTCGTGCGGTGCCGAGCCGAGCCGGGCCGGGCCGGGCCTGGCCGGGAGCTGCCGCCGCCGCCCGCGGGTCCACGGGGGCGGGAGGCGTCGGAGCGTGCTGCTGCTACCGCCTCCTCCCCTTCCTCCTCCTCCTCCTCCTCCCCCTGCCGCCGAGCCGGCAACATGAACTGAAATCCCCAGAGAGGCACAGAGGCGGCGAGCGAGCGGAGCGGAGCAGAGGCAAGCGGGGATTTAGAGGCTTTCTTCATCCTCCTCCTCCTCATCCTTCTCCTCCGGGGCAGCCCCGGCTCCGGGCAGCGCGGTCCCAGCGCCCCGCACAGCCTCGCCCCTCGCCTGGAGAGCGGCGGCCGCCCGAGCCCCGCGCCGCCGAAGCCCCCCATGGCCCTCATTATGGAGCCCGTCAGCAAGTGGTCGCCGAGCCAGGTCGTCGACTGGATGAAAGGTGAGCGGCGCTGCCCCCCGGCGTCCCCCCCCTTCCCCCTATCCCCGCAGGTGCGGGGGGCTCCGCGGCTTCCCTCGCGCTGGGGTCCCGCCTCCCGGCCCCGCCGGCTCCCCCCGCGGTTTTGGGGAGGGGGCTGCCTTGGGGTGTGGGGGCAGTGCAACCCCCTCCGCCCCCGGGCGTGGGGAAGGGGCCACAGCGACAGGGGGCGAGCCCCGCGAGCATCCCCGCCGGGAGCGGTGCGAAACGGCTCCCCAGATGTAAAAGTTTAACCTCGTCCGTGGGGATGGTGGGGGGGTGGTACGGCGGCGGCCGTCGGTGCTACCGGGGGGGCTCCGGGCCGGCTGCGCCTTGCCCCCGGCGGAGGGCACCCGGGCACGGCCGGGGTCGGGGTGCCCGGGGTCGGGGGTTGGCGCCCAGCGATGCCTGGTTGACGCTGACCTGGGTGCCCCGGGCTGCCTTCGTCGCGCTGGGACTGCTCCTCTGTCTTCTCGCGCTCCCTCACCTGTACTCCCCTCTCTCCCCCCAAATAAAGTCTCTGGAGAATAAAACTCGGACTTTCTGGAAATGCTTTTCTGTCGTTCTGAGTACGCTGCTTTGAAACTGTAATTTAAAAGGGTTTTCTTTTTCTTTTTTTTTTTTTTTTTTTCCCTTCTCATTTTTATATTCAGCTTAGTCCACAGCTGTGTTTTGGATAAATTGCCATCTAGTATTATATATCTTTTTATAAAGATAGAATGACCGGATGGGTACAACTTTTGAACAACTGCTACATTGTGGGAGTTCTTTATAACATGCTGCGTGCTACTAATGTGACAGTTTCACCATCCTTAAAATTTCAGGCACATAGCATATGTTTTCAGTTATTCCATCCTGGCATTTATAGCTGTTGAGTTATAATTATGTTAAGTAACGAACACAGTTCTGCTCTTTCTGAAGTGTTCTAATCCACAGAGTTATAAAAACAGAATAACGTGATGCTTCATATTCGAAGAAATTAGCAAACATCAATAAAAAAAATTGAAGGAGCTACAGATGATCAGCATTAAAAGCGAGCCCCTTTCAACTTCAAACTGTTTTATTACAGCCATTTAACTTCCAACATTTTTCCTTCTAAAAAAAGACTGCGTAGGAGTTTTTTCAAATCAATGTCTGAGATACCTCCCCCATATTTTGTGAACACACATGAAAAATAATGAATTTGCAGATACATTTCTGAAGTGTTTGCAAAATGCAGTAACACATCAAATGCTTTTCATAAATGACAGGTGAAGTGCACTACATGCTCTGTTTCTACATTGCATCAATATAAAAATCAGTTATTTAAAAACAAGAGGCTGAGTAAACGAAATCCAATATTAAAATTCTGTGGGGCTAGAGGAAGGTTTGTAGTTAAAAGCCCGTAAATAATGCATAGAGTTGTAGGTCTGTTTTTAAAAATAATTAAGTGAAGTTTACCAAAAAAAAAAAAAGTTATTGCAATCACACCTACAGTTTGGATTACAAAGCTTGTGTTTAAATGTTTAATCTATTTAGTTTGGTGCAAATGCTCATTTGTTTCTCTAAAGTACTTTCATTCTTACTGAGCAAGCAAATATATCTTGCTTCAAGCTTTCATTTCTTTATTTTGTATTCTGAATGGCAGACAAAACTTCATCTAGAATGACGTGCATAGAGATAAACCACCCGCCTTTGGCTAGAGTTCTTTGAGGAAAAACGCCTAGATATGTGATGCAATTTCAGAAACTGAGCCTAGAAATGAGTAAGACCGGCAGCTGTGTACAGGTCCTGTTCTGCCTGGTGGGCAACACCTCCCAAAGTTTGGGGGAAGGGCTGTAGTGGGTAAGGGCTGCAGCAACTTCGTTTTCCTCAGTTATCATCTGAAGTTTTGCAGAACGTTGTTACTGAAATCCAGGTGAAAAGAGGTTCTTCTACCTCTTTAAACACATTGTCTCCAACAAATTATGTTTCAGAAAGTCTCAAAAATAGCTTATGTTTGTAATTTGAAGAGATATCCAAGACAGGTAAATGCGTGAAGTGTGAATGGATATATCTTTCTCTTGAGATCTTTGGGGTGAGTGCATTAGTGGTTTGCATTAATGGCAGTCAATTCTGGTCTGCATAAATTACATTCAGCTTCAAGACACGAGGATATTTTGCTGAGTTACTGGAGTTATTTTATGGAATTATAAATGCTAAACTTGGTTTTAACCTCTTTCTTTAAATAAGTGCCCCTTTATGTAATGCGCCTGCTAAAAGCAGCTCTTTAAAGAGCATTCTTCAAAACAGATTTCAGTGTTCAAAGCACAATCCTTTCTGCAAAAGGAAAATCCTACTGTTTAACATTGTTTACAGTTATCTGAAAGCAAGGGGAAATGAAACACTTTAGATTTTATTGCTCTCAGTGCTTTTGTGATGGTCTTGCTGGTATGACCTGAACATTTGCAATGAATTCCCTGTCTGGAATTCTTTATGTAGGCAAAACAGCCATTACATCAGTGGCATTTTGTTCAGAGCAGTGGTAAAGCATTGGAACTAATACCGAAGATGTGAGAAACGAAGACAGGGAAAGTACTCCAACCCTGAGGCATTACATAAAAGTGCTGAGCTCCTGGCCGGATGGCTGGATGGGGAGTCAGCTCAAGACGGTGGATGTTCTCTGAATAAATACAGCCTCCCCAGTGTGCTCTCATTTTTTAATTCCTTAGTATCCACAGTTGTTTTCTGAATCAGTTACTGCTCTTTGGACTGTTGCTCTGCTCGTAGGTGGAGTTGGGCATGGAGTTGGTTATGTGCGCAAGTAAGCAACTATCTCAATTTTAACCTATGAAAACGTGTACAATAGAAGCTGTGGATTAAGTATGTGAGCTAGTTGGTGTTAACTAGTTAAAACTTCACAACTGAAAATGGCAAAACAAATGGAGCTTGTGTTAGCAGGCGAGTTTCTGTATATCTTTGAGGTGAACCCACTGACGCTGCATTAACTGTCATAGAGCTGGAAAAAGAGCAGATGAATTAGCTCATCGCTCCCACAGGATGGTATATTGTATGTGGAGGGTAAAATTAATATTTAAGTTGATTCAAGATGTGCATTATTTTGCTTTTCCATATATTTAGTACTAATTATAAAGGCCCTGCATGGATCAGTGAGCTGCAGCTTTGTCAATCAACTCCTCTGCCTCTCCTTTTGAGGACATATGTTGCTTCCACTCCAGCGTTGCAAGACGTTGACAAGTTGCATAGGCGAGCGCCGTTGAACGTCATGGCTTTCACTGAGTTGTGAAGGGAACGTGTCAGATGTGCTTTGGATTGCTAAGGCTCTGAGGAAACTCAAAGGCAAGACACGCAACTACTTCCCAACCATCAGGAGGTTTTTAACTGGGTCTTGTAATTTTGCTTCTTTTGTTTGAGGCTATTTATAATGGCTGTAGTTCGATAAGGGCTAGCAGCTTTTAACAACATTCTAGTTTTAATTCAACACTGTTCTTGCAATGGCAGAATCTGTTCAAAAAGCCAATCCACCTGGAAAAGTCAAAATTACCTTATCTAACAAAGCTTAAATATTTATTTTTTGTTTGTTGAATGATGGCTCATAGAGTTTATACTAAGCTCATATAGCTCACACAACAACTGTTGTAATGGTAGTCATACTGAAGAAGCTGAAATCTGAGGCAAGGAGGTGCTCTAAAGGCTCTTAATGCTAAAGAATTTGGCCTTTTTACCTATGTGAAGTCTACTGTATCAGCATTGAGAAGAATGTAAATCGTTAGGAGGACTGGGGAAAGAGAGAGTGGGGTGAATGTGTTAGCGAAGTGAAAGTGGAGTGCAGAAGTCCCCCAGTTGGATGATGAAACATTACATGGACTTAAGAACTGAGTTTCTGTCTGCTCTTCATGTACAAAGGTTCACGTCCATTTTCAGCAGTGTGTGTTTGCCTGGAGTTGTCGTGGGCTGCTGACCAGTTGGCGTAATGGGAATTACATGTTCTTCAAGAAAATGCAAGAGTTTCATGAAATGCTCTGAAACAAGACTCTAACACTTAATAAAAAACAACAACAACAAAAATGTGTTGCTGTGGGGACCCTTTTATTTCTCTTTCTGTGTCTGCACAGCGCTAGGACTTCTGTGGCAATACCCGGGTCCTGTTGCAGTCTCTGAACTATTAGGTAGCAACAGGGAAACAGGGAAGCTCATCAGTGAAGGCACATAACCTTTCACAGCACTGGCGTCTAGAAAATGGATTTAAGCTTTATAAATGATAAAAATGACCACTGTATCCAGGGTTGCTGTCAGGCCTACTTTAAAAGCTCTTTTTTTTTTTTTTTTTTTTTTTCTCCTTAGCTTTTTCTGTTATGGGCAGAGGTTAGGAGAGAGCTTTTTCTGGAGTGTGGGATGGACTGTGGTACCACAAAGGTCTATGAGCATCTGCCTTATGGTAGAGAGGTGGTGTGCTTGCCTATAGTTATGGGCCCTCATTTTGGGCTTTCAATTTTATCTTCATTTTCATTGGTTTATTGAGTTAAAGGTTCTGTTATATGCTACTTCCCTTCATGTTGTTTTTGACAGCAAATGCAAATATTAGAAGTAATACGAAAATTGTAGAGTTGTATCAGGGAAACAAAAGCTGGAAAATTAAGAGTATGAAAAATACTTGCATTCTGAAACTTTAGTTCACTGTGAGGGTTGTGGTAGATGACTGATGAGCTGCAGCAGAGTCATGAGCTTGAATAGTCATTGCTTATTGCCATATGTAGAATAGATCAGGTGTTTTACATTTCGTCAGCATTAAAACTTTTTTTTTCCTTCCAAGAAAAGCAAACTGAAATTCTGCTGTATCAGAAGGTACATATAGTACTCCATTAGCTTTGAAGTGATGCTATTAAATGGAGCCATGAATTTCACTGTAATGCCTAGCAAGAAAAGCTGTGGAAAAGCTGTAGAATAATATGAAGTAGTGCCATAGTTGGAGCTTAGTTTTGATGGACTCCTGAACTTGTTAATTTACATGTAGTTACTCTGTTCATAAGAAAGTAATAATAATTTCAGTAAGATAAGGCCTTTGTGGAGAGGGGAGTTTTTAAAAAGACTGATCGTCTCTGTCAAGGGTTAAACTGTACTTTTCCAAACTTTAGTTTTAAGGACCCCAGTGTTAAAACCGCAGTGAAAGCACCACTGAAAGATATCTCTCTCTAGCTTTTTTTTTTCTTTTTTTTTTTTTTTTCTGTGAATCTTTTACTTCTTACTTGCACTTATGACATTAGGAATTTTAATAGCATCATTGGCTACCACATCAGTCACAGCGATGTGTTTTAGAGTATTCTGGTTTGTGATTAGAAAACCTCTCCTGTCATTGTTTATCAGCAGAAAATAAAACTGAAATTGAAACTCCTGTGTGACAATGCCTAACAGCCCTGGTGTTGCCATAGCAAAGGCAATGTTACATAAGCAGCCGCTCCGCAAATAATTCACACAGCCAAATTTTAAGCATAACAAGAACATCCATTTCTAAATTAATGGTATCTCAGAAGGGAGCTTTCCTAGATGAGGTGATCTCACTCGTTGCCAAAATTAATGTGCTAGTTGGGAAGCTCTTTCAACACTGCCCCTTTACACCTTTATTTTGTTTGAACATATTGTTCTGTTTCTGAAACATCTGTTAGTTTAAATATGGCCTCACAATATGTTTTCTCAAGTGTTTTTTTTTTTTCTTCCAACAGTTCAGTGAAGTTCTGTATTCTGATCTTATTCAGATTTATTTGCATGTTGCTGTATTAAACCAAGCAATTTACAAATGCCTTTTCTGGTTAAAGCCTGTCAAGAAAAGCAGTGATGTAAACCAGATCATTTCTCAAATGAGAGTTTTGAAATATGTATACATACGTATTTTTAGAATCATTGGAAGTAGTCTTCCAGTGCTCTGATAATAATGAAAGAGGCAGTTTTATTTTCTAAAACCCAGACTGGCAAAGGATCTGTTCTTCCCGACTGATCCTGCAAAGAGTCAGCTAACCATTTAACCTCAGTAAAGTTACTGTAGCATTTGATTGTACTGCATTTCTCAGAGTCAGGTAGTAGTATTTGTTACTGATTTCCAAAGGAATAGGGCAAAGCTGTTTCCTGAGAAAATTCTTCATGTATAGGCTTGCATTCAGGGGTATGCTACTAGGAGAAAGAGGAAGCCTTTTCCTCAGGCTCCCATTCTGTGTGTCTTCTGTTTCTTTTTCAAGACGTTAGTATTTCCTAATTAAATCATAGGATAACCGGAATGGTGGTCATCTGCAGCAAGCACCCTTAGCAGGATAGCTTTAGATTCCTTGATCCAAATAAAACAAATTTGTACTACTATCACAATTATTGCTTAAATAATTTGTTTAATGAAACATTTAAACATTCAGTTTAGAAGATGAATGGTTATCAAAACAAATGCTGTTGGGTATGGACTCCCATGTATATTACTGAACAATTCAAATTCTGGAAGGTCTGTGTTGTGAAACTATGAATACCATATTTTCTTCATTCTAGTCTTCCAGCTTTTCAAATGCATCTACTTTTTTTCTAAAAAGGTGAAGAAGTATGGAGATGGAGTTCAGTTGTATTTCTCAAGAAGAAAAATTGGGGTCGGGGGGGCTAATATTTGACCCATGTTATAGACAAAATACAGAGGAAATGAACTGCCGTATGAACGTCCTTGCAGCACTGAGCAGGGTATTTAATTTCTTATTGTGGGACAGTTGGGCATAGCAGGACGCTTGCTCTTAAATTTAAGATAACCTCCTCTCCTGGAGCAAGCATCTGCTGCTTCTGACAGTATTCCTGCAAGTGAAGTGTTGGAAGACACAGCTCCATCAATCTGTGACACCCAGGATGAGCATCATTCATGCATACATTTCTCCCTCGTTGTATATGGGGGTTAGAAGTGATAGAAGATAACAGGTAGATGAAGTGACTTTTTTTTTCTCATTTATGTTTCCAGTGCAGGGATCTCTCAAGTCATTTTAAAGCACTAGAGGCTTGAAAATCTAGTGGGATTTTTATTTTTATTTTTATTTTTTGTTCTGCCTATCTGCCGAATAATGTCATCTCTGAGAAAATAGCTGTGGATGTGATCTTTTAGGGTATTTGGCTTTTTTTTTTTTTTTAAAGTAGAAATTTAGGGCACTTGATACCTCAGATGAAGTGCCTAGAGCAGTAATTTCAAAGTGTTTGGCCTTACATGATTAACATCTGCTACAGTGCCATATGGTAGGAATTTCCAAGTAAACTGTTAATTAATACATGAGTGTACCAGAATAAGCCGTAATTAAACTATATTCAACTGAAGTGTATTATTTTAATATAGTGGGATGCAAAGTGCTGTACTTCTGTATTATACCTTTTCTATTGTGTGAAAAAGAGGGCAAAAACTTGATGAGAATGAACTGAGCCTTCAAATTAAAGGTTCAAGTGCTTTTTTTCTATAAACGGTTTAAGACTTGCATCAGCATCAAACATCCACTGATTTAAGTGGAACAGGGTCTTCCTCTTGGTAATGATGAATTTTAGATTGCTAATGCTGTGGAGACTCCTCTGCTAGGATTTTACTGGCGTTTGGACTCTAACACATGGGGACCCTGTACTTTCATCTGGTGAAGCCAGTATGTTAAAAGTGGCAGTGTGCGCTGTGCGGGTAGTCAGTGGATGTACAGCTGAGCTGTCCAAGCATGTGAGCCATGTTCATATCACTTTAGATATCAAGCCAGCAGGCTCTTATGAATTCCAGAAATGGCAAAAACCATACCTTTTTTCCGTTCTTTTAAAAAGGTACAGACCTGGCTGCTGGGTGACACTGCCTATGTGTCATGCCTATGCCACCTGGGCTAGTACCTCCAGTGGGACAAAATCATCCTGTTTGAGCTGGTCAAAATGATCTGGAGAAGTGTTGGGTGGGAGCTAAGGATGAACACAAGCAGGGACTCCTTGGTCCTCTTCTATAGAGCAGGATGTACGTGCTGCTGCTGCAGAGCTGGCTAGGTCACCTCTTGCTTCCCCCAGAGGATGGTTGTTGGTCCTATAGAAGTTTATAACTGCTTTTGTTAAACTGTAGAATTTATTTTTAGTTTGGCCAGATCCACCAGTTGCCAATAGCTACAGCTATAAATGACCTATTTTAAAATAGACTCTTCTCTGGCCTCCCTTCTTTTTCTCTTTCCCTTCTCTCCTGATAAACTTCATGTCAGTAGGAAGGTAAAGAAAATCTTCCTCTGCGTAATGAGGCCAGGTAAATATAGGCGGGACATTTCTATGTTGAGTAATTCACTAGATGGCATTCTTTGCTCTGAGTCAAGGCTGAAACCATTCCTGGGGGTGCCAAGAGTGCTTAGTGTTTTTTAGTGAGATTTGAACCTGAAGTCTTGACCAGGAATGGTTCCTGAAGGTCCACTGGCATTCTTCATTATAGTGGGGTATTTAAGTCTAGAGCCCTGATTAAATTCCATTTTAATAATTGAAATCTTTGTAACTGGATCCCCGTCACTGGTATCCATGACTGAGCTGTGTCTTCCTTACTTTCTTTAACCGCTTTGTGGTTTTGCTGGGTGCTTTCACAGAGGTGATATTTTGACTAGATGTTGTAAGATCTGTGAGGCTCAATGCAATTCTTGTCCTTGTTTTGTTTCAGCTTTTCAGGAAACTGTAGTGGAATGACCTGTTGAATGTAATGTAGAAGTTGCCCTCAGAAAAAATCTAACTTATATTGTATATGATCGACTATGGTGAATATACATTTGTCCTGCATGTGTAAACCTTCTTGAAAATTGCTATTTTTTGTTTGCTTGTTTTTTTTCTTGTTTTTGTCTTATTAAAGCATAACTGAATTGTGGGATGAAATATCAAAAATCACCTTCTTGAGCATACAGCACTGGCTGACTTCTAGCTGACTTGTTTAGTGTTCTTTTATTGTCATGGGCAGAACCATAATATCTTTGTCTACATTTCTCTGTAGAGATCAAGTATGACTCTTTTTGGTAGAGTTTGTTTTATTAGAGCCAATCTAATCTTAAAAATAAAATAAAAAAAATAAAAATAAAAACGCTAGGGTGTTTTTTTATTTTTGTAGTCTGCTTGAACTTGTTTCTAAAACTCTCTGTAAGTGCACTGTGATGAAGTGGTCATTACTGCTTTTCAGAGAGGTGCTTATTGCCTTTTTTCAAATATTGTGGTCTTACTGTTAGTTTAACCTCAAATGTGGAGGCTTATTGTTTCTTAAATTTCTCTTTATGTCTTTTAGTATAGTGTTGAGTGTTGTGTCCCATAAGTCCTCTTTAAAATATCTGTGGTCAGTAATTTCACTGCTGGATACTGGGCTTTAAATTAGATGTAATTTTCATTACTTTAGCCATTATTTCATTGTATGTTTTAAACCATATGGATCTTAGCTGTTTAATGCAGTCTGTGGTCAGAAGCCTATTTCTGGAGCCCTTATAATTGAGTCCAAGAGCACAATGTAGTGTGAAAAACTTGTCATGCTCTGTATGTGGATTTGAGAAAGGTTCAGCCTGGAAGAATAATCATTGCACATAAGAAATTTCCATATAAGTGTCAATCTGAACGTTTGAAGGAAGAAGTACCATTTATCATCAGAAAAATAAGAGAGTTAGGTGTATGACAGTGCTCTTTAAGAGGCAAAAAAAAAAAAAAAGAAAAACCCACTCATTTTTTTTAATAGGGCTGTTTACTTCATAGCCTTCAAAGTATTGTTTTAAATATCTGCTCTAGCAAATTACATTGCTAGCATAGCATTTAAATGCCTCTGTGTGTTATGAGGCTACCCTCAGCAGCTGAAGAAAGCGAAATGGTGCATCATTAAACTTCTGTACTCCTGATTAGTGTTTCTTAGTTTTTTTGTTTTGTTTTGTTTCATTGTAAATAATGGATTTGGTGTCCTGATAACTATCTTGACTTGAAGAAGACATCTGAAGAGTCATAGTAAAGCTAATGAAGGTGCACTATCTGTTTCCTTAATGGAAATGTCAGCACTTGAAAGTGATTTTACAAGCTCAGCCATCCAAGGCCTTGGGAAAAACAAAATCACTTTTCTACAAAAATATACCCCATGTACTATTCAGTAGATGAATAAAAGATACAATTTGTTGTGGAAGGCTAAAGGTAGTTTCTTTTCAGTAACTGAAAGTTTTCAAAGTTTAGAGGGAGCTCACTGATTTTTTTTTTTTTGCTTGTTCTCTTTTGGTCAATAAACCCCTTTTCAGTCGCTTATTTGGACATAGTTTACTTTATCTCCTTCATATTCTAGCCTATCTATCTTCATTCATATTCTAGCCTATCTATCTTCTATCTTCTATCTATCTTCATAGCCTATTGTCCTTCGGATCCCTCTAGGTCACACTGAACTATTCAGTTATGAACAGGAGGTAACTAGTGCTAATGAGACATAGATGAGTAAACCTGAACAGACTGGACAGTTAGTTACTGCCTCTGGTGCTGTTATCTGATCATGGGATTTTATCTGTGTTCCTAAAATGATGCCTTCTGAATGAAGGTGTGGTGGCACACTCTAGGTGGCTGCCTGGGCATCTGAATGCAAGGGATTGTGGAACAGGGACTTGAGTTTGCAAGATACTTTGTCCTGAATAATTTTCATCAGTGCAGGTCAGTGCAAACTCCTGTTTACTCCTGTTTGTGTAATAGAATAACTGAAAATATAACTTCAGTGGGTGGAGTTCCTTCAAAACAAACAAACAAAAATTAACTGAGGACTTGCCTTCTAACTGAAAAGAAGGTAAAGCAGAATAAAAAAAAATAAAATAAAATTCTGCCCAGTCACTTAAGAAAAAAAATAAAAGAACCACACCTTAGAAAATGTTTCGTTTTCAGTTGATAGTATATCACAGGCTGTGGTGAGAGTGGTGACATTGTAGATCCAAAGGAAAGATGAACATGCTCATAACTCTTCAATTGCATATATATGAAATTAATTCAAATAACAGGCAGAATTAAATAACAGCTAGGAATTGTAATGTTGTCGTGTCATTTCATTATATTTCTTCACTTTGTATAGGTTCAGTAATGTGGTCTATCTTTTACAAGGTAATTGACTTAAAAGCAGACAGTTCTATTTATCCTAAGAATTAGAACTGTAAATCCTAAGCTTGTACCCTCTCTTTTGTTGTGCTAAGATACTGGAAGCAGTTTCTTACAGATTCTTACAGATTGATTAAAAAATCAAAATTTACCTCAAGAAAGAATTAAAATGAAACTGTGGCCTCTGAAGGGAAAGATTAATGCATCAGAATTTAGTTAAAATCAGTAATAAAATTTTGTAAAATTACAAATCTATCTAATTTACTTCTCTCTTAATAGATGGAAGGAATCTTTGGAAGTATTAAGGTAGTTCATAAATTTGTGGCACAAAGTTTTTAAGTTCAAAATATTTCAGTAATGTACAATGTCATAGGCTGTATTTCCTGGAACGAAAATGGCTTCCAGATTACAGTAATCTAAAAATGAGTAAATATATAGAAAGAGCCTATAAGTGTTATGATTAGGTATTCAGATCTTAAGAGGTCATTTTTTTCTGTTTATACTGTTAACTATTTTAGGATTTTTGTGTCCCTGTGAAACAGCACAAATTGATTAAAAATCAACCTTCAGTGTTGAGAGAAATAAATACATGTGGATCATCTAGAAGAATACATACTTCTTTCGTGTAATCAAATACCATCAGAACAATTGACTTGAATGAACTTTTGATGAGTACTTAAATGTGCTGCCTGTAAAGTTATCATCATATAGCATATGAGAAGTAAACTAGATAGGAGTTCAGAGGGGTCAGATAAGGCCAACTATTGAGTTATTTGCCTGCTTTTTTTTTAACCATTTTTTCCCTTCTTTTAATGCATTTTTTGCTGTGGCATATGTGACTTTATTTAAGTTTGCTCTGTGCTCTCTAATCCAATTGCTTTGTTTAATCAAATGAATGTTTATTTTTTTTTTTTTAATTTTGGCTTTTGTTTTTAGCATTAAATGTGCATATGTAGTTAGGATATGTATTAAAGATTAGATTCTTACAATGGGATGTGTGCCAGCTCTTGAAATGAAGTCATGCTTGTCGGGAGATAGTAAATAATAAGCTTCGTAGGGTTTAAAAGATGTCTTGCAAAATATTAGCCCCTGTAATGAGCACAAAGTGACAACAGCACATAAATATCAATTGTTTTTCTCCAATGGATCTGTCTGAATATGAGTTTTCTTAATTTGAATTAAATTTTCTTTTGCCGGCTTAATGAAACAAGCAAGAAGGGATGTTTGTCCTTTTAGAAACCACAATTTCCCATCCCACAACAATGACTTGTTTTGAACTGAAGGGGAACAATCCAACATTCATACAGCATCTTGTATCTTTGTTCACTAGACCACATTAAAATAAGAAACTGCTGTCCAGTGAGTCCCTGTTTAGCTGCAAGGGGGAGTCATGGATTCCTAGCTTTGCTTTTGGGGTGCTTCATATTTCGTTTTTCATTTTATTTAGCATCATTTCATATTCCTGGGAACAGGGGTTTGAAGCATAAGGTTCCCCATGCTGTTAAATATCTTGAGCTCTATGGCACGTGAGCATCATGGTGTGTGAGTACACGTGGTGCTGGTGCACAGGTTATCATCAAAAGTGGCATTGGCTGGAACAGGATCTGGAGACAAGGATGGATCTGTCTCCATGCTAATTCGATCAGCTGAAAATATGCAGTCATAAGAGTTAGTGTTTTTTGACGACTGCAGTTTTAAATTCAGGCATTTAATTTCTGTCTTTAAGTGCATGAATCTTTCCATGGGTCAAGACAAAGTAACTCCTCTGCTCATAATCTGGGCAGTTGTGTTTCTGATGTATTCCCTGACACCTGTGGGAGAAGGGGAGCTGGTGTAGCCCTTCTTTGTGGGTGCTCTTCTAACCCAAAGAAGGGAGAAAGTGGTAATGGTACATTGGGACATTGTATGACAGAGAAAGTGGAGTAATTTAAGTGTAGAGGAGGAAAAAAAGGGCACAGAGCACACGTTCTCAATCATTTTGCCTTTATGTTAAATTAATTTTTCATATTTTAAGTTATGTTCATAACTTAATTTATACATGCAGGTTTTTTTTTTTTTTAATATTTGCTTTGGGAGACACGGTATGAAATGGATGGAACCATGGAAGAGAGAACTGCCTGCTCTAATGGGCAAATATTTCATGTAGATTAATAAAAGAAAAACAAAATCAGGTAATGGAGAAAATGTTATCTATTTAGTAATACAGGTATGCTTACCAAGGAACCAAACCTCTAGTATCTGGTGCTGAAATTAAGTAGCCATTATGCAAAGTAACAGCATATTGCTATGGGTATCCAGGTCTTAGATGCACCATTTTAATTTTTTAAAATGTTTTTAGCTAACACATAAAACTTAAGTATTCAATACTGGAAAGCCTTAAAAATCCTACACTGCCTTTTGTAAGAAACCACTTTCTCAACTGCCTGTCTCAACCAAATCAGAGAAAATGGTTCGTTATACCACTTTTTTTTTCTTCATTTTTTTCCCACGTGCTGCTTTACCCTCTGCATTGTTTGCATTTCTTTGGTATTAGTGGTATTTCAGTGGCAGGTAACGAGGCTGCTCATCACCCACTGTACTGCAGGTCCTCCGGGTCCTCCTCATTACAGGGGAGGGAGGAGGTTAAATGCATTGTGTGATCTCTACTTTAAGTGCACTGAAGCATTTCTAACTGACTGGCTTATTTTTTTAATGAAAGAAATTTGTCTTGTAACAGCTTTATATGCCCAGCTAATTAAAACCACTCCATTATATTGCTCTCTATATATCCTGTTTGGTAGGCAGAAAGCATTTGCTCTTTGACAGATTCATTTCTTGCTGGTGTTGGTTTTGTAGAACAGCACTGTCTTGGACTTCTATAACTTAGAAATAATAAGGCATTAAGGCATTTTATGTATTTGAAAATACAAAGATTTGTTAATCATTAAGACAGAAAGCATGTTTGGTCTTGTTTAGCACCATAAGATACAATTTGTTCACCATGTATAAATGCCTCAACATTATGGCAAGACTAAGTTGAGGGATGTTTAGTTTGATACATTAGGCTTGGGAATGTGTTTTAAATTAAAAAATCATTACAACACATGGTATGCCTTTGCTAGCAACCTTTTTAAAAGCTGTCGGGCAGAAAAAATGCCTTGTGTTAGTGAAGAGGTGGAATTGTCTGTACTTAGGCACTTAGTTTTGGTTGATACCCTTCAAATTATGTGAAGACTTGTATATTTTTCCAGTGGTCTTGTTGCAGTGCTTTGTCTTCTGTACAGATCTGAGCGTGCACGTGTGGGATTTGAAGGCTTCCACACCACATGTCACTCCTGATCTGAGATCTGGAGGCCTGAGGAACTGTACCCAGCTGGAGAGCTGGATTGCTGTAGAGATGGAGCCACCTACTAAACAAATCAAATGTATCCTGCTTTTCCTCCTATCTTTTCCTTGTGCCAAAAGCTCTGGGATAGTCTGAGGATTAACAACCCCATTACCTTTTGTTCCAGATGTCAAGCAGTCCCTTGACAAATTCTTTGATGGTAATGTTGGTGCAGATTCTGTAGAATGGTGAAAAAGGGAAAAAAGTCATTATTCATTGCTAAAAATTTCACAAATGAGATTTCTATGTAGTTTATTGCTGCTGATCTGGTTGACCAAGTCAGCTGGATTCTTCTTGCAAATCCTGCAGTTTTAAAAATGAAAGACAACTACCCAATGCAACATCCCCTCACCTTCCAACAAGGAAGGGCTGAGGAAGGGCTTGAGTAGACACTCTCTACTCAGGTATGAAAGTCCCCTTGCACCAAGGACACCACAGCCTGAATGGCACAACAGACAACGTGAAGTGAATAGGGGCCCAGGTTATTCGGAGGGAAAGATCTAGCAGCTAAATGATAATTGTGCATGCTTGTGGCCAAGCAGTAGAAGCCATCACAGTTTTCCATCTGCTTCCGTGTTATTCTTCTGACTGAACATAGAATGGGAAAGAGTTTGTAATTCATTTAATTGTAATTCAATTTAATTCAATTAAATGATTTTTGAGCAATAGAAAACCCTTTGGTGTAAAACTCCTGTCTGCTATAAACTATAGGTCCACTTTGATATAGTACAATGCTTATCATTTTTACAGTGATAAGCAAGATGCTACAAAATAAATTTGTGCTGAAGAAAACTAAACAAGTGCACCATCAAGATCTATATCAGAAGCTTCTTGAAGCTTTCTGAGAAATATCAGTGCTTTGACAAAAGTACTAATATGCTGTGTTGCTGTGGATAGGAGCTGGATTTGCTTCCCATTTGTTACAAGGGCAGATGGGGTTTCAATGCATATTGCACAGTAAGTTATGAATTATGAGTCAGGTCATAATAGGACTGTAAAGATTTTTAACAGTGCTCTACAGATAAGGTAAATAGATCGTTTGGTGAATCTGTGCTAAAACAAGTTCAAAATGTCAGTTGGGGTTCTGAAGAATACTCATTATTAATAAAAGCATAGTAAATGTTAACGTTTGTGTAAACTCTAGCTTTTATTTTCACCAGAATTTGTGATGGCTTTTAAAGGATTGTTTTCAAGGGTATTTACTGACATTCTCAAGAAAAAAATATTAAAAAGCCATCATCTTACAGCCGGAGACTAAGCCTCTTCTGTTTTAAAGTTTACATAAAAGAAATGATACTAAAATGTCAAGGAAAAGAAGCCAACCCACTCTAACATAAAAATAAGAGAAAGAAGAAGTAATTAATGTAATGTGTATTAAATATACTATGCACCATATATATATATATATATATATATATATATATATATATTTGGTAATGGTAACATATTATGAAAAATGCTTATGGCATTTTGCCATGCTCTTGGTAGAAGGTCTTTCCTGACTCTTGTTGTGGCCCATGGCAGCGTGGTCGTGCATTGGCTTGTGTGGGCAGTTAGCAGATGTGCAGCAGGTTAATGCTGGTGGCTCTGCGGTCTGAGGCATCTCTTACATTAGCCCTGTGCCTTCCTGTGGCATTAATGCGTTATTCATGTGCTCACCAGAGGTGACATTACCTGGCTTGTGAGAGAGGCCTGAGTCTAGAAAAAGCGTGTGGCGTGGTAAACTCACGCTAACAAAGAAATCTCTCTTGGGTTGGGTTATCTGTAGAAGGCAAGGGGGGGGCTAATATTGTCTTTTTAATTAGATTTGTTAAATTGGCAGCTGCCTGTGGACTGAAGTATGGGCTGTGTGGAGCAGAGGGAGGTCAGAAAGCCTCCTCTGTGGGCAGGCAGGCTGAAGGAAGTGCCTGTGAAGTCCTACGCAGCTGTCATGTAATGAGTAATGCCATGTGGCCTGAACTTCAGCTGCCAGCCCTGTAAGGCTCTGCTTCTGACTCCAGCAAAATAAAAAAAAAAAAAAAAAAAAAAAAGGCAAGTGCATTAGTTGCTTTACAGTGTAGCAAGGAACTTTTGTAACAATTGATGTTTTTGTCATGTTTTGAATACTCATTAACACTTAAGATTAGCTATTAAAGGACATGAAAAGTTTAATCACCATGTCTTTTCTTATTAGCAGTAGTCACTAGTGCAAAGCTTGTTTAAAATAATTGTAATTAAGTGGGAAAAAAAAACCCTGCCATTTAACTCTTTTACTTGGATTGCTGCAATTTCAAGTGTTTGGATTACTGGCCCAAGCAAGCTACATTTTCTTCTCCATGAAATAATATTTTTAAACCCTTAAAATCTCAAAGTAGCAATAAAATAATCCTAAATGTCAAGCCAAAGTCTGGAAGATCCACTTACCACCTCTAAATGTTTAGGCATTTTTAGTGTTTAGTGCAAAGGTGAATAATTTTACTCACAACAGAAATTAATGATTTCTCATTTTCTAAAGGTCTGCTATTTCATTAAATACTATAAGTATGATACAACGTTGGCTCTATAAGAGCTGCACATTTGTTGAGTTGCTTTTTCTTCCCTGGTAGTAGTTAGAGACTTAAAAAGCTGTTTGGAGTAGCCTGTTGACTGACTTGAACAAGATCTCTCAATTATAAATTTAAGGAACATTTATCAGCCTTAGACCTCCTCAAAATACTGAAACACAGCCTTTGCTTGTGTTTTCAGCCAGATACACAAAAAAATCCAAGTAACAATAAAATAGCTAATATCATCGGGGGTCTGTAATTGTAGGACCTTTTTTTCTTAGATAGAGATCTAATCCTTTGCACAAAATGGGCATCTAATCAAAATAATTTTTGTGTCACTATATTCTAAAAATACAAAATGTGTAAAGTATTCAAAGAAAACATTCAGATTCAATGGCATATTCTGGGGAATTCTGAATGGAAAATATTAGTGAAACTTTGCTAGTCAACCTGTAGCCTTCCATGTGCTATTGCAAAGAGCTGCTAAATTACGAAGACCTGCTTCAGGCTGTTGTGGGAGAAGTCTTCACAGCAATCTCAAGCTCTGGGGATTTCTGCTAGTATTGCCAATAATGAGCACACCAACAACTTTGTACCTGTGCGATGCCTCGGATGAAATATTGAGCGAAAGCCAGAAGGGCGACATGGATGCTTGCAGCTTCTCCCCCAGCCTGGTGGAAGCATGGGGAAGCTCAGGTGCTGGGTACACCCTGGGGACAACCCCACTGAAGTCTTCCCCAGCTGGAAACAGCGTGGTGAAGGGCCCCAAGCACCCAGTCTGCAAGACATGGGTGGGGAAGGTGTTGTCTGGGAACAGCAGTGGGTTAGCGCAGGGGATTTAAGGATGAGAGAGAGGTGACTTTTGTGCTTTAATGAGGGCTGTTGGTCCCCCTTGCACTGATGAAGTTGGGACCAAGATGAGACACACTTCTTTCTCCTTGCCTCAACCACCTGTGGAGAAAGGCAGTGGACCCCAGGGGATGATTGCTGCTTTTAAAGGTCCTGGGAAAAACAGAGATGCAGGAAAATAGACTTTCGCTTCCTACAAATGCTGAAGGGTGAAGTTTTCTTTGAGAGGTAACTGTGGAAACCTGACCAGGAAAAACAATACCTTATCTTGTTTCTCCTGCATGCTGATGGAGTAAATTTTCCTGTTAGCATTTAGAGGATGCTGAATGATGAGAGTTTTGTTTGCAGAAGAAAATCTTCTGCTCCATGCTGGAGCTTAGCTTCTTTTGTACAGCGAAGAAAAAAACAGCTTCTGCAGGCCTGGCTGAAGTGCAACCTTGGTGCCAGGTATTGGGGAAGGAAAAATTGAAGAGTAAGACACAAATAAAAAAGGTCAGCTAGAACTAAGTAGAGTGTAGGGGACTCTCCACTCCAAAACAAAATTTTATTGAAAAAGAAGAAGGATAGTATGTGCCTCCTAAAATCCTAAAAAGATTTCTAAACATTTTTTTCTTAAAAAAAAAATATTTTAGAATCCTAAAAAATATATTTGTTCTTGGCAAAGTATCTCAAGGTCTCAGAAACCTTTCAGATACTACAAGCATCTCATGGGTAGATATCTGGGACCCTCTTTGCCTGTTGAAAATTCACTATAGGATTTGGGCTGGAAAGCTTCTTCCTGTGGGTAGCATGTTAGATCTTGAAGTTCCGTGCAGAGATTAACTCCTTGAAATTTAATTACCAGCTATTGCATGTTCAAAACACTAGCTGATATTGTTTGTTGTTGTTTTTTTCCCTAACGTATAACATGGGAAAATCATGAAGTTCAGAAATAATGGGAACTGAGTTATTCTACCAACATTAAAGAATTTCTGGATAAATACCAAAGTAATGAAAGACATCAATAGGTCTTTAGGCCTTATGGTTATATAAAGCTCTGTTAGAATTAATTTTGGAACATGTTCATATATATTGTGCTAGGTAATACCATGTGTATAAAGGAAAAACTTTTTTTTTTTAAATCTCCAAATGGTGACAGTTTTTGACATTTTCACATTACTCTAATGTAATTACTTTAACTTCTGAGAGATACTGTATAGTGCTTGCTTAGGTTTGAGGTTTCCGTAATATCAATTAAACTATTTAGTCTCTGCCTACTAACAGGAGAATGGACATAAGTAACTCTGCAGCTTTCCAGTAGAATTAGAGCTTCATTGCCTAGCAGATGTGCAAACTCACACATACATGAAGCACTAGAGTGAGCTGCTCTAATATCTGTAGTATTTACATGCTTGAAGTTAAAATCATGCACAGTCTCAGAAATGAGGCCCATATTTACAAACTACAGTATAGCTCAGATACGTATCCCTTGGAAATCTTACTCTGGGGATTTTCTGAATTTGACTTTTCTATTTTCACAGTGTAAATATTGCATTCTTGATAGTATCTAGCAGTCAACTGAAGTGTAGTTAGTCCTTACTTACTCTACTGATTGTGGTATGTTTTTGGGTTGCCAATAGCTGTGAAAATAGTATAATAATGAATAGTCTGCAAAAGTACTTTTATACTGACACCGTTCATCTGTTTTTTCTGGGATGAAAGGCTGACTTTCTCAGAAGCTAAGAAAAGCAATTTCTGTTTTTTATGTCTGTGCATTCAGAAATTTGTTCTAGTTGTTCTAATAAAAAAAAAAATGTTTTTAAATAGTTACTTTCTTATTGTTTTTCTTTGATTGCTTTTATTTGTTTTTAAAAGTTTGGACATTCAGGGTGCTTTTTTTTCCCCCCCTCAAGATGGGTGTAGGCCTTCTTGAGATGGTTTAGAAAGCACTGATGCTACCAGCTGTCTTAAGTATAAATTTAAACCTGCTAGTTTACTTTGTACAATTCTTTCAAAAATGTTAGTATCTACAGATTTAAGTTTGACTAGTGAAAGCCTATAATCCTCTGTGTCCAAATTAGCCTTCATCCTATGTGCAGAAAGGAAGGGAGAGACGTTTTGGGATGGATTTCAATAGCATTGGGCCAAACACTGAGAGATTGTTTGCACAGCTGTGTCTAAGCAGGGACCAAACTGTTAAACAACCTAGTGGGGGGAAAATGAATAGAAACTCCTGTTGGCCAGAGCACTGAATTTCCTGGACAGTGCTCAGGATGTTATGAAGTCATTGCACATGCTGGGTCAAGGCTTTTACCCATATTTTCCCCTTGCACTTGGGAATAACTCCTGTTTTGCTTTTTCGTAATTATATAATTGGGTTCAAGCATCTAAACAAAATTCTGTATTGACGAATGATACACTGTAGTGTACTTACCTATAACTTCAATTAGGGGACCTTACCCTGCCAGCGAACTGCTTCACTGATGTGAGAGGAGACAGTGTCTGTGTATCTGTCTTGCTTCCTTGCAAATTGTAGATTATGAAACTGGACTACTGAGTAATAATTTAATCAGTGGCATCAGAAGAGCATTAAGCTCCATTAAACATTGGGTCACCATCAATGTCAGATGAATATTAAATTATGGCTTGCAACTTAGCAATACTCATCCAAAAGGCAGTGCTTAGGTTCTTGGCAAGCATGTAACAGTTTATTATGGAACAGATGCTTCAGAGCTTAACATATGACTGAAGTGTCAAGTTGTGTCAGAGAAGATGGGCCCAACACTAATGTGGTGCTCAGACTTTGTGGGACACATGTTAAGGAATTGCTCTCTACCTGAACAATGTTGGTTAAAAGAGTTTCATTAACAGGATCTCCTGTTGAATGCTTGGAAGTCAAAGCGTGGCTCGACTGTCTTATGATGTGAACAGGTCATAATAAAATCTCTTTGCAAATGATGGAGATGCAGCTCTCCTCCTGATGCAGAGGGAGGATCCCTGCAGGCTGCTCAAAGGTTGAATTTGTATATATGTGTATATATATGTAAAAGAAACGTTGATTTCTGTCTGGAGCTGGGGCACCACAATATTGCCAGCCTGATTCTTTCAGGATGACTTTGAAACCTCTGCTGCTAGTCACGGATTTTCCAGGTAGCAGCAGTAAGGTGGAAGTAGTAACACACTCTCCAGGTGGCTTCACTGATGTTATCAGCAGCTCTCTTGCAGCAGCTAAATCCTCAAGGGTCTTGTCAGTCTGCTCTGTGGCTCCTGCCACTTATGAAAGTGGTGTGCTGCAGGAGACTCTGACCTTGGCTCATGCAAGGGGAAGGAGGAGAGTGAAAAATGGCTCCTAGAATAATATTGTTTTTCCCATTTACTGTGTAGCTGCGAAGAGAATAAGAAGGAGATGAGGAAGAGAGGGAGAAGGTTGGGCTGGTAACACAGCAGATGTGCTGAGGAAAACTTTTGCTGGTTGTGGCACTGGGAAAAGAAGAAACGAGAGTTGTTTTGGTACAGGCAAAAAATACCTGTTCTTTATGCAGCCTCTAGCTTGGTGGTAAGACAGATTGTCCTATTGAGAATTCTAACAAGATTTCCCTTCCCATCTGCTGAAGATGGTGGCTAGTGTTCTCACCAAAATCTTGCCCATGGTTAAGATTTTCTTATCGTTCTGTAATCACAGGTTGTCCATGTGGCCTTCCCGGCAGAGTATTGTGGCAGGGTATTTTGAGCCGTGTGAGAGATTTTCATTTGTTAAGGGTTGCCTCACTGGTGCTCAGGAGTTGCCAGCTAAATTCTTGCTGCTGTGCAAAGCTCCTAGTACTTCTGCTCCTGGGGGAGTGGGTTGCAGGTGGGGATGCTGTACCTTCAGGTGAAGGAGCCTGGGCAGCTGGGCAGAAGGCCATGGTCTTCAGAGAGGAGTTGAATCATCTGGCTGCCAGATGAGGTGCTGGGGCAGTGTGTTGTGCAGAACCACTCCAGTGAAGGGAACTGCCTTCTGCCCATAACTCTCAACTGAAAAGTGCTGCCTGAGAAATTGGCTTGTCCTAAGTTGTTATGCTGTTATTTTTCTTTTCAAAAATATAACAGCGGTTTGCCTGAATTTTAATGTGAAGATATTAAAGCTTCAGAAGCTGCTTCCCTTTTCCACTTTTCTCTGTATTACAGTCATGAAACTGGCCATTATGCAGAGAACCAGCTCTTTAGCAGTGCAGAACCTGTCATGAGAAGCAGAATGGCACTGTACCTTTATAGATATGAGATTTTTCCAGTCCCTGCCTACCAGTGCTTAACTTCGTGCATGCTTTATTATTAAAAGGCCTGTTATTTATGAAATAGTTCAAGTTAGCAAAAAGATCCTGAAAGAACTGAAGAGTGTTAAGGAATTATTATAGGAGGCTGAAATAATACGTAAGCATGAGGGTGCCAGTGCAAGATCAGAATATAGCTGATAGACACATGTCCAACAGACTACTTGGCATTTGGAAATGATGTTCAAAATGGCACACCTGATACCTTAGAACAGGTACTTGGAAATAAATGTGTCCTCTGTCTCTCAAAAATGCCTCCCTTTAAGTCCCACTGAGGCTCAGAAAGTTTATTTTTAATGAGACCAGAGAATTCTGGGGCAGGTAACAGGGACAATTGTTTCCTTTACTCTTTAGTGACAAGGAGGAAGGCATGCGAAGTTAGACAGAATTTCTATGATCAAAAGGCTATTAATTTATTCAGCTTTTATGATTACTTGAAATGTCATCTAACCTATATTTCAGGTATGCTTTTAAGAGTAAATATGGAATAAGGGATCTCACACAGTAAAACAAACAAACAAACAAAACACCAGGGCATATAACAAGTTATTTTAAACTCTGCAGGGTGAAAATTCTGATTATTTTTTGTACTTTTTTTTTTCCAGCTTTAGATTAGGTCTTGATCATTTATTAGCACAATACTAGGTATTTTATACTGAGTACCCTTTCTAGTACTTTTCAATATAAAGTGAACAATGCTTTAATGGGCAGGAGATACTCAACAAGACCTAGAAGTATACTACCACTGGCTACATATAGCTAACACAGGAAGCATTTAAACAGCATTTACCTCTTGGTGATATTTTGGGGAAATGGGCAGGGATATCCACAATTGAGACGCTTTATCCCATATTGACTGATACAAGTATATAATTCTGCCTGCTGGGGACGTTGCAGAGGAAAGGATGAAGATCACTCAAAGAAAACCAAGGTCAGAATGCATTCAGTGACAAAATTCCTTATTAAATAAGCTATGGCAACAATATATCAGAGCATGTGGAACTGTAGTCTCTTTAAACGTGTTCTTGGGTTTAGTTTGCCATACATCCCATGTGGCTTGGTGCCAGGCTGTTTGCAAGTACATCTAAGCAAAATGTGCAAGAGCATCACTTTGTCTTGCGTTGCCTTCTGGATGGCTCCATACAAGTAGAGGTCTAGGAGCCTTTGTTGATGACTCATTTTCTGTGATGCTTCTGTCCTCTTTCTACATTAGTTGCATGGGAGGTTGAGAGTGGTGTGCATCCTCCACCTTCCCATCAAAAATTCTGAATGTTTCCTGCATCAGTATCAAAGTGGGGGAGTCTCAGTCTTTTTCTTGAGGTATTCCCAGCATTAGACCTCTACACTGGCTAAGTAAATGTGTGCGCATGTACATTTAGCAGCACTAAACTGCAGTATTTTGCACAAATGTATATATCATGTAACATTAACATTTAATGAAATACCTCATCTTGTCTTTCCATAAATCTTTGGGGACAGAGGTTTCGTGCCATTGATTTAGTGCTATGCAGTTAATAGTTAAAAACAAATTGTTATTAATTTTGTGTGACGCATGCACACATTACTTTCCACGTGTACATTCATTTCTCTTTCCTGGGGATATAACATTGATGAGACTTGAAAGAGACTAAAATGTCACTGTAGATAAATTCAGTCTGAAGGATCTAATTCCTGCTTACTGCTTTTTTCTCATATGGATAAATTGTATGAGCAATTAATGTGTGATTATGCAAAATGAGAAACTAGCAAAAGTGTAACTGTAGTGTCACTACAACAGATTTTGGTTGATTTTTTATGTATTTACAACTTATGCAAAGCTGATGACGTTATTTTAAGTGTATTGCCAAAGAAAATAGAAAACTAACAAATGTATTTTCCCATGATCGAGTTATGTGGGTTGCACTCCCAATTTGCAGGTTTACAGTTCATATTATAAATTTTACCTTATGGTATATGTTATTCTCTTTTAATGAGAGAAAGAGACTTGGGAAGAGCGGCCACTCAAAGCTGTCCTTGCATGTATTTTTATATAGAGGTTTCTGCTTTGGATATAATTTGTAGCAGGCTGTCTTAGCCAAGAAGCTCAAAACTGAAATGTTTTTGACTTCTTAACATAGATGGGATTTGTGCGTATCAGAATGTAATAAAGTTGTAAGGCTGTTTGTGAAGTTATTTGTACACGTTCTGTCCAGTTACAGGTAATGTCACTAGGGTTCTGTCTTAATACTGAAATCCCTCCTGGGGGAAAGCAGACAGAGCCTGTGTACACTGGATGGTCTTGCTCATGTTGGAAGGCAGATCAAATGTTGGGAGAGGAAGAATAATTTGGAGCATGAATGGAAGCCATCCTGTAAGCGTTCCCAGTCAAGCCTAGTATCTTATCTACCACTGCTCTGGAGAGAGGTTGAGTGTCAGCAGGACAAAGCTGAGGCATCGCTTGCATTGCAAAATGAATTGCTTTGCTTTTAGCCAAACTGCTGTGCTTTATGAAAACCATAGACTGTCTGACGGCATCACCAAATAAATCTTGAAGGCTTATCTAAGCTAGTAACTGATTTCTGCAATGGTGGGAAGCAGTCTACAGTACTGAGGTAAAGTATAGCTCTGACAACTGTTGTACTATTTCTTCAGGGACATGATGTTCCAGCTTGCTCCAAAAAGATGCATTCTAGCTTAACAAATTCTTGGCAGCAAAGGTGGCTTTCGTGGTGAAGAACTATAATAAAGGCTGTGGCAGAGCTTATTTGACTATTTTGCGTAATAGCATATATTAGCCCCTGTGAGGGAGGGAGAAGAGGAGGGCCCTTCTTCTGACAACAACAGTGTGTTTAATGTGGCTGCTCCAGAGCACTCTGTAAAGATGCAAACATACAAAGGCATTTGAAAGAACAACCAGTACTTATTTACTTACTTGGTTAATGTCAGGGGTGTGCTTGGCTTACATAAACATCTTTTGACTGTCTTACATGTTATACCTTTTTTTTTTTTTTGCCCTTTAATATATGATTCATTTATATTTTGTGGAGATGTAGGATGCTTGCTGAGACATCTAAAGTATTGCTGTAAGGAAGTGATGAATATTAGAAGTATAGCTTTTCCTTTTCTTCCTTAAGGCGCTCCTACGCATATCAAAGTATTCGACCAGTGATTTTAAGTTACAGATGTTTCTTTGTCATGTGGAGGGGGATGTACAGCTTTTCTGCCCACAACCCTAAAACCGTCCCAAATCTCACACTGTGCTGAATTGTGCGAACTTCTGCTCAAGAAAGCTTCAAGCCTGGGAATTGCATGGGCGTTGCAAGAGTTCACTCGGAGTTTGGAGAGACTTTCACTCCTGCGTGCCTGCTGTAGGCTTGGACACTTGACGGATTTGCACTTCCTATAGTTGTACGTGATCATGTAAAGCACAGCTGCAAATAATCATGGGAGATGGTGGAAAAGCTGTGGAAAATTGGACTTTCATATCTCAAGTCCTGAGGGGGTGTTTCAGCTTTGCAGTCCCCTTGAGCTGCTGGAGAAGCCAGTACCACACCTATTTAGACAAAGCCTTCCATCCTTGGGGGATGTGGTTGTTGCATTTCAATGCTTGTGGTCATGTTTGGGAACTTGTTAGTTTATCATCCCTGTGTGGTGCAGAATTCTTCATTGGGCAGGGGCTGTGAATTAGCATAAGTGTGGTCGCAGCTGCAGCCCTGGAGCTAGACCAGATAGAACGTGGGTTTGCCTTGGGCAGACTGCGCCCTCGCCAGCTCTGGCACCATCATGCTGGTGCTGGGCTTGAACCAGGTGGTACTGCCTTCAGTGTATTTTAATATCATTACTCTTACTGCATCCTTGAGAGATGTACTGGAGAAGTAATGAAGGCACATGCTGTCATTGGATGGACAGTTGTTCCCTTTGTAAACTTTAATCTTGCAAAGTTGCTTTGCACCAGTATAAACAGAAACCTCTAGAAAATGTAAAGTCAGAACACATACTGAGAAACTTTGTTGTGCTCTTTCAAAAATTGCTTTGTATTTTAGGAGAAAACAATTAGCAAGGAGGTTACTCTTTAGATTTTGATGTATGGTAGCAAGTTCTTAGAAAACATCAAATCCCTGCAGGGCTAGGGATGCAGGCCAATGTACAGGGAATCATGGGGGGGAAAAATGGGAACATTTGAGGGTAAAAATAAAAATTCTTATGAAAAACAAATAGATAAAGTAGATTTTAGTGAATGGTATTTAGGACCATAATTTTATAATGCTGACCGAAAAATGCCTATATGCCAGAACAGTTGCAATATATTTTAGTTTGCATGTGATATTTGGGAGAGAAAAGTGGTCCTTTGAGGAAGAAGTTAAAGATTGATTGGACCCAAGAAGACTTCCCTTTTTGAGGTTATCTGCAAACTGGAGTACACATGATGAAAGGCGAGGAGAGAGAGTGCGTGAGAGTGAAAACTGCCAAGTGAAACAGTAGAAATAAAGCTAGCTGTTCAGGGATCTGCCTTTATTAGCTAAACAGCTTGAATTTCATGGAGGGAAAAACCAGTTTATCAAGGGTCTTGTGTCAGGGCCATGTCTCCTTGAGATGATGGGATTTCCTCTGTGAAATTTTATGGGAGTATTTCATTTACTGTTTCTAATTTCATAATATTGATGATGCTTGGATAACTTGTTGGAGAACTTCTGGTTCTGGTACAGTACAATATTCAAACAAACAACCTCCCTGTCCTCAGTCAGCCTAGCTCCTCTTTGTTCTGAATACAAGTGGGATTCCTTCATAAAGAAAAAGAAAGAAAGATTTCTTACAGTTCAGATGTTTCTAGTTTATCCCTAGATGCCTCCCAAATTGCACTGAACTTCTAAGTGTGAATTTAAAATCTGTCATTTTATACATTCAATTATGAGGATGAATGCACACTTTCTACCATCCTCATTATGCCTGCCCTATGCCCCTCCAGTTGGATGTAGTAGTGTTTATCAGGAGCAGTGCATGCTTTCCTTTGATTAGCTTCATTTGAGGGATTCCTGATTTTTAATGATGCTGTGGGTTGTTTGGCAAGCTCCCCTCCCTTCCACTAGCAAAGAGATTTCCGCTGCCATTATGAGCCACACTAACTTTCAGCACACTTCAGCATTTCTGGTGTGCAAAGGCCACAGCTGGAGTTGAACAATGTAATCGTTGTAATCCAATAATAAGAGTCCTAAATATAACAATAATTATAACCTCTTACATGGAGAACAATATTGATAATCAGGGATACTAATCCTTGAATTTCATAGAAATATAGCCCGATGTTGGATGTTGCAGTATTATCCACGTTTTAAGATTTCAAATATTTAGCAAAACTCATATGTGCTTGTGTAAAGATTTGGCTTTGGTATGCAGATGGGCAGAATGGAAACAAAAAGCACCCGGAGAAATATGAATGATTACATTTATAAACACAATGCTGGATATTGTTCTCATAATTAACAAGCCTAACTTTTCATAATAAGGCCTGATTGTAAGTAGTCTAACAGCAAGGACCGATTTTATTGAAACCTTGGCCTATTAGACACTTGTGGTCATTGCACCCTGAAGGGCAGCTGAACTCCACCACAACTGCGCTCTCGCTCCCCCTCCTCAAAGGAAGAAGAGGGGGAGAAAATATGATGGGGGTGAAAAAAAAAGCTCACAGGTTGAGATAAGGACAATGTAAGTAAAGAGAAAAGAAAGAAAAACAAGCAAAGGCGGTGCAGAGCAAAGAGAGAGAAAAATAACGTTCTCTACTTCCTATTAGCAAGCAATGTTCAGCCACATCTTGGGAAGCAGGGCCTCGATACACGTAGTGATTGCTTGGGAAGATGAGTGCTTCCCTAATGAGAGCCCCCCCTTCTCCTTTCCCTTGCTCAGCTTTCACTGCTGATCACCACACTGTGTGGGATACCCCAGTGGTCAGCTGGGATCAGCTGTCCTGGCAATGTCCCCTCCTCGCCTCTTGCCCATCCGCAGCCTGCTGCCCTTTGGCAGCAGCCTGGAGGGGGCCTGGATGCCGTGCCCGTGCTGCTCGGCTATAGCTGGGACGTGGGTGGCAGTAGCCAGGACATGGGTGCGATGCCATCACTGTGCTAGCCTCGGATGCAGAGCGCAGCGCTGTGTGGGCTGCTCTGGGGAAGGTTAATGCCATCCCAGACAGACCCAGTTCGACACTGCACCTGGTTCAGTCTTGTATATCTTTAAATCATGCTTGTAGTTAGTCTCTATATATAGTTTCTGCTTCTCCTCCTCCTTGTTTTAACTTCCTTTTCTTTTTTTTTTTTCCTCCAATGAAACCCTTTTAAAAGCTGTTCAGCACGCAAGTTTTTTTTAAAGCAGAGCTGTTGATGAGCCAGGTACGATCTGTTCAGTCTTGATGTTTCTGCAGTTTTTTGATGAACAAAATTGCCATTTATTGCCAACACTCTCATATAATGAATATTTATCCAGGTCTCATAAGAGCTCACGATTGTGAAATGAGACTGTATCTGTAGGCACAGAAACTGCAGACAGTCAAGAGTTAGATTACTAGAACAGGATTTGTTTTTTTAATTACAGAATTAGTACTGGCTTGGGACAGTAATTCTCTCACCCCAAATTGGGTTTCAACCCAGCACCTTCGTGAATGCTCTCTTTGGCTCCCCGGTTCTCATCTGGCATAACTCTTTCTCCTTGTTCACTGGTGCCTTTGCACCCTTCTCCTGGCAATAACCTTAAATACAGAGCACAGTGCAAGATCTAAAAAATAATTCTATTTCCACTTGATATTTTGTGCATCTCTTCAGGAGCCCAGTGCGATGCCTTCTGTGTTTACCTCGCTGCTGTATGTAGCACCTCTTGTCTGCTAGCCAGGATCTCAGAGTTTATAATACCCTCAGGAGAGGCTACATTATGGTTGCATTTCTTGTTTCCATGTCCACATCTTCTGTCTAAAAGTTCACATCTTCTGAACTAAAAGTTCTTCATTCCTTATTTAAATTTAAATAATTAACAAATTTAGCAATTTAACATGCTTTCCTGGCAACAGTGGTATATGTCTAGTGGATATAGTGTTTTTTCTTACTGTTTTCCTTTCATTACCTAAAATAAGCTGTGTATATTTCAGTTAGCGGCATCTTTTAGCTACTGTTTTGACTACCAACAGTTAGATTCCTAGTTTAAAAAAATAAATAAAAAATCAACCCGACCCTAAGCTGCACATGACGAACATCTTATACTGTATTCCATGAATAAGTATGTTATGTTTGAGAAGATCCCAATAATTACTCCTTCAGTCACTTTTAATGTTTGTTTAAAATGCTTTTTGAGTTTTCTTTGACTAATGTAGGGAGAGGGAGCAAATGAGAGAGGGAGTGAATAATTCTTTGGAGTAATGGACAAATACATCTTATAGTTAGAGGGTTTTTGCCTGGAATTGCAGATAACCAGTACACAAAGTGATTGCCCTGCTGTTTTGTAAATATTCTTGTAATTCAGCAACTTGGCATTTTTTTCATTAATAAATCCAGTGCCTGCAATTATTATTATTATTATTTTTCAGTTTTAAAAATACTGTATTTTTTCCTCAATCCAGAATGAAAGCTGCTTCTGTTGTTTCTTTTGACATTCTACCTGCAGTGCTTCTCTGGGACGGGACATTACTTTTTTGCTACCATCCAATCCTCAGTAGGCATTTGCCATCTACAGCACTTAAATGCATTCTGGTCTCTGCTTTGTCATTTGGCACTGACAACTGTGACATCTACTTTTCACATATGAGACCTAGGAGGTGCTGCAGACCTTAATTTAGGAAACATCGCTGAGGTGGGGAATAGACATCTCCCATGTACAAACTGTGGTGAAACCTGCCCTTTTTCATCACTTGCCTCACGCTGTGGTTCCCCTGTGGAGGGCACCTGAGTGTGTATCCCAGATGAGAGCTGCTGGAGAAGGGATAACTGCCTGCTCCAGGCTGCTGGCGGTACCCAGGAGCAGATCTCTTCTTGAGCTGGAAGACAGGAAGAAATTTTGTTTTATTGTCTTGCTCCTTGGCATGAGGAAAGCCTCTTTTTGTATAAAGAAAGCAAATACTTTAGTAGCTCACCAGTCTCAGATTGATAAAGCCTAGTTGCAAACGTGTGAATGATAGCACAGTTTTAACTTATCAGGAACTCAATTGAACATTTAAGTTTGAAAAATGGTGTGTGACATGAGTGAACCCACATGTAGTCAGTCCTTAAGAGTAGCTGACTTAAATTGAATGCATGTCTACTGGTGAGAAAGGAGAAAGCGATGGATTATTTTTTTTTTTTGAGCATTTCATGTTTTGCCAGTTCGTTCCATCATGCTAGTTGGGGTAAAAATGTTGTAAATAATAGTTTACAATCTGAAAAGGCATTGTATAGTGCTATCTAAATGCCCAGTTTATGTTAAACTCCAATTTAAACTTTTTTCCCCTAATGACTTGTTAAATTCTGTGCTACAGTCCATTGCCTGAATTTACATTTGTTAAGGTGTGAAACTAATGGAGTTCAGGTAGGGCACAGTCTTCCTGTTCCCAGACTGAAAGGCGAATTCGTTTGCTTCAAATTTAAAGCAAAGAAAGTCCCCAAACCTGTCACTTTAAGAAAGCTAAGTGTTTTCCCCTCCCATGCAAAATAATTCTATGTATTGTCTGCACATTATTGCTGGCTAACTGCTGGGATTACAGAACAAGGACATACCAAGGGAAGTTGTCAGTTTACATTCTCATTCTGATTTACCAAGGGAGCATAAAAATATACTCCTCTGTCAAAGTTTCAGGTATGATGGCTACACCTGTAATGTTCATAATATTTCCCTTAACCCCAAACTGGAAAGAAGACTAATAAGGACACATGTTCTGTCATTTCATTGTATTTTTCCAGTCCTAAGGAAAAATTCCTTTCCCACCAATTTGGGGAAAAATATTCTACCTAGTTGCCACTATTTTTACAGCTGTATTTTCTCATGTATATCTGGGTAGCTGGTTAGAGTAGGGATCTAATCATAGAAAACGATGATTATTTTTTATCATAATTTGAAATACTTTTTTAAAGGGTGCACTGGTCTCTTAAGGAGCCACTTACACACAATATGGGTAATCTAAATTGATTGGGTTTTCAGAAGAAACAAATTTGCACCTTTGCTGTAACTAAGATGCACTGCCACCGTGCTTGTGTACATCTAATCCATATTTTAGACTGTCAGCGTCCTTACCCTTGCTTCTGTTACAGGCTCAGCAAATAGCTCACTTTTTACAGGAACAGTCCCAGAGAGGAGAGAGGAAAGACTTCTTGCAGAGTAGACAGTGGGATCAGAACTGGAGGATGTATTTAATAGAGAGGGTCATTTAACTGACTTGCTACAAATGTGCATAACCTATTCTGGTGCTGAATTACAGGTTTGTTTGTTGGCTTGCTTGTTTCAAAAGATAACCTGTTACACACTTGGAAAATAAGATAATACCTCAGAGGGATCGTGAAGTGTGCGATTGTGTTATTAGTTAGAAGACTGCAAGCATGGAAGATTTCCCCTGAGGGTAGCACTGCATCATGCAATCTTATTCCAGAAAATCATATGAGTTTAAAAAAAAAAAAAAAATCTTATCAGTTTCTATTGTGCCATTGTAAAAATGGGAATTGACTGCATAGAAATCTGCACAATTTCACATCAATGAGCCATTAAAAACTGTTAATGACTTGATGAACTCTGGCTTGGCTCACAGAAGGCAGAACTCAATGACAGAGTAGGGAAGAAAACAGCTATGTTGTGTTCTACTTGAAAGAGAAACTTTTCTAGAGAAGTTTCTTCTTTTGATGTTAAAAGCACAGACTTCTAAGCAGTGTTTCCTCTGGAGTGGCTTTTTTATTTTATTTTTACCTTTGCTGTTGCTTGTTATTTGTTTAGTTACACAAGGTAGAGCTTGCTTTAAACTTAATGAAGAGAGTTGCTCCTTCTCTGTTAATGCAGAGAACAGTATATCTGCACACAGAATACCTCAGTGGGATGCTGGCTGACAAAAAGTGCAATGTATTAGCTTCCCACCTTAATTGCTCTCCTAGACCCCCATCAAACTGGCTGGGTAATGAGAGTGCAGTAGTGGGATCTAGGCAGCATTGCCAAGCTCCCTGACTGGAAAACTCAGGTGGGAAGCATCCTGCATGGGGGAGTGGTTCTTGAAGAGTTGGCCTCCTGGGAAGTCTGTGATATTGCTGGAGCATGAGACTTGAGGACTCTTTCAAAAAACAAAACAACAACAACAACAACAACAACAACAACAACAAAAAAAAAAACCACAAACAAACAAACTACCACCACCTGTGCCTTTACAGATACTCAATATCCTGGCGTTATTTTGAGGAGGAGGGGGGCTGTTGTATATGAGACTGTTGCTTGTTCATTGATGTCACAAAACCTCTTCGATATCCTATGGGACCTTATACATCCATAATAAAATAATGAACTTGATTTTTGTAGAAAAACTGCTGTTCTTGAAATATCCAGGACTGCTAAGTGTTTGGCAACCTCAGTTGCACTCATGGCCAGGAATAGGGAATAGTCCATCAAACTGAGTTATTTTCTGGGCTTCCTGTGGTATGTGAGTTGTATGATATCCTTGAATACGAGAGCATCTGGGCATAGAAGAGGAGCAGAGCATGACAGAATAATTTCTATTACACTGAAGTTGGGTGGATGCAGTTAAGACTGTATTGCAAAAGAGAAATCTGTGCTTTCCACACCGGCTTCCAGGGTGTCTTGATGGAGCCCAGGTGCTTGATGTTTTTTGGTATATCTTGTCCTGCCCCAAGTCAAATGGCATCATAAGCCAGGAATGCCAGTTCCCTGCAGTTCACTTGCTGCTGGCAAACAAGGCTGTCTGCAGTGGCTCTGGGAGGATGAAAGATGTGGGTGAGGAGCACTGACTGCCCTTTTGTATTGTTAGTATCTCCTATCAGTGCGCAGTTTTGTTTACAGAAAGAATTAGTGGTCTTTAATTAAGAAAAAAACCGACAGAAATAAATGACTTTTTATAAGAATATTCTATTTAGGGAGTGAGGGGAAGTAATTGTGGCAAGCTATTCTGAAAATGTCATGCAATCTACAGTTAAATTATTTTGTTCTTTCCTGGATCTGTTTTTTATGAAATTGGTGAGTCAAGCAATTGTCAGTAATATTTTTGTTTTCTTTATTTTTTTGTCTTACCTTATATGAACTATATGCATCTGTCTATATTACATCTGAATGACAAAAATGCACAGATAGCAGGTGGAAGAAGAATATTGGCTTTATTCAGAACTAACTTTCCATAAGTGTTTATTAAGTGCATCTGTCACGTCTTATTCTGGATTTGTGCTGCTAGTCTCTTACTGAGAATTCATTTTTTTGAAACCTGATGACGTTCAATATTCTAATTGCATTATTCTCATTCAGAAGTCTATGTAAGCAGTGTGGGACTTATGTTGAGGCATATCAGAAGTACTTACTGCTGTCTTTTTTTAGTCATTTAGCAAAAGCACATCTACAGTCTATTTTTAATATATTTTAGATGAACCATTTTGTTCATTGTCAAGAATATTCAATTTCTTTCAAAAAATAAATGTCATTGTACAAGAGACGGTGCTTGTAACATAGGTCATGCAATTAATTTCCCAAATGGAAAACTTGCACTTAAGAGTGCTGTTGAAGAAAATAGGTACAAATACGGATAAATCAAGAAGGTTCTTATCATATACTTCATGATGATGGTATCTTGTGTATGCGTGTAAGTGAGAACAAGTCAAATGTATTCAAAAAGGTTTGAAAGAAAATTATTTTCTTTTGCAAGTTAAATGTCTAAGTGAGTTCTTACAGAACTGGGACTTGGTAAATAGCCTTTCTTCCAGGCGTCAGGCAGAAAAGAATAACTGACTTGTATTGCCACTTATCTGTTTGCTAATAGTAGTGCACATTACCTAGTGTGTAAAATAAATGGCAGCATTTGGATGAGTTGAGGGCACCCATTGAAATGCTTTTGGACTCATGCTCTTTGACATGTTCTGAAGCAGTGGTGTCTTAGAAAGACATTAAGGTCTTCCTTGTACACCACACTGTATATGTGTGTATTGTGGTGTTTTACAGTGAAACAGTACTTTCGTTTAAAAGCAGTTCTAAGGGCCAAAATACCAAAAATATAGTGTGGCACACCACAAAGCATCAGGCCATGGTGTTTTGACCTTAGTGTTCCTGTCTTCTGTTCTGTGCGTGTGTTTGGCAGCAAAGTCCTTTTCTTTTATAGATCAATGTTGGTGGTTCTGGTAATTCGTAGCCAAGTCTGTAGGGGAATGAAACTAAGGAGAATAAAAGCTTTCGTATGTCATTGCTCTTAATGAGAATTTAACCACTTGTATTTTTCATTATTGGTGACTTACGGAGCAATTTTTAGCTTCTCTCAAGCCAGTCAAACACATTTGAGAGCTGCATGGCAAAGTGTGTAACCTGATTATAGAATCACAGAATGGCTTGGGTTGGAAGGGACCTTAAAGATCATCTAATTCCAACCCCTCTGCCGTAGGCAGGCACACCTACCACTAGACCAGCTTGCTCAAAGCCCCATCCAACCTGGCCTTGAACACTTCCAGGGATGTGGCATGCACAGCTTATAGAGGCAACCTGTTCCAGTGTCTCACCGCCCTCTGAGTAAAGAATTTCCTCCTTATATCTAACCAAAATCTACCCTCTTTCAGTGTAAAGCCATTCCTCCTTGTCCTATCAGTTCACCCCCTGACTAAGAGTCCCTCCCCAGCTTTCCTTTAGTCTCCCTTTAGGAAGGCCACTCTAAGGTATCCATAGAGCCTTCTCTTCTCCATGCTGAATGACCCCAACTCTTTCAGCCTCTCGTTGTTGCTCTCTGCTATTATAATAGAGTATACAAATGATTTGAGCATCTATTTGTTTAAAAAGGCAAGTGAATGGAAGGCATGGCTCTCAATGGCTGGTTAAAGAAAACCTTTAAGTGACTTTGTTGGAGAAGCAAGAAATGAGGTGGCAAGCTCTGGAAGAAAGTGGTTGGAGGCTGCTGGAACTGGGAACTGGCTCATGAGAATTTCTGGTCTCTTGGACTGGAGGATTTTGTTTACAGCATGTTTGCTTGTGGTTTAGTTTTGGTGTGTGAATTCCAGAAGTTTAAGCCATGTGAAGATTGTGCTGGTGTGCTCAGGGCTGGAGCAACCCTGCCTGCCTGCAGCACCAACACCTTCTTTGTGGGAGACTCTGGAGGTGTGGCTACACCCTAAAGGGGGTGAAAGAGAAAAGAAAATGCTACAAAACCAGCTTCAGAGAAGCTTTATGCTATACACTGAGGCTCTTGTGAGTCTCCTGTTCAGCAGCCAGGAGCTCTTCCATATATCTTGAGATTTTTCAGGCATTTTGATTAGCAAGTAAAAATGTTCTCACTGCCTTGCAACCTAATAAGCAGACACCTTTTCATCATTAGGAAAGGAGATATGTGCTGGTTGTGGTTGTCTGAAGACAGCCATCTGAAAGGTGCAATCTTTGAAGACACAGCTAAATTAATACATTCAGGGTTTTTCTCAAATCCTGCTACTCAGTAGCAATTGTGTTCTTCTATCAGAGGGTATTCAGTGTGGTGCAAAGTTTAGGTAGACCCCTGCAAAACTAGGAGTCTTTCTTACCCCCTTGGCATAGAGATGGACGTGCTGCAGAGCTTCCCTGAGCTGGTTTGGTCCTCTGAGGCAAGAACTGGTGGGGAAGAGGCGTGTACTCTTGCTCTGCAATGCTCTTTGCTCCAGGCAAAGCCATGTAGTCAGCTACACATCATTAGACTGGCACACAAACTGAACAGCTACACTTGGGGTGGCCCCAGAGCAGGACCTGGCCCTGTAAAACAGGAGATCAGCAGGGTACAAATAATCTTGGAGTAGAAAACACACTCTGACATTGCACCACTGTTCTGCGTGTCCCTTCATGGGCTGCTAGTCAAGAGTCCCAGGAAAGGACAGGTTCCTAGGAGAGGGCACCTCCAGTAGTGCCTCTTCATCATGTAGCCTGCAATGGCAGAGTTAGGCTGGGAGAGAGGTTAAAAGGCACTGACAGCTTGTTGCTCCTGGATGCATTGCATTGAATGTATTCACACTTCTATTTCCTCTTAGAATTTTTTCTCTGGCATAAATGTCTTTCCTCATTTCCGGACTCTCATAGTACTCTAATAACTAATGCAATAACTTATGTAGCACTCAGAAAAGTCTTCCTTTCCTGTGTTCCCACTTCTCCTTTCCCCTTCCTGATAGAGCCATTGCTAATATATCTGTTATTAGAGACTGTCAGATATGCATTCATAATGCAGTATACTGTAAGAATTCAGGGCTCTGTTTGGGCTTCAGGAATGGTTGGTGTTGTCCACAGGTAGAAAATCCACAGCTGCCATAGCTCTCCAAATAATATGATTTATGGGCAGCATAAAATTATATTACTTGTGTTAGTAATGTTTACATATTTATTTTGAAGATAGGACAAATATCCTCTGTTGGCTTGATTTTTGGTTCCAGTCCATTTTGATTTGATTTTCTACGGCAGGATAAGATGTTGCTAACTTTTCTTTTCTTCTTCCATCCTGTTATTGCAGGTCTTGATGACTGCCTGCAGCAATATATTAAGAACTTTGAGAGAGAGAAGATTAGTGGCGACCAACTACTACGTATTACACATCAAGAACTGGAAGATCTTGGAGTCACGCGAATTGGCCACCAGGAGCTTATCTTGGAAGCAGTAGACTTGCTCTGCGCACTGGTAAACTTCTTGGGGCAAAAGGGGAGGGAGTGAACAGTACTTGCATATTGATCACTTGTGTATTCAGATTTCTAGTCCTAAAAACTATATAAAATAGTTCAAGAAACTCTTGACATGCCATGTATGAAGAATTTAACATTTTAAAACAAAGGAAAGATAAAGAACAATATCTATTGCTAAGGTAGTCACTGTTAAATAACTTGGTACCAAAGATTTAAGAGTTCCATATCTATCATTATAGGAAGAAAAAAAAAAAAAGCCTGAAATCACAACAAGACTAGACTGCGTTTGGTTTGGAATGTAGAATAGTTGTATATTTGAAAGCAGTAATTGAGTGCCGGTTGCCCTTTATAAACAAAATGTCCTGATATTAACCATGTCATTTTTTGCTGATCCTTTATGCAGTCCCTCAGAGTATAGCAAATTATGTTTTAGATGATTATTCAGGCTTGCTGAAACATAGCTGCTTATATTTCACAGTAGAAAGGATTAAATACTGAAATAATTATCTTATGTGTAAATAATACATACATCTATGATGCAGTATACAAAGGGATTTTGCTAATGGTCTTTTTAGTCAGGTTGCGTCATGCAAAATCTGGATTATCCCCTCAGTGAGGGGTGTGGTGCTGGCTTTACCATTCTTATGAACTTTTTGTGTGTGATTGTAAAGATTAATGATAGATTGGGTACACTGTCTGCATTCTCTGCTGTAGGAAGGATGGTGAACAGCTCTGCTAAGATCTGCTTGACTGCCTGAAGTGGTATTCTGTAGATTTTTAATGCATACTACTTTTCCAGGCTTAAGAAGCAGCTTTAAGGAAGCTGAATCCCAGTAGAGGAAATCAAAGATGGTACTCTGAAAGGCTCTTCAGAAGGGCTTGTGGGTTCTCAATATGCAGCAGCTTTTCTGAATATTCTATTATTGCAACTTTGGGAGATAGATGTGAGGAGTAATGAAGAGAGTGAAAAGAAAAATTAAAAATGTAAAAGTAAAGAAGGGGAGAAAAGACTTTCTATACAGGAAAATACTTTGTTTCAAACATGCCCTAGACTTTCTTCTTTAGAGTAGTATTCGTAATAGTGTTATGAAGTAGTTCAGTATGATAAGTTAACTCATCTGTTTTTTTTGCGTGTTGTTGATTCTTTAAATAATGGAAAGGCTGCAATCCTTTTAAAAAAAATTGTACAGACATACAAGGAAACAGAGTTAGTCACAAAGCACTTTTCTCATCAGAAAGTGCAAAGGAAAACAAGAAAATAAGTATTTAATTAACGGTAGGGTGAACACTGAGGACAATTCTTTCCAAACACACAAGGGAGACAGATTGTGGCTTTTTCAAATATATTCTATTTTCACAGATATAACCTTGTTTGTTAGTTGAAATTTCCTTTTGTTTTTCTGGTTATATAATTACAGATGTTATCTTTAGACAAACAGACACGTCTTGTGTTTGTAGCTGCCTTATCATAGACAATAGTGTATGGAACTAAGTTGTATATCAGATAAGGAATTTGTAGTGAAGGCTAACACTGCATTCTTAACTCATGCAATAAGTCTCTACCTTCCTGGTCCATGTTGTATATAGTGTCTGCTTTTCCGAGTTGGTCTTAAAGAAAACTCCATCACTGAAACATGATAACAGGCATTCAGATCTCAACTTCTAATTTAAGTTGAGGCTTTTGCAATCTCACAGTTGGCTGCTGATAGCTCCTCAGGGACACACAATGTGATTGTTATATTGATTTTAGTGGACTTAATTTGAATTTATTGTTCACCAATCAGATAAGCCTCTTAGGAAATTTAATTTGGAGGCAATCCTTTTGGCTATACTGGTCCTATACTTACAGCCTTTTTTTTTTTTTATTATTGTATCAGTAAGTATCTGTCCTGGTTAGTGCTTGCCTGTTCTTCTGATTAGCCTCTGAAATGGACTGTATGTTTAGGAGAACTCTAAGTCCATGAGTGTTCAGCATAGGACAACTGCTCATGCAGGTAGTCAATGTGCAAGTTTTTGAAATGAAAGCTATCTGCTTATTTCTTGTTACACTGGAGTTTAACAGGATTCATGATACAATTTGCATGAGTTACAGGTGTTGGATCCAACTGAATTAAGGTCTAATTGGATGCTGGAAATTCAGTAGTAGGATGAGATAGGAATAGTAATATTAATTTTGCCTTGCATATATAATCTCTGATTTTAAGCTAATCATTAAAAGCCAAAGAGATTGCAGCTTCTGATTCCTCTCCCCATTCTCTCTGAGTCAGTGAGTGACCACCTAAAGAGTTTTTTTGGTGTTGAGGACAAAACCACCTCCCACCATTCGTTCCTGCTCCCACTCTGCAAAGAGAGGTTTCTAAGGCAGAGGGGCTATCAGTGAGGAAAGCTGCTGTGATAGTTGATATGCTTTAGGAGATTCCTTCTTTCTATCCCCTTTCCAGCATTTTTTTGGGGAAGACTTCTGGTGATTTCTGCTCTTTAGCTGTGGTTATGGCAAATAGCAAACTATATTCTTGTATTACATGTTTGTAGCTCATGGGCCAGTATTTTCTTCCTGGAGGGAAGTGGAGGACCTGAACAAACCATGTTTGATGGGTATGGAGAATGCTTGGGACCTTCTTAGCAAACAGGCTGTGAACAGTGCTGAAAAGACAAACTGCTTGCTGCAGTAACAGTGGGAACCACTTATGATTGATAGCCCTATTTAAAGGAATTGGTTTGCTGACATTTGACAGAAGGTGGGTAGCTATGGTCTCTCACAGTATTTCCATCTTGTCATAAGCACTTGCAACAAATGGATTCTCCAGTGTTTGCTAGCTGTTTGGAGGACAAATGGTGGCCTGTGTCACCTTCTCAGTTGAGTCTCTCTTGGCTGCCGGCTGCCATACCGTGCTGTTGACAAGACAGCAAGCACCCTGGGGGTGAGATTCACAGGTTTTCTTTTCCTGTGCTGCTACAGAGAAGGTGGGATAAAGACTTTGTCCAGCTGCTACTGTTGTTACAGGTCATTCTTGGTGATGATAGTGGGGGCGGACATGCATCATACCATCACTGAAGCTTAACGAGCTCCAGGAGAGAGGGAGTACTGTAACTAACGTGGTATGAGTCTTCACTCTCTCCTTCAGTCTGTGAAGGTGGGACTATGTTCAGTATATTTTCTTGCCATTGTGTTTTTGTTTGTTTGCTTGTTTTTGTTTTATAATAACTTTACATCAGAAAGGGCAAGATAAACGAAATGCACTCTGTGCTTAAAAATGCTTAAAAGCAGGAATTAAGGAGGTATGTGATGGTATTTAATTGCTAGAGTTTGTTGCATGGTTTTGGATCAGTTCTTGAGAAAACACCATGATGGAGCTACTCCTGTAGAGTTGCTCTGTTTCCAGTAAGACATGGCTCTTCTTTCTTTCCCTTTCTGTTCAAATTGGTATGTGAAACCAAGACCATGCTGGTGATACCAACAGATAGATTCATGCTTGATGTGGAAATGCATGTTGATTCATGCTGACAAAATCTCAGAACTGGCTGAAAACTGATAAACCAAGAAACTGCATGACCAGTTATAGAGATATGGGAGAACTTCTACTGAGTTAACTACCACAGTATTTTTTTTATCTGAACTACTCCCAGTTAATAAAAGATACACTTGCTCATCACTTATAAAAAGTATCACCTAGAACCAGCCTCAACCCCATCCTTTCCTGATGCTCGGTACAGTGAAGCTAGTGTAAGACTACTTTACATTCCATAAGTAAACAAACCAGAGCAGCAGACCTTCATCCACACAGAAAATGCCAGGAGCCTTGCTTCTCAGATGGCTGCTTTAAGAACCACAGCTGATTGAACAATGCCAACTGAAAATGAATTGAGGAAAGATGGAGGTGATGCTTACAAAAAGAGGAATGTATATTGAAGAACAGATTGCTTAGGTAATGCCATCAAATTGCTGTAGCAGTCTTCAATTTGAAATGCGTCAGAAGGTCTTGTACCTCCTGAAATACCTAACTTCGCAGGAGGAAAAAAAAAGTCCATAATCCTTGTTCCATCTTCTGTTTATCAGGAGATGATTCAATTTACCAAACTGGGTATGACCATGTTTTGTGGAGTGTCCTTGGCCTCTGATCTTTTTTTCCTTGGCATCAAATTTTTCCCAGAAAATGTTACCTTCTGCCTTGCTGTCTGGAGAATACGAAGATTGTACAGCCAAAGATTTCTTCTTCCATCTTTAAGAAAATAATCCAATTTTCCTGACATATCACCACAATATATTGATGCTTAAGGGTGTTTTTTGGTAGTGGTGTGGTTTTTTTGTTTGTTTTTGTTTGTTTTGCTTTTGCTTTGCTTTTCCAAACTATAACATACGTTTTGTTTGAATGACGAATACTAAATTATTTTCATTTCATCATGAACGCTTTTTTTTTTTTTAAATGAGAACTTGAAGTGGAAAATATTTTATCCGGAGAAGATAAGAATATTTAGAAAACTTCACAAATTACATTTGAATGCTTTCAAATTTTATTTAAGCAAATATGTTAGTTAAAGCCCTATGAATTTGCAAAATATTTTTCAGGGAACCTGCATTTGTGTAGAAGAGATTTTTGTTTAAAAGAAAACATGTTTTTTGCTTTGTACAGAATACTGATTTTAGTACTGGTTTCATGCAGGTTACTTAAATTTGCTGTGGCTGTGCAGGAATTTATTATACACTGTACGTCTGAATCTGTAAAGCTAGAAGATTACAGCAGATGAAATAGCATTATTATTTGGCAGACAAAATGTTGGTGTGTGTGCTAACAACATGAAATTACTTATCATTTACCACTAACACATATTCATTTGCATATAAATGTTTTAAAAAGTAGATCTACTTTACCCATGAATGATTCAATTCCTCTTAAGAATTATGCCTTTTATCTTAATTTCATCTTCTTGCCATTTCTCACACACATACTTTCCTTTGCCCTTATCACTAGTCAGATCTTAAAAATACTTTTGTCAGTAATAGTGAATATTACACTTAATCACTGTAGTGCTAAATGAGGAAGGCTTTCATTCCAGAATGGAAATGTGTGTACTGAAGTTACAATTTATTGT